>NC_090437.1:318482854-318823568 GCF_031143425.1 Pleurodeles waltl | reverse complement strand
GACTTGATTGGTAGTTACCTTATTGGCATATTTAATGTACATGTTAGTCCCTTGTAGAATGGTATCTCATATACCGAGGGCCTGTAAATTAAATGCTACCAGAGGGCCTGCAGCACTTATTGTGCCACCCATTTCAGTAGCACTCTAAAACATGTCCCATGCCTGCCATTGCACCCGGGAGGCAGTGTCCCGCCACCATGTCAATGTGGCATTTAAAACACCTTGCCAAGCCTTCAACTCCCCTTTTTATTATATATTAGTCACCCCTAAGTTTGGCTCTAGGTAGCTAATAGGGAGGGTGCTGTGTAATTAAAAGGTAGGACATGTACTTTTTAGTTTTACATGTACTAGTAGTGAAAAACTTCCAAATTCATTTTTTCACTACAGTGATGTCTACCCTTCCCAAAGAACAACATTGAGAATTCCTTATTATTATATTTAATAAGCTGTAATTCCTAAACTAGGGGTGGTAGATAAGCCATGTTTGATATCTATGAACTTGTAATGATAAACCCTCTTTAATATTAAAGTTGAATTTATAATTACACATTTGAAAATGCCATCTTTAGAAAGTTGGCATTTTCCTGCCTTAGTCCTCTGTGCCTATAGCCTATCTTAGGTCACATGACCAGGTGTAACTGACAGTTGAGACTTTGTAAATTCACCCCAGACAGTCACTTAACAGTTGAATTAGTAGAGCCTGAATGGGCCATCAACTGACTTGATTGGGGAATGGGTTGAGCTAAATACAACCCCTCTTACACTGAATAGGCTAGACTCGCAATAAGCTTAACAACCCTGTATTGTCAGTACAGCCAGCTAAGGGCCAAGGCAGGGAAGGCAGGATAGTCCTAAAGAACCCTTCTGGAAAGGTTTCCCAAATTCCAGGAACAGGGCACCAGGGTACAAAAATAGGGCTGTCAGACCCACTCTTCAGTTCACTACTGGACCTACAGAAGGACTCTCAGAGGACTGCCAGCTGTCGTGACCTGCTGTGCACTCTGCCACATTGCTGCTATGCCTGGAATGACTGCTTTGCTGCCTGGGGCCTGCTTGAAACTTTCAGAGACCAGCCCTGCTGTAGAGTCCCACATCACCACCTGCACCCAGGACTTCAGAAGTGTCTCTAAGGGCTGGTTGGCTGGTTTCTTGTTCTGACAGACAGGGACATAACAGACTCCCACTATTTAAAACAGGCACCTGGACCCAGCCTGAGTGAGTTTTGAACCCCCAAAAGGCCTCCATCCATTCCTGGACCCTTGGTTGTGGTGTTAAAGATACCAAGGTGGCCATTTTCTAAAACTGAGGACTTGCTGTTTTGACCCTTAAGATTTCAAAATAAATAACTCCGCTTTTACTAATTGGATTTTGATGGATTTTGTGTCAAATAATTTGTTAAATAGTTCTTTTTTCAAAATTGGTTTGGGATTTTGCATTGTGTTGTGGTTTCACTATGTTGTTGTTGGTGTGCTGCATAAATACTTAACACATTGCCTCTAAGTTTAGTCTGACTTTTTTGTGCACCAAGCTACCTAGGGTTAAGCACAGGTTAAATTGGTGACTTTTTGTGGTTCACCCTCCAAGGGACTGTGGCTGTTGCTTGACTATGGCTTGCACCCCAGTTAACCAACAACCCAATTTCTCACAATATGTAAGAATCCTCCTAGTCTCATAGGCCTGAAAATCTCTTATAAATATACATTGTTTTCTTTCTTTTATTTCATCCTCAAGTATTTCAGGTCTTAATTCAAGTTTTTGCATAATTTGTCAATCATTTCTTTTTCAGGTCTTAGCTTTAACTGATCTTTCAAGATGTCAATTTCTTTTAGAAACATTTTGCTATCAGACCATTCATATTTTACTAGAATTTCCAACATGATTTCAGGACAGTAGATACAATTAGCTGCCCATTCCTTCAACATCTTAGGGCTAGGGGACTCATGTGATGGTACTGTATGTATCTACAGTCCAGATGAAAACATTTCTTTATCCAAGTAAATCTGCAATTAAGTCTTTTCCCATCACTTTGAAATTTCAGTTTTACTCATTTTTTCTAATTTTCTTAACATGTCATTCAAGTCATAACATTTAGGACCAAATTACATCTCACTACTCTCTTTCATAGGCATTCTCATAAATAGGGCCTGTGCTTCCTTTGTTCTACGTGTTTCTATGGCTTCAGCTATGGTCAGATTGTGTCTAGATTGTGAGAAAGAACTAGGTGTACTCTGCAAGAACACTCAAAAATATTGAGCTTCCCCTTCTGACAAAAACATCCAATAGTGTCAATAGTAAAACCCAATGAGGTGGGGAAAGCTCTGCTATTCCATAATACAATGCATGCAATTGACCAGATCGCGATTAAAAACATTTTGCACACATAAATGCCAGGGTAAGTCAGGGTGTAAACTGGAACCTATTATAGTAATATCCTGGTTCTGATTTATTGTCTTAAAGATATATAGAATACCATTATTTCAGGGACATAGAAACGTGAAGTCACTTTATACTTTCCCTCTTGGGATCATCCACCCATCCCCCAAAGCATTTGGTTCCCCGTTTTAGGAGAAAAGCTTGCATTGCAGAGTGGAGTGCCATAGAGTCGAGTAGCATAGAGTGGAGTGATGTAAAGTACAGTGGAGGAGAGTGTAGTAGAGTGGAGTGGTGTGTCATACAGTGGAGTGGTGTGTCTTAGAGTGGAGTGATGTGTAGTAGAGTGAGCGTCATAGACTGGAGTTGAGTGGTATCTCGTAGAGTGTTGTATAGTGGAGCACAGTGCCATAGACTGGAGGGGCATAGAGTGGAGCAGAGTGTTGACAGTAGAGTGTCGTAGACAGTGGCAGCTGGTGAGTTTTTAAAGCAGTAGGGCGTAAATATGGGGGAGGAGGGAGTTTGGTTTACCCAAGTGACCCCTAATGGGTTTGGTGAGATGCTCCCCATGAAAATAATGTGAAAAACATAAAAGGGGCAGATAACAAAATTAAGGCTAATTTTGATTAATGTACGAAATAAAATCTACTATTAGGTAACTATGAAAACACATATTCCCTTTTTAACTTACAAATAACTATGGTGGCTAATTGGCAATATAAGTAAATGACTTCACTGTGTCTGCTGTGTAACCAGGAAGTGAAGGTGCTAACCTTCGAGGTTGCTTAAAGGATTACTATTCAGTATGCATGGGCCTGGCTTTAGCACGAAACTGTAGTAAGTGGCTATATTGATTATTTAAATGACTAAGATTATTAAAATTGGTAGACTAGATGTGCTCAAGGGTTTGGAACAAGTAAGTGGCTTTGGTAAAAAAAAAAAGTTTATGTCTCTAAATTCAGTCCACGCTAGTGGATGATTGACTGAAATTGGGAGTGATAAGCTTACATGCAGAATGATCATCCAGCAGACAAAAGATAGTGCAGAGGGTTTACCACTTGCTGCTGATATTTGCCTGTAACACTGAATCTCGGCTATGTATTTCAAGAGGCCCATTCATTTTCCACAATGGACTGTTGCTCCACAAATAACTCATACTATACTAACTTTCAGAAAATATTAGTTGCATTATCTTTTTGAGGCTCTTGACCAGAATGTTTTAATAATTAGAAGAGAGCAATTGGGAGCCGCTAGGCCATTCTCTACTCACAAGCCTTAAACAACCTATAGTTGTATCCTGTGCTCACTCCACTCTGAAGAACTTGTTATTGACAGCGCAGTTAAGCAGTTGCAAAACATGTCACACGTCTGAATGCTCCTGGTCTGAGATTGGGCACCCTGCGCATTTTCATTTAAGCTGGGCAATTTAGTGAAAAACACACTACTGCTATTCATCGCAAAGTCAAGTGTCAGTTAGGAACTAAAACAAACGTTGTCCTCTTGTATTGAATCTTTCATTTGATACCACAAATCATAACTGCTTAATTGTGCAGTGAATAACAAACCATTTAGAGGGAGGTGAATTTTAAAAGCTGTTAAAAATGCACGGAAGCGGGTTGCCCACAAGGCCTAGCCTGTGGCCAGTCCCTGCAGCTAACCCCTAGAGGCAACCAACCCCATCTTGCGCTCAGGCTTTGGTCATGCGTAGCGTGGGGTTGACCGCAGGGTCTGGCTTTCAGCCAGGCCCTGCGTCCAACCTCCTGAAGACAGCCAGACCTCCTGCAGGCACTCAGCTCAATACTACCCACTGGCTTGAGCAGGCCATGGCAAGGGGGTGGCCACGTCCTGTTGCCAACTCTCTCCAGGTGGCCAACCCCTCACAGGCTTGGGTGAAATATGGTTGGCCTTCGAGCTACGGGGAAACCATCCCCTGGGGCCAAGTTTTATGGTGGGGCATGCAGCCCCCACTCCCAGAACCCTATTACACTTCGGGGACCAATCTCCTAGGGCCAAATGTAATAAAAAAAGGGGACGGGGCTGTGCGCCCCCCCCTCTCTGAACCTTATTAGGCCCCTAGGACACCATACTGTAGTGCCAAAAGCAATTAAAAAGGAGAAGGAGGCCCTACAGGCCCCTTCCCTGAACCGTACTTGGCCCCTAGGGCCCCATCAGTCAGGGCAAAATTCCATAAGTAAATGGTGGGGGGCATGCGGCTCCCCTCCCTGAGCCTTCTTTTACCCCATCCTCAGGGTCCAATATATATATTTTTCTTTTCACTGAAAAAACAAAGGTTACAGGGATGTTATAGTTAGGATCTGAATTTACTCGTACAAAACCATAGAAATTCAACAGTTATAGTTAGAGTTCTTTCAGGTAACTATAACTCGCGCCCTAAGATAACTATAACTTGCGCCCTTGTCATGCACAGTTTTCTTATCGAAAATTTTGTTGCAAATGTTGCAGTGATAATATCAAAGATGCCATACAACATCTAATCAATGATATAGTACGTGGAGTAATTAGCTGTGCATGGTGAAGGTGGGACTTATAGTTACTTTAGGGCACGAGTTATAGTTACTTGAAAGAACTCTATAACTGCTGAATTTCTGTGGTTTTGTGCAAGTAAATTCAGAACGTATCTGTAAAATCCCTGTAACCTTTGTTTTTTTCAGTGAATTTCTATGGTTTTTTAGCATAAAGTAATTGTAATTAGTATATGTTATTCCAACCCCCACTGCACACAGCCTTTGGCCATGGGAAAGGGGGATTGGTCTCAAGGCCTGGCATGCAGCGAAGTTTTGCAGCCAAGCCCTTATGACCACCCAAGCCACACACGTCCTTTGGCCGTGCGCAGCGAAAGTTGGCCACAAGGCCTGTCCCTGTCAGTGGATCTGTGAGTGGGTGCTTGAGTGTTTCAGTGAATCTGAAAGTGGGACTGGGAGTCTGAGTTGATCTGAGTGGGTGCATGAGTGTCTGAGTGGGTCCGTGAGTGGGTGCATGCGTCTCTGAGTGCATGCATGAGTGAATAAATTAGTGTATGAATGAGTCTTTGGTTTTTCTTTCAAATATTTTCTTATTCGCAAATATCTTGCAAATAATGCATGGACATTTGTGAAAATTCACAAATTATATCAAATATCACGCTTACTGACGCAAAAATATTTTAAAACCATAATTTGCCCCTAACTCACACCTATATCACACCCCAATTACAGTGCTTGTTTTTGCATGCGCATTTGCAAAATAAATTTGTGAATTTTCATGAGATATTTGTGAAATAATCACGAAGGCGCAGTTGCCAGAGATATACAAATTTGTTTTCCCTTTAATTTCTCAAAAACTACTGCATGGATAACCACCAAATAGGTGGAAGTACAATCTGTGTACCGATAGCTAGTTTCTGCAAAATGTGGTGTAATTCCGTCCTGCAGTTTGGGCTGCAGTCGTGTCTAAAGTACCTATGGGAATTAGCATGAGAAGCCCAACTTTTTTGACACCCCATTTATTTCAGCCCCGCTTGATGGATCACCGTGAAACTTTCTGTGCACACCAAGAATCACCACAACACTTTTGTGGGAAAATTTCGTGAAGATTCGTCAAACAGCGCCAAAGAGATAGACAAGTCAAAAAATGCATTTTCTATGGAAACGTGGTCCTAACTAAAAAGGGGGTATTTCTGGGTAATTCTGCCCAATTGCCAGGCTACTGATATGTCAATAACTACGTTCTCTACCCTTCCTATTCTTTATTATTAATTTTTTTCTTATGTCACAGGGGTGTTCTACCAAAAAATTTGCAAAAATATTTTGAAAGGTAGGTCCACCACTTGCACTCAGTGTTTTAACCTTCCAGAATAATTGTTTGGGTTAAGGTTTTATATTGTAGCCCTGATGAATGCCCTTGACCTTTTTTAGGCTACTAACAAATGGACAGAAACATGTTGTCAGGCAATAGTTAGGGGCATAACCTGGCATAATACCCAACTAATGACCCCCAGTGTAATACCTTCATGGTGTTGTTTTAATCATATTGGGGATACTCCTCTAATAAAAGGATACCTTTTGTGGTTTATCCTGAGATATTTTTAATTTCATCTGGACCAGAGTTCTTTGTCCGGTTAAATAATATCTAAGAACTCCCTCAAGAAAGCCCCACTTGAGGTTGAGTCCACCCTGGTAGTATCTTCTCCACAAGGAAAAATATTTTCAACCCTTCTGCAAAGCTTTAAAAGGCTGTTCTTTGATTACATTGTGGCTCCTACTATGTACTTTACTGCTGTGTGACACAAAACTATTTTAGTGAGTTTATGTGCACATAACAATTACATATAAAGAAAGTACAACAAAAAATAAATCTGCCCACAATCACTTTTCCTCAAAGGCATTTCATATTTTTACATAAGCCAGAATATAACATATCATTGTTGTTTCCAAGTCCTGCTTAGGAACATCCTGGGGGGATCCTGTTTGACTCAAAAATAAAAGGGTGATATTCAATGATTGTACTAATATGAATGGTGATTCTCCAAATTTTATTTGTAAGCCATAGCCATCCCTTCAAGCAAGCACACTGATAAAATCCCTACTGACCATGAAATAAAACCATGCATAGTCCAGTTGTTGGGGATGACCATTGTTTGCATGGTACCGCCCTGGAATTTTACTTTGACTGTTTATGTTGGGTGTTGAATTCTGTGCACTTCCTCCTGCAACCTAGTGGTCAAATGACTGTGCTTCCCCTTTCTACTTGATGAAATTTGCATCCCCTTGATTGGCATAACTAACTTATCTGTAAGTCCCTAGTACATGTTACCAAAGTGTAACAGGGCCTGTAAGTTACATGTCACAAGTGGACTACAGCACTCCACTCATTGTGCCATCCACTATAGAATCAATGTAAACATGACCGCAGGTTTGCCACCAGTAGCCTGGCTTTGCAGGTTAAAACAGGCCTAAACTCTCCTTTTAAATATAAATAAGTCACCCCTAGGTGCATGGTATTTAAAAGTGAGACGTTCTCACAGTGAAAAAGCCCTCAAAGCAATTTCTTCTGTAGCAGAGTTAGCTGTTCCATTGGAAAGCATCGGGATGCTATATTAAATGTAATATTGTCTATCTCCGCTTAGGAAGCAGCAACAGACTTCATGTTTGGACCTTTTAAAATATTTATTACAAATCCAATTCCTTGGCACAGTCAGATTTTGTAATAAATATTTTATAACAGGTATGCCTAAAGCCTTTACAAGCTTATTTGCATGTACTTCCATCTGTCAACCAGAAGCTGTCAGGGGTACCCAAGGTATACCAGTAGGGAGGCTGACATACAGCCAATTATAGTGGCCAACCTGCAGCATGACCCTAAGGTGTCACGCCAAGATGAGCTCAAGATCATTTTGAAAATCCTAAAGACTGAGGTGCTTATTTACAAGAAAGTGGTGCATCGTTGACGATGCACCACTTTTCTTGCACCCCCTACCGGTACCTAACAACACCATGGTAGCGCTGTATTTATGATACTGCACACCATGGCGGTCGTTAGGCCAATCGCGTCAGTATTTTATATGCTATTGTGGCCCTTAGCTGCACTAGCGTCAAAAATTCTGACGCTAGTGCAGCAAAGTACAAGGAGGCACATAGGTTATTATGGGTGTGTCATTTTAAAGCCTGCTTTGATCAGGCATTAAAAATGATGTTAAAAACCTCACAGTGAAATCTTTTAATTTTCACTGTGCCATTTTTGCGGGCTCCTAGCGCCGGAACGCCCCTCCTTGCATACATTATGCCTGTAATGTAGCGCAGAGGATTACAAAGTGGCGCAATGCATGTATTGCGCCACTTTGTAAATATGGCGAGGGAAAAATGCCTCCTTAACTCCACATTAGCGTCAAAAGAATGATGCTAATGTGGTGCAAGGAGGCGCTAGGGGCTTGTAAATATGTCCCTGAATTCTCACGAGAATTTAGGTTCTTCCAAGAACGGCTGCTATTGTGAGCACAGCTGGCTACACAAGCCGCGCATGCCGGATATGTAAAGCCTGTTTTTGCTTCGCTGCCTTGTAGGATGCATTCTGCCGGTTCCTGTCTTCCCACTGGGAGTCTCCCTGACCCGCGACCTTTGCCTCATAATATCACGAAGCCAGAATCCCTTCCGAGAAGACTTTGTTATCGACAACATATAAGAAAAGAAAAAGAGAGACACCTTACCAACAGACAACTGCGTTGGAATTAATGGCAATGTGTGCCTGTGCTGCGCAGTACGGAGCCTCCTACTTATCGTCCCAAGATCCTGCTGGCTGATTCTTGCCATTCCACACTCACGAGCCCCAGGCTACCTAAAACGTGAATCAAAAGTTAAATTGCTTGTTAAAAAAGATTCAAGTGAACACGATGAATAAGTAAAACAGTCGAGTTATAAGTAAAAGCAAATTAACTTGCTTAATTTTGGAGGAAAAGAACATTATTCAAAATCCTATATTGTTTTCCCAAGTACAATTGAAAGGGTTAATCAAGATTCTAGATGTTTTCATGGTATGACAATAATTCCTGAGGACGAATTCCCGTGGAGTCTGATTGAGAGAGAAGGTAATTCAGAGGGAGAGTTGCAGCAGGGTTAAAATGCTAGAAATCGTAAGCACATAGGATTTAGGGCCAGATGTAGCAAAGGGTTTTTCCCATTCTGTGTCAATGGGAAAATGTGTTCGTACATATGGCCCTTAATTACAGTGTTTCCCTTTTTAGATATTTCCCAGCTGCTGAAAAGACTAGAACCCTGAAACTAAGGATAGGAATCCATTAAGGTGGGAAAGAGTGAATAACTAGGTGAGACCTGTACAATACTCAAGCCTTGTGTAGGAGGCTGGCCATCTATGTAGTGTGCAAAGCTAGGCACACTGTGCAGGGGGTCCAGGCAACCACACATTGGTTTACAGGGTTAAAAAGTAGATCACCTAATGCTCCAATTTTTAAGGTACCTTGGTCGAGCAATTGTACTCACACTATCAATCATACAACTCACACATTCGAAGGAATAACTCAAGGCTAATTTATAAAAATTCTTCAGATTTTTATGTAAGTTTTAAGACCAAGACTATCAAAATTGGTAAGTACTTTTTGAGAAATGGATTTTTGAAGTTAAAAAGAAAATAGTCTTTTGTGCGTAATTATGCACTATAGAAATCACTCGAAAGACCCCTTTAAAAATGCATATAAAATCACACAGTTGTTTTATCAAGTTCTTCTTTTGCAGGTTGGTCGAGGTCATCGGTGGGCACACTGCCAGCTGGAGAAATCTGGGCGGCTCCCAGTTCTGGCAGGAGCAGCGTCAAAAAGTCTCTGGAGCTGGTGCAGGGCCACTGCGTGGGACCACTTGGAAAAGGTCTGTGCAGGTAAGTTTAGAGGTGGTTTCTTGGGGTCCCCTTGGAGTGTTGAGGTCGCCAGGGGTGTGGGACCCCAGGGCACAGGGTGGCTGGGTCCAGAGCGAATTGGTGAGCCAGGAGCTGTGTGCAAAGATGCCTTTGGACCTGGTGGTAAGTCACTTCAAAGGTCACTTGCAGGACAATGGGGGCTCTTTGGCTAGAGGTCTGGGGTGTTCCTGAAGTTCCTTGACTAGGGCTGCATCCTGGTCCTTTTTCAGCCCCAGACAGACTGCTTTTCCTGGTGTCCGATGTCAGCTGATCAGTACCAGAGTATTAATATGGCTCGGCCACTGGAGGGCGCTGTGCCACCAAACTTAGCACACTTGCAGGGTTGTCCTTGTGGTCATTGGTGTGTTGTCGGGTCTGGCTACAACTTCCGGTTCGGGAGTTAGCAGCCAGTCAGTGAAGTGACCCTCAGTGGGTTGCTGGTTTCTTCTTTGTTGCAGAGTGGTACCGCCACTCTGGAGGGAGTTCTTAGGCAATTGACAAAGCCTGGAGGTCCTCTGGGGTTCTTGAGGTCAGTCCAAGAACCCTTGGACAATTGTCAGCGGCAATTGTCAGGTCCTGGGTGCAACAGTCAGGGTTTGGCGCCTTTTCTTTGTGCAGCAGGTCCACACTTCTCGTGCCTTGGATAATCTTGGTGCTGGACTTCTTTGTGCTCTTCAAAACTGATTATCTGGGCTAGGGGTGCCCACTAAATACTGTATTTAGTGGCCATTTTAGGGGGAACCTGGTTGTGCCCAATGGGACACTTACCTTTGGGTGGCTACACCCACTATAGGGTCACTTTCCTATCCCTGATTGGCTATTTTTTCTCCATCTCAGATGAAGGAAAATGAAATGGAGTGTCCACCTTGCAAGCAACACCTTAGCGGTGGTGCATGCCAGGTGGGGCCACTCCTCCAACTATTTGTGTGGTTTTCCACCTTTGCTCCTGCCAAAAGTGGGGGCTTTCAAAGGGACTGGTCCTCCACTGCTAGCAGCAGGCCTGGGGGTCGAGTTTCAAATGTGGTAAGTCCTTTGAAGCTCGCTGCTAAGGCAGTGAAATTCCTGAGGGAGCAGGTGTTAATACCTCCACCCAGGAATGGCATTGTTCTACAAACCACAGAGACAGGGCTCTCCCCCAAGGCTTGTAGATTGGGTGTCTGAAGGTGGCAGACTGGATAGAACCAGTCAGTAATCATGCCAGGGTAGTTAGCTTTTGCAGGGGCCTCTAAGGTGACCCCCTGGGTACATTTAGGGATACATCCAATACTGGTACCAGTTCTGAGTTGTTTGATACCAAACAACCTATGGTTCAGAGTGGCCATCATGTAGCTGGGAAACTCGTGTTGGCCAGTGTCCAGCACATGTATTAAAATAGCTGCTCTGTTCACTCGCTATGTCCCAGGTTTGGCAAGGACACAGTGGGGGCATATTGCTCATGCAGCTATGCCCTCACATATAATATGGTCCACCCTGCCTTAGGGCTGTAAGGCCTCCCAGAGGGGTGTCTTACCCATATTAAAAGCAGTGTATGGTGGACAGGGAACACAGGCAGTGTGCCATGTCGAGTTTGTGTTTAAGCTTTGCACCAGGACACTTAGCCTGCAATGGCAGCGCTGGTTGCATCGTGATGCATGACCCTAGAGCAGAGGTCTTCAAACTGGGGTGCAAGCCCCCCTAGGGGGGCCTCAAGTGACCCCAGGGGGTGCGCCAGCCTCTGGCCAAAAGAAGCATTCTACAGATAACAGGGCTTTGTTTGAAGCAGAAGCATGTTATTGTATTTTAAACAACGTAACAGTACTTAAATGCAATGTTTAAATAGGTCTAGACACATTTAAACATTGCCAACTTATAAAATAATTGTGATAAAATCAGAGTGGGGGGGCAATGGCTTTTATTTTTCAACTGGGGGGCGCAACATTAAAAAATTTGGAGACCACTGCCCTGGAGGGTGGCACAATCAGTGCTGCTGCCCTCAGGGGCCTACCCATAGTACCCCATGCCCTGGGTACCTAGGTACCCTTTTACAAGTGACTTATAGTGGTAGCTAAGGATGTATTGAATTGTGCCAATGCATCACAACAGTTTTAGGGAAAGAGCTCTGGACCAAGGAACTTGGTGCTCAGGGGCCCTGGGCACTACAATTTCTAGGATACATCATACAGCAGGCAAAAAGTAGTGGCTAGCCATGTCAACAAGAGGCCATTTCTCACACCTTGGAGCAGGGGTTAGAATAAAACTGTGAGAGTCCCTTTGCAATTTCTTTAGCATATGTGTTCCTTTTCTTTCTGTAAGGATATACACAAGTATACCCAACCCCAACAGAGGATGAACAGACCAGGCACGAGAGAGACGATCTTCACAAAGACTGACCAGTTAAGGCAGAAGATCTCTGTCTATATATGAAAAACATTCCTTTTCCGTGTGGGGCTGACCCATTCTTGAGTGCTAATTAGTGTTATAACTGCAGCAGTCTCTGGGATGAGTTAGAAGCCAGCTTCTTTCTCCTGTCTTACGCCTACATGAATAGTTCCCTGAAGAGGCATAAACTTGTTCCCGGAGCTGATACAAAGGTCTTTGGTGTGGGAAGGCGTCCTGCTTCTATAGAAGGATGATACTCTGGACTATGCCCAGTAACTTATTTACCTTCAAAAGGGCCTACCCTTCACAAGTAGATATAGCTAACACATGAGCCTGCCCCACCTAGCAAGTCAGGCAAAAGGCGCAGGGGGAGAGGAGCTGCCTCCAGAACTGGTCATTTCCCTGGACGCACATCAAGGGTAGGCATATGAGCTCTGCACAAGGGAGGAGAGCTTCTGCATTGCTGGTTTTGGCAGAGAGTGATGTTGTGGGATTGATTATAGTAAAACACCCACAAAGTGTTGCAGGGGCACTCCCTGGGAACTTTTACCCCATTGGTTAGGGAGTGGTCAGGGGTTTCCTCCAACCACTGATCAGCACTGGGCATACCTGAGGCACCCACAGATCCCTCCTGTGAATACTATGGGACCTCTGAATAATCAGAAGAAAGACTGCCCTGCTGTATGAAGAACCCAAAGGAAGAATGGAACTGCTTGCCTTGAACCCAGGACCCCAAACGTGACTCCAGTGATCCGTTGGCTGACCTCCTGTTTAAGCTACTGGGATGCAAGAAGCTTCCAGATCCTTCTCTTCCTGCAACTAACCAGCTGACCAATTCCAACTCTACTGCTGGCCTCTGCTGGAGAGAGTCCCCCAAGGTTCTGGACACTTGTGTGTACTCCTCGTGTCCTCAAACCGCAAGACGTGAGACCTAGAAACTTTTTACCAACTTTCTGCCTGAAGAACTGATGGCAATTGGGATCACAGTTGAAGCCGTCAACGTCAGATCGACAGTCACCCTCAAATTGTTAGTTTGCTCCACTGAAGGACATGCGTCTTTTAGAAATGTTTCTAAGTCTGAATTTTAGAGGGATTCATTAACATCGATGCTGAGCATTATCTGATAAGCACCGAGGCCTTCCTGGACACAGTCTTCAGACTTCGTTTGGTATTTCCCACCTTTGTCAACAACCATACCAAGAAACCACTGTTCAGTAACATGCATCATTGTGCTCCTCTTTGGATCCAGCTTGTAGGTGATGCTGCTGGGACTTGCACTGTCCAAATCTTTGTGCAAACTCAAGTAGAAGCTGCACTTGAATGGATAGACCTTTAGTCCCGGGATATGTCTTAACATGAACAAATCAACAAAACATTAGTGACAGTGAAGCACAGTAGGCCCCACAAGAACGATGAAGAGTGTTAGATTTGAAAAAGATAAAGGTTTATTAGCAGATTAGCAAAGTTACACTTCAAAACACTCAAATTAATTGGGACTTAGTAATTGATTCATTAATGTATTAAATTGGTACTATTCATGCAATCCAAATTTGCAAATACAAAGGTAAGTCATTTAGGCCCTCATTCCGACCCTGGCGGTTTCAAACCGCCAGGGTGGAGGGCAGAGGAAGCACCGCCAACAGGCTGGCGGTGCTTCCCGGGCCATTCTGCCGCGGTCAGAAAAGGGGAACCAGCGGTTTCCCGCCGGTTTTCCCCTGGCCCAGGGAATCCTCCATGGCGGCGCTGCTTGCAGCGCCTCCATGGGGATTCCGACCCCCTTCCCGCCAGCCTGTTGGAGGCTGGCGGGAACGGGTGTCGTGGGGCCCCTGGGGGCCCCTGCACTGCCCATGCCACTGGCATGGGCAGTGCAGGGGCCCCCTAACAGGGCCCCACAAAGATTTTCAGTGTCTGCTTTGCACACACTGAAAATTGCGACGGGTGCCACTGCACCCGTCGCACCCCTGCAAATCCGCCGGCCCTATTCGGAGCCGGCTTCCTCTTTGCAGGGGCTTTCCCGCTGGGCCGGCGGGCGATCTTTTGGAGATCGCCCGCCGGCCCAGCGGGAAAGTTGTAATGACCCCCGCGGTCATTTGACCGTGGTGCGGTCTTTTGAAGGTTTCCGCCCGGCGGGCGGTGCCCGCCGCCCGCCGGGGTCGGAATGACCCCCTTAATGTTGTCAATGAAATGAATCAAGACAGGCAATAGTTCCTATGAAGGGTAATTCCCGAATTTGTTAAGTTAGAAAAATAAGGGAAATTCAAGAGAAGACAAGCAGACGGTGTCAGCAAAATAAAAGTCTCTAATGACAGAATAAATGAAAGATCTAGAGCCTGATTTAGAAGTCAGCGGAAGAGAATACTCTGTCACAAATGTGAGGGATATCCTGTCCGCCATATTACGATCCCATTCTGTCCTATGCGTATTGTGATATGGCAGACGGGATATCCGTCACGTTTGTGACAGAGTATTCCCTCCACAGACATCTAGATCAGGCCCGTAGCCAAGTAGAAGACAGGGATTTGCCCCGGAGTCTAACTCTTGCAGGCAAGTATTTCCACTAAGGAAGCTGAAAAGGGTATCTGAAACTAACTCAGCAATGTACAATTAAAATACATTCTCAACAATATGCAACACCCCCATGGTCTAGACTTTTCTAGTTCCATTAACTCATCATGCAGGTGACTCTCCATCTCCACAAACTCCACTTCTTCCCTCGTTCACTTTCTCCAAAGTTCATTTGTCACTAGCTCCCCTCCCTTAATATTTGACCTATTTCTTCCAGTCATCAGTTTAATTACCTTTATGAAAATAAACAAGCATATAGCAAGGATGGCAATGATTACTATAGGGGTCAAAATAGTCCACAAAAGTCCACTACCAGTGCCATCTACCAACTGCAGAATACCCCTTGCAAACTGGTGCAAAGGCAGTTTGGCCACAGTGATACTGTCAGTCCTTCTAGTCAAGCATACTTCCACCCAACAAGAAAAGATACACTCTGCCACTAATATGTAACAGAGCCCATTGCGAAAGGACATCACAACAATTTTGATTTGCATTTAATTGAAGGGCCCCCTGATCTCCATATATGGCTCAGGATGACAGATGCTCTCCTGCCCACATTTAACTGCTGGCAGGTGACGCAGCTGTGGCACAGCTATACTGCAATGACGTGGAAGAAGGGATTAAGCCAATAAGTTCCAAAGAGACATACCATTGCATCTCTCCCTTTATGGGCAGGACTATGAAAATGTCTGGCCATAGGGAACATCAGGGTTTTGGTTAGGACAGGTCTTCCATCACTCAAAACCCAAATCTCTTCCTGATTCTTCACAGAACCTGCTCTGACACACCTCTCTTGCTCTCTGGGACTTCTCCCTGTAGATTATTGATCTCCTACCATGTGTCAGGAGTAGTTAACAACAGGCTCCTCTCACCATCAACACAACATCATCTTCTGTTTCTCCTGAATGATCCCTGTTTATTGTGCAGGACTCAACTGTGCAGTATTTTGCCATCTGATCCGCATAGCGGTTTTAGGCTGTCACATAATCACTTCTGCCTCTGTGTGCTGCACATTTGACCACTGCTATTTCAGCAGGTACCTGAAATGTGTGCAACAAGTTCATAAAGTAGTTCCCACTTCTAATCAGGGAGCCAGAGGAAAACATGAAACCCCTTTGAGACCATAACTTCCCAAAATCAGTATAGATGGTAACTTTCAAATTGTTAGAGACACAGCAAGCTCTAGAAGAGTGGTCAGTTTGGCCACCTGTGAGAAGGATACAATCCACAAGTCAGAGGCTTCAATTACACCTTCTAAGGTGCAGACAGCATAGGATGCTTTCAGGATTCCTCGTCAATCCCTTAACCAAGAGCTGTATACAAACAACATACAACTGGGCTCTGATGTCTGGATAGTCAGGTCTTGGCTTGATACACAGTTCAGAAATGTCCAGGCAATCATGGTCATCCATTTCATCATCCTCCTAAGATACGGGCAAAGGCAACAGTGTGGCAGCGTTCATAGAAGTGCACTTCAGCAGAGTATTGTTCTCTGCGGCAAGTATCACTTACCCATAGTATGTAAGCCTGCTGTTTGTCATGTGCTGTGTTTCAGTAAGGGTAAGCAGGCTCTCAACAGAATGTAGAACCATAACTGAAAGCAGTAAACCCGCCACAAGGCCTTTACATTGCTGAATGCTGGCACCAACTGCTTTCACCCAGTAACTTTGCTGCTTTTCATGGGTCCATGGGTCTGTGTTAACACAGACAACGAGCACCTATCATGTTCACCACAGTACAGGACAAACAACTTGTCCTAATCTACCATTCCTAGAGCTGGGGCATGGCAGAGATGTTCTCTCAGCTTGAGTAAGGCACTCTTGCCTTTCTTGTCCCAAAGTATTCGATCTGACACATCTTTGTGTGTAAGCCTCTCTATCCTGACTTCTCTTTGCGTTGAAGGTGGGTTCATTTTCGGAATGGTAGAGATTCTTTCATGAGAGACCTTCCTAGAGCTTTTCTCAATTTTCTGTACCAAATATAGGACCTCTCTCTGAGAGTTATGTACTTTGATTAGGGATACTTTCTGACCATTATCTGTCAAGTGGTTCAGTAAGGCAATGGTGTCTTGTCTGCATGCATCTGCGGACATTGATGCTACCAATAGGTATTCGATGTATTGGACAAGGTCTCCAGAATTTTCTTCAGTATCTGATTGAAGATTGAGCTGCTTTCTGTATGCCCCTGTGGGACTCAGCACCATGCTAGAACTTTTGGAATCTGAAGTTGAAGAGGATCCTGCTTTCCTCAGGAAAAGCAATGGAGAATGCTTGACACAATTCAATAACAGTACACAACTCATCCTCATGGGATATTTGGAAAACTATAACAGCAGGATTTGGTACCACAGGACACAATAGTACAACAATATTATTGCTGCAGCACCACTATGGAGGCACAATCATAGGTTGAAAGGCAGGACCTTCGCCTTGACAAAAGTGTGACTACAGGTGAGGTTCCCCTGCATAGTGACTGATGGTGCAGAAACCTGACAACTGTCATTTCTGTTAATAGGTGAAATTTACTCTTACTATTTTTGCATGGCTTTGGCATGGTAGGGTGTTCCAGGTGGTGGTGGCGAGGTAGGAAAAGGAGTGTCCTTCTGTTATGGTTTTCCTGATGCGGTGTACTTCTGCGAGAGAGATCTGGGCTGAGCGTAGGGTCCTGTGGGGTACGTGGAAGTCGAGTCGCTGGTTAAGGTAGGCAGGTCCGGTGTTGTGGAGGGCTTTGTGTGCATAGGTAAGGATTTTAAAAGTGATTCTTTTTTCAGGAGGGAGTCAGTGCAGTGTGCGTAAGTGTTGTGAGATGTGGCAGTGTCAGGGTAGATCGAGGGTCAATCTGGCGGCGGTGTTCTGGGTGTTTTGCAATTTTTGGGTGAGTTTTTTGTTGGTTCCAGCATAGAGTGCGTTGCCGTAGTCCAGTCTGCTGGTGATGAGGGCGTGTGTGACGGTCATTCTATGCTTGAGGGGGATCCATTTGAAGGTCTTTCGTAGGAGGCAGTGGGTGCGGGAGCAGGTGGAGGTGACTGCGTTGATCTGATGGTTCATGCTGAGGTCCGGGTCCAGGATGATTCTGAGGTTGCAGGCATGGCTGGCAGGGGTAGGTGGGTTTCAGAAGGTGGGTGGCCACCAGGAGTCGCTCCATGCATTGGGTTGGGGGCCCAAGAGGAGTACCTCGGTCTTGTTTGTGTTGAGTTGAAGGCAGCTATCTCTCATCCAGTTGGCGACTGCTTTCATGCCCTCGTGGAAGTTGTGTCTGGCCTTGTCTGGTTCGTTGGAGAGGCAGAGGATGAGTTGGGTGTCGTCGGCGTAGGAGATGATGTTTATTCCGTATCTTCTGACGATGGTGGCTAGCGGTGCCATGTAGACGTTGAACAGCGTGGGGCTGAGGGAGGATCCTTGGGGCACTCCGCAGGTGGTGGGTGTGGGTTCTGCGAGGAGAGGGGCGAGCCTCACTCGTTGCATTCTGCCGGAGAGGAAGGATTGGATCCAGTCGAGGGCCTTGTCTCTAATGCCGGCTTCGTGGAGTCTTCTTATCAGGGTGTGATGGGAGACTGTGTAGAACGCTGCAGAGAGGTTAAGTAGGATGAGTACCTCCGTCTCTCTGTTGTCCAGTAGGTAGCGGATGTCGTCTGTTGTGGACAGGAGGGCTGTTTCAGTGCTGTGGTTTGAATTAAATCCGGATTGGGAGATGTCGAGGATGTTGTGGCTTTCTGAAAATGTGGTGAGTTGGCTGTTGAATGCTTTTTCTATGACTTTCGCAGGAAATGGAAGTAGGGAGGTGGGGTCAGCCGATGGTTGCTTGAGGAAGGGGTTGATCTTGGCGTGTTTTCAGTCATCTAGAAAGGTGGTGGCAGCTAGTGAGCAGTTGATGGTAAGGCAGAGCTTGGGGGCGATGGTGTCTGCAGCTCTGTTGAAGACGGGATGGGGGCATGGGTCTGTGGGGGCCCCGGAGTAGATGGACTTCATGGTTTTCAAAGTATCTTCGGTGGAGAGGGGTGTCCAGGTGGAGATTGTGGGTTTGTTGGTGTCGGTTGTTGGACGGGAGGGTTTGGTGCGTGAGTTGTCCTTGTTGAAACTGTCATAGATGGTCTTGATAGTGCGGTGGAAGTAGGTGTTGAGTCTGTCGCATAGGTCCTGTGAGGGTGGGATGTTCGTTGTCTCACTGTTGGGTTGGGCGAACTCCTTGATGATGTTGAAGAGTTCCTTGCTGTTGTGTGGTTGTGAGGAGATCCTGTCTTGGATAGACTTCTTTCTGGTGTCTCTGATGAGTTGGTGGTGTGCGGTGGTGGCGTCTTTGAAGTTGTAGTGGGCTTCTGGGGATTTAGTGTTTCTCCAGATTTTCTCAAGGCGGTGACAGGCGCGTCTTGATTCCCAGAGTTTGGGGGTGAACCAGCTGGCTCTCTTTGCGTGGGTGTTGTTGTTCTTTTTGAGGGGTGCTATGGTGTTGGCGCAGTCGGTGATCCACTTGTGGAAGGTGCGTGCTGCGGTGTTTGGGTCCTCGTTGCGTGCAATGGGGGTGCGGCGATGGAGAGGGCGGCGGAGAGTTCTATAAATCATTCAAAAAATCATCACTTGCGTCACTATCACTAGTCTTATCTTTCCTGTCTTCAATTCCACCCCTCTCCCAATTTCTTTCTCGCTGCTGCGTGTCTCTTTAGCGCAGAGTACATCCTTATACCCGCAATTACATTCTCCCTTCATTCTTACTGTTCTGCATTTTAGCTGACTTCCATTCAAATATGGACCTTTTTATTGGCTTGGGTCTGATATTTCTCCTTCTCTTTCACATGTGAGGCATGCTGCCATGCATTCAAAGCCTCATATTGTGCAGGGCTTGGTGGGAGTTTCATTCCATACAACACGAGCCTCAAATTCTCAATTATTCTCAAATTAAAGGTATCATGTGGGGGAAACTGCAACAACCCTACATTCCCTGTGACCTTATTCCAATGTCTGACTAAAATACACATGTGTACACCGATCTTTTCATGTAATGTGGGACCTTCCCCTGTGGAGGTACTGCCTCACTGTCCTACACAGTTATTCTTACACCATCACTAAACAAAGTCCTCAATTTCTTGAAAACTTTAATCTTTCCCTGAATGTGGTGCAACACAAAATTAAGAAAGCTTCACTTGAAATAACTGGCAGTTCTTAACACCTCACAATGTAATACACAACAGCACTAGTGCCCAGTCTCAGCTTGACACTACTATATCGACCACTCCCTTTTTGGCACTCACCGATGTAATGACCAATCCCAGCATGCCACACACACCAAACGACCAATACCTGCGCAGCACCTTATGATGCAATGCGCAGAACCTCACAACAGCACTCACACCACAGCGATTACCTTAACATAAGCAAATTATTAAAAATCAAAAATGAAGCAATGACTCTTGTCTGTACCACCAAAGACAATTCAAAGTCGTGGATCACTCTAGGGTAAGAATGAGCAATAACCCCCTTGTGGCACTAACACATACACACAATGTGAATTTTCGACCAGCGGGGAATCACTCAGACTAGTGCTGTCTACTCATCTGTGCAAAAGGATTAACCAAACACCAATATCAGTTAGTACATCATCATTACAGAAGTTTATTAAGTCATTATCTTTAGTGCGAATGATAGCGCTTCACGGCCTGACATCACAAACCTTAACAGAAAAGTAACAACTTAATATATGTCAGTAGCTGTCCTGGATTCTTAGACTATGATGAGTCTAATAACCAAATTTCAACTCTGCAGCAAGCACGTTTCTCTTCATAATCCCAAGCATTATACACAAAACAGCATTTTGAATCTCAACTTCAACAAAGGAAAAGCCCTTTCAGACCCAAAGGACACCACATGCAAAACACACTACCTCATCAAATCCGCAAGCACGGCAAGGAAGGTTTCCGCCCGGCGGGCGGTGCCCGCCGCCCGCCGGGGTCGGAATGACCCCCTTAATGTTGTCAATGAAATTAATCAAGACAGGCAATAGTTCCTATGAAGGGTAATTCCCAAATTTGTTAAGTTAGAAAAATAAGGGAAATTCAAGAGAAGACAAGCAGACGGTGTCAGCAAAATAAAAGTCTCTAATGACAGAATAAATGAAAGATCTAGAGCCTGATTTAGAAGTCAGCGGAAGAGAATACTCTGTCACAAATGTGAGGGATATCCTGTCCGCCATATTACGATCCCATTCTGTCCTATGCGTATTGTGATATGGCAGACGGGATATCCGTCACGTTTGTGACAGAGTATTCCCTCCACAGACATCTAGATCAGGCCCGTAGCCAAGTAGAAGACAGGGATTTGCCCCGGAGTCTAACTCTTGCAGGCAAGTATTTCCACTAAGGAAGCTGAAAAGGGTATCTGAAACTAACTCAGCAATGTACAATTAAAATACATTCTCAACAATATGCAACACCCCCATGGTCTAGACTTTTCTAGTTCCATTAACTCATCATGCAGGTGACTCTCCATCTCCACAAACTCCACTTCTTCCCTCGTTCACTTTCTCCAAAGTTCATTTGTCACTAGCTCCCCTCCCTTAATATTTGACCTATTTCTTCCAGTCATCAGTTTAATTACCTTTATGAAAATAAACAAGCATATAGCAAGGATGGCAATGATTACTATAGGGGTCAAAATAGTCCACAAAATTCCACTACCAGTGCCATCTACCAACTGCAGAATACCCCTTGCAAACTGCTGCAAAGGCAGTTTGGCCACAGTGATACTGTCAGTCCTTCTAGTCAAGCATACTTCCACCCAACAAGAAAAGATACACTCTGCCACTAATATGTAACAGAGCCCATTGCGAAAGGACATCACAACAATTTTGATTTGCATTTAATTGAAGGGCCCCCTGATCTCCATATATGGCTCAGGATGACAGATGCTCTCCTGCCCACATTTAACTGCTGGCAGGTGACGCAGCTGTGGCACAGCTATACTGCAATGACGTGGAAGAAGGGATTAAGCCAATAAGTTCCAAAGAGATATACCATTGCATCTCTCCCTTTATGGGCAGGACTATGAAAATGTCTGGCCATAGGGAACATCAGGGTTTTGGTTAGGACAGGTCTTCCATCACTCAAAACCCAAATCTCTTCCTGATTCTTCACAGAACCTGCTCTGACACACCTCTCTTGCTCTCTGGGACTTCTCCCTGTAGATTATTGATCTCCTACCATGTGTCAGGAGTAGTTAACAACAGGCTCCTCTCACCATCAACACAACATCATCTTCTGTTTCTCCTGAATGATCCCTGTTTATTGTGCAGGACTCAACTGTGCAGTATTTTGCCATCTGATCCGCATAGCGGTTTTAGGCTGTCACATAATCACTTCTGCCTCTGTGTGCTGCACATTTGACCACTGCTATTTCAGCAGGTACCTGAAATGTGTGCAACAAGTTCATAAAGTAGTTCCTACTTCTAATCAGGGAGCCAGAGGAAAACATGAAACCCCTTTGAGACCATAACTTCCCAAAATCAGTATAGATGGTAACTTTCAAATTGTTAGAGACACAGCAAGCTCTAGAAGAGTGGTCAGTTTGGCCACCTGTGAGAAGGATACAATCCACAAGTCAGAGGCTTCAATTACACCTTCTAAGGTGCAGACAGCATAGGATGCTTTCAGGATTCCTCGTCAATCCCTTAACCAAGAGCTGTATACAAACAACATACAATTGGGCTCTGATGTCTGGATAGTCAGGTCTTGGCTTGATACACAGTTCAGAAATGTCCAGGCAATCATGGTCATCCATTTCATCATCCTCCTAAGATACGGGCAAAGGCAACAGTGTGGCAGCGTTCATAGAAGTGCACTTCAGCAGAGTATTGTTCTCTGCGGCAAGTATCACTTACCCATAGTATGTATGCCTGCTGTTTGTCATGTGCTGTGTTTCAGTAAGGGTAAGCAGGCTCTCAACAGAATGTAGAACCATAACTGAAAGCAGTAAACCCGCCACAAGGCCTTTACATTGCTGAATGCTGGCACCAACTGCTTTCACCCAGTAACTTTGCTGCTTTTCATGGGTCCATGGGTCTGTGTTAACACAGACAACGAGCAACTATCATGTTCACCACAGTACAGGACAAACAACTTGTCCTAATCTACCATTCCTAGAGCTGGGGCATGGCAGAGATGTTCTCTCAGCTTGAGTAAGGCACTCTTGCCTTTCTTGTCCCAAAGTATTCGATCTGACACATCTTTGTGTGTAAGCCTCTCTATCCTGACTTCTCTTTGCGTTGAAGGTGGGTTCATTTTCGGAATGGTAGAGATTCTTTCATGAGAGACCTTCCTAGAGCTTTTCTCAATTTTCTGTACCAAATATAGGACCTCTCTCTGAGAGTTATGTACTTTGATTAGGGATACTTTCTGACCATTATCTGTCAAGTGGTTCAGTAAGGCAATGGTGTCTTGTCTGCATGCATCTGCGGACATTGATGCTACCAATAGGTATTCGATGTATTGGACAAGGTCTCCAGAATTTTCTTCAGTATCTGATTGAAGATTGAGCTGCTTTCTGTATGCCCCTGTGGGACTCAGCACCATGCTAGAACTTTTGGAATCTGAAGTTGAAGAGGATCCTGCTTTCCTCAGGAAAAGCAATGGAGAATGCTTGACACAATTCAATAACAGTACACAACTCATCCTCATGGGATATTTGGAAAACTATAACAGCAGGATTTGGTACCACAGGACACAATAGTACAACAATATTATTGCTGCAGCACCACTATGGAGGCACAATCATAGGTTGAAAGGCAGGACCTTCGCCTTGACAAAAGTGTGACTACAGGTGAGGTTCCCCTGCATAGTGACTGATGGTGCAGAAACCTGACGACTGTCATTTCTGTTAATAGGTGAAATTTACTCTTACTATTTTTGCATGGCTTTGGCATGGTAGGGTGTTCCAGGTGGTGGTGGCGAGGTAGGAAAAGGAGTGTCCTTCTGTTATGGTTTTCCTGATGCGGTGTACTTCTGCGAGAGAGATCTGGGCTGAGCGTAGGGTCCTGTGGGGTACGTGGAAGTCGAGTCGCTGGTTAAGGTAGGCAGGTCCGGTGTTGTGGAGGGCTTTGTGTGCATAGGTAAGGATTTTAAAAGTGATTCTTTTTTCAGGAGGGAGTCAGTGCAGTGTGCGTAAGTGTTGTGAGATGTGGCAGTGTCAGGGTAGATCGAGGGTCAATCTGGCGGCGGTGTTCTGGGTGTTTTGCAATTTTTGGGTGAGTTTTTTGTTGGTTCCAGCATAGAGTGCGTTGCCGTAGTCCAGTCTGCTGGTGATGAGGGCGTGTGTGACGGTCATTCTATGCTTGAGGGGGATCCATTTGAAGGTCTTTCGTAGGAGGCAGTGGGTGCGGGAGCAGGTGGAGGTGACTGCGTTGATCTGATGGTTCATGCTGAGGTCCGGGTCCAGGATGATTCTGAGGTTGCAGGCATGGCTGGCAGGGGTAGGTGGGTTTCAGAAGGTGGGTGGCCACCAGGAGTCGCTCCATGCATTGGGTTGGGGGCCCAAGAGGAGTACCTCGGTCTTGTTTGTGTTGAGTTGAAGGCAGCTATCTCTCATCCAGTTGGCGACTGCTTTCATGCCCTCGTGGAAGTTGTGTCTGGCCTTGTCTGGTTCGTTGGAGAGGCAGAGGATGAGTTGGGTGTCGTCGGCGTAGGAGATGATGTTTATTCCGTATCTTCTGACGATGGTGGCTAGCGGTGCCATGTAGACGTTGAACAGCGTGGGGCTGAGGGAGGATCCTTGGGGCACTCCGCAGGTGGTGGGTGTGGGTTCTGCGAGGAGAGGGGCGAGCCTCACTCGTTGCATTCTGCCGGAGAGGAAGGATTGGATCCAGTCGAGGGCCTTGTCTCTAATGCCGGCTTCGTGGAGTCTTCTTATCAGGGTGTGATGGGAGACTGTGTAGAACGCTGCAGAGAGGTTAAGTAGGATGAGTACCTCCGTCTCTCTGTTGTCCAGTAGGTAGCGGATGTCGTCTGTTGTGGACAGGAGGGCTGTTTCAGTGCTGTGGTTTGAATTAAATCCGGATTGGGAGATGTCGAGGATGTTGTGGCTTTCTGAAAATGTGGTGAGTTGGCTGTTGAATGCTTTTTCTATGACTTTCGCAGGAAATGGAAGTAGGGAGGTGGGGTCAGCCGATGGTTGCTTGAGGAAGGGGTTGATCTTGGCGTGTTTTCAGTCATCTAGAAAGGTGGTGGCAGCTAGTGAGCAGTTGATGGTAAGGCAGAGCTTGGGGGCGATGGTGTCTGCAGCTCTGTTGAAGACGGGATGGGGGCATGGGTCTGTGGGGGCCCCGGAGTAGATGGACTTCATGGTTTTCAAAGTATCTTCGGTGGAGAGGGGTGTCCAGGTGGAGATTGTGGGTTTGTTGGTGTCGGTTGTTGGACGGGAGGGTTTGGTGCGTGAGTTGTCCTTGTTGAAACTGTCATAGATGGTCTTGATAGTGCGGTGGAAGTAGGTGTTGAGTCTGTCGCATAGGTCCTGTGAGGGTGGGATGTTCGTTGTCTCACTGTTGGGTTGGGCGAACTCCTTGATGATGTTGAAGAGTTCCTTGCTGTTGTGTGGTTGTGAGGAGATCCTGTCTTGGATAGACTTCTTTCTGGTGTCTCTGATGAGTTGGTGGTGTGCGGTGGTGGCGTCTTTGAAGTTGTAGTGGGCTTCTGGGGATTTAGTGTTTCTCCAGATTTTCTCAAGGCGGTGACAGGCGCGTCTTGATTCCCAGAGTTTGGGGGTGAACCAGCTGGCTCTCTTTGCGTGGGTGTTGTTGTTCTTTTTGAGGGGTGCTATGGTGTTGGCGCAGTCGGTGATCCACTTGTGGAAGGTGCGTGCTGCGGTGTTTGGGTCCTCGTTGCGTGCAATGGGGGTGCGGCGATGGAGAGGGCGGCGGAGAGTTCTATAAATCATTCAAAAAATCATCACTTGCGTCACTATCACTAGTCTTATCTTTCCTGTCTTCAATTCCACCCCTCTCCCAATTTCTTTCTCGCTGCTGCGTGTCTCTTTAGCGCAGAGTACATCCTTATACCCGCAATTACATTCTCCCTTCATTCTTACTGTTCTGCATTTTAGCTGACTTCCATTCAAATATGGACCTTTTTATTGGCTTGGGTCTGATATTTCTCCTTCTCTTTCACATGTGAGGCATGCTGCCATGCATTCAAAGCCTCATATTGTGCAGGGCTTGGTGGGAGTTTCATTCCATACAACACGAGCCTCAAATTCTCAATTATTCTCAAATTAAAGGTATCATGTGGGGGAAACTGCAACAACCCTACATTCCCTGTGACCTTATTCCAATGTCTGACTAAAATACACATGTGTACACCGATCTTTTCATGTAATGTGGGACCTTCCCCTGTGGAGGTACTGCCTCACTGTCCTACACAGTTATTCTTACACCATCACTAAACAAAGTCCTCAATTTCTTGAAAACTTTAATCTTTCCCTGAATGTGGTGCAACACAAAATTAAGAAAGCTTCACTTGAAATAACTGGCAGTTCTTAACACCTCACAATGTAATACACAACAGCACTAGTGCCCAGTCTCAGCTTGACACTACTATATCGACCACTCCCTTTTTGGCACTCACCGA
The DNA here is from genome assembly GCF_031143425.1 of Pleurodeles waltl. Lineage (NCBI taxonomy): Eukaryota > Metazoa > Chordata > Amphibia > Caudata > Salamandridae > Pleurodeles > Pleurodeles waltl. The sequence continues at coordinate 318,797,272 of NC_090437.1, read as the reverse complement.
TGTAATGACCAATCCCAGCATGCCACACACACCAAACGACCAATACCTGCGCAGCACCTTATGATGCAATGCGCAGAACCTCACAACAGCACTCACACCACAGCGATTACCTTAACATAAGCAAATTATTAAAAATCAAAAATGAAGCAATGACTCTTGTCTGTACCACCAAAGACAATTCAAAGTCGTGGATCACTCTAGGGTAAGAATGAGCAATAACCCCCTTGTGGCACTAACACATACACACAATGTGAATTTTCGACCAGCGGGGAATCACTCAGACTAGTGCTGTCTACTCATCTGTGCAAAAGGATTAACCAAACACCAATATCAGTTAGTACATCATCATTACAGAAGTTTATTAAGTCATTATCTTTAGTACGAATGATAGCGCTTCACGGCCTGACATCACAAACCTTAACAGAAAAGTAACAACTTAATATATGTCAGTAGCTGTCCTGGATTCTTAGACTATGATGAGTCTAATAACCAAATTTCAACTCTGCAGCAAGCACGTTTCTCTTCATAATCCCAAGCATTATACACAAAACAGCATTTTGAATCTCAACTTCAACAAAGGAAAAGCCCTTTCAGACCCAAAGGACACCACATGCAAAACACACTACCTCATCAAATCCGCAAGCACGGCAAGGAAGGTTTCCGCCCGGCGGGCGGTGCCCGCCGCCCGCCGGGGTCGGAATGACCCCCTTAATGTTGTCAATGAAATTAATCAAGACAGGCAATAGTTCCTATGAAGGGTAATTCCCAAATTTGTTAAGTTAGAAAAATAAGGGAAATTCAAGAGAAGACAAGCAGACGGTGTCAGCAAAATAAAAGTCTCTAATGACAGAATAAATGAAAGATCTAGAGCCTGATTTAGAAGTCAGCGGAAGAGAATACTCTGTCACAAATGTGAGGGATATCCTGTCCGCCATATTACGATCCCATTCTGTCCTATGCGTATTGTGATATGGCAGACGGGATATCCGTCACGTTTGTGACAGAGTATTCCCTCCACAGACATCTAGATCAGGCCCGTAGCCAAGTAGAAGACAGGGATTTGCCCCGGAGTCTAACTCTTGCAGGCAAGTATTTCCACTAAGGAAGCTGAAAAGGGTATCTGAAACTAACTCAGCAATGTACAATTAAAATACATTCTCAACAATATGCAACACCCCCATGGTCTAGACTTTTCTAGTTCCATTAACTCATCATGCAGGTGACTCTCCATCTCCACAAACTCCACTTCTTCCCTCGTTCACTTTCTCCAAAGTTCATTTGTCACTAGCTCCCCTCCCTTAATATTTGACCTATTTCTTCCAGTCATCAGTTTAATTACCTTTATGAAAATAAACAAGCATATAGCAAGGATGGCAATGATTACTATAGGGGTCAAAATAGTCCACAAAATTCCACTACCAGTGCCATCTACCAACTGCAGAATACCCCTTGCAAACTGCTGCAAAGGCAGTTTGGCCACAGTGATACTGTCAGTCCTTCTAGTCAAGCATACTTCCACCCAACAAGAAAAGATACACTCTGCCACTAATATGTAACAGAGCCCATTGCGAAAGGACATCACAACAATTTTGATTTGCATTTAATTGAAGGGCCCCCTGATCTCCATATATGGCTCAGGATGACAGATGCTCTCCTGCCCACATTTAACTGCTGGCAGGTGACGCAGCTGTGGCACAGCTATACTGCAATGACGTGGAAGAAGGGATTAAGCCAATAAGTTCCAAAGAGATATACCATTGCATCTCTCCCTTTATGGGCAGGACTATGAAAATGTCTGGCCATAGGGAACATCAGGGTTTTGGTTAGGACAGGTCTTCCATCACTCAAAACCCAAATCTCTTCCTGATTCTTCACAGAACCTGCTCTGACACACCTCTCTTGCTCTCTGGGACTTCTCCCTGTAGATTATTGATCTCCTACCATGTGTCAGGAGTAGTTAACAACAGGCTCCTCTCACCATCAACACAACATCATCTTCTGTTTCTCCTGAATGATCCCTGTTTATTGTGCAGGACTCAACTGTGCAGTATTTTGCCATCTGATCCGCATAGCGGTTTTAGGCTGTCACATAATCACTTCTGCCTCTGTGTGCTGCACATTTGACCACTGCTATTTCAGCAGGTACCTGAAATGTGTGCAACAAGTTCATAAAGTAGTTCCTACTTCTAATCAGGGAGCCAGAGGAAAACATGAAACCCCTTTGAGACCATAACTTCCCAAAATCAGTATAGATGGTAACTTTCAAATTGTTAGAGACACAGCAAGCTCTAGAAGAGTGGTCAGTTTGGCCACCTGTGAGAAGGATACAATCCACAAGTCAGAGGCTTCAATTACACCTTCTAAGGTGCAGACAGCATAGGATGCTTTCAGGATTCCTCGTCAATCCCTTAACCAAGAGCTGTATACAAACAACATACAATTGGGCTCTGATGTCTGGATAGTCAGGTCTTGGCTTGATACACAGTTCAGAAATGTCCAGGCAATCATGGTCATCCATTTCATCATCCTCCTAAGATACGGGCAAAGGCAACAGTGTGGCAGCGTTCATAGAAGTGCACTTCAGCAGAGTATTGTTCTCTGCGGCAAGTATCACTTACCCATAGTATGTATGCCTGCTGTTTGTCATGTGCTGTGTTTCAGTAAGGGTAAGCAGGCTCTCAACAGAATGTAGAACCATAACTGAAAGCAGTAAACCCGCCACAAGGCCTTTACATTGCTGAATGCTGGCACCAACTGCTTTCACCCAGTAACTTTGCTGCTTTTCATGGGTCCATGGGTCTGTGTTAACACAGACAACGAGCAACTATCATGTTCACCACAGTACAGGACAAACAACTTGTCCTAATCTACCATTCCTAGAGCTGGGGCATGGCAGAGATGTTCTCTCAGCTTGAGTAAGGCACTCTTGCCTTTCTTGTCCCAAAGTATTCGATCTGACACATCTTTGTGTGTAAGCCTCTCTATCCTGACTTCTCTTTGCGTTGAAGGTGGGTTCATTTTCGGAATGGTAGAGATTCTTTCATGAGAGACCTTCCTAGAGCTTTTCTCAATTTTCTGTACCAAATATAGGACCTCTCTCTGAGAGTTATGTACTTTGATTAGGGATACTTTCTGACCATTATCTGTCAAGTGGTTCAGTAAGGCAATGGTGTCTTGTCTGCATGCATCTGCGGACATTGATGCTACCAATAGGTATTCGATGTATTGGACAAGGTCTCCAGAATTTTCTTCAGTATCTGATTGAAGATTGAGCTGCTTTCTGTATGCCCCTGTGGGACTCAGCACCATGCTAGAACTTTTGGAATCTGAAGTTGAAGAGGATCCTGCTTTCCTCAGGAAAAGCAATGGAGAATGCTTGACACAATTCAATAACAGTACACAACTCATCCTCATGGGATATTTGGAAAACTATAACAGCAGGATTTGGTACCACAGGACACAATAGTACAACAATATTATTGCTGCAGCACCACTATGGAGGCACAATCATAGGTTGAAAGGCAGGACCTTCGCCTTGACAAAAGTGTGACTACAGGTGAGGTTCCCCTGCATAGTGACTGATGGTGCAGAAACCTGACGACTGTCATTTCTGTTAATAGGTGAAATTTACTCTTACTATTTTTGCATGGCTTTGGCATGGTAGGGTGTTCCAGGTGGTGGTGGCGAGGTAGGAAAAGGAGTGTCCTTCTGTTATGGTTTTCCTGATGCGGTGTACTTCTGCGAGAGAGATCTGGGCTGAGCGTAGGGTCCTGTGGGGTACGTGGAAGTCGAGTCGCTGGTTAAGGTAGGCAGGTCCGGTGTTGTGGAGGGCTTTGTGTGCATAGGTAAGGATTTTAAAAGTGATTCTTTTTTCAGGAGGGAGTCAGTGCAGTGTGCGTAAGTGTTGTGAGATGTGGCAGTGTCAGGGTAGATCGAGGGTCAATCTGGCGGCGGTGTTCTGGGTGTTTTGCAATTTTTGGGTGAGTTTTTTGTTGGTTCCAGCATAGAGTGCGTTGCCGTAGTCCAGTCTGCTGGTGATGAGGGCGTGTGTGACGGTCATTCTATGCTTGAGGGGGATCCATTTGAAGGTCTTTCGTAGGAGGCAGTGGGTGCGGGAGCAGGTGGAGGTGACTGCGTTGATCTGATGGTTCATGCTGAGGTCCGGGTCCAGGATGATTCTGAGGTTGCAGGCATGGCTGGCAGGGGTAGGTGGGTTTCAGAAGGTGGGTGGCCACCAGGAGTCGCTCCATGCATTGGGTTGGGGGCCCAAGAGGAGTACCTCGGTCTTGTTTGTGTTGAGTTGAAGGCAGCTATCTCTCATCCAGTTGGCGACTGCTTTCATGCCCTCGTGGAAGTTGTGTCTGGCCTTGTCTGGTTCGTTGGAGAGGCAGAGGATGAGTTGGGTGTCGTCGGCGTAGGAGATGATGTTTATTCCGTATCTTCTGACGATGGTGGCTAGCGGTGCCATGTAGACGTTGAACAGCGTGGGGCTGAGGGAGGATCCTTGGGGCACTCCGCAGGTGGTGGGTGTGGGTTCTGCGAGGAGAGGGGCGAGCCTCACTCGTTGCATTCTGCCGGAGAGGAAGGATTGGATCCAGTCGAGGGCCTTGTCTCTAATGCCGGCTTCGTGGAGTCTTCTTATCAGGGTGTGATGGGAGACTGTGTAGAACGCTGCAGAGAGGTTAAGTAGGATGAGTACCTCCGTCTCTCTGTTGTCCAGTAGGTAGCGGATGTCGTCTGTTGTGGACAGGAGGGCTGTTTCAGTGCTGTGGTTTGAATTAAATCCGGATTGGGAGATGTCGAGGATGTTGTGGCTTTCTGAAAATGTGGTGAGTTGGCTGTTGAATGCTTTTTCTATGACTTTCGCAGGAAATGGAAGTAGGGAGGTGGGGTCAGCCGATGGTTGCTTGAGGAAGGGGTTGATCTTGGCGTGTTTTCAGTCATCTAGAAAGGTGGTGGCAGCTAGTGAGCAGTTGATGGTAAGGCAGAGCTTGGGGGCGATGGTGTCTGCAGCTCTGTTGAAGACGGGATGGGGGCATGGGTCTGTGGGGGCCCCGGAGTAGATGGACTTCATGGTTTTCAAAGTATCTTCGGTGGAGAGGGGTGTCCAGGTGGAGATTGTGGGTTTGTTGGTGTCGGTTGTTGGACGGGAGGGTTTGGTGCGTGAGTTGTCCTTGTTGAAACTGTCATAGATGGTCTTGATAGTGCGGTGGAAGTAGGTGTTGAGTCTGTCGCATAGGTCCTGTGAGGGTGGGATGTTCGTTGTCTCACTGTTGGGTTGGGCGAACTCCTTGATGATGTTGAAGAGTTCCTTGCTGTTGTGTGGTTGTGAGGAGATCCTGTCTTGGATAGACTTCTTTCTGGTGTCTCTGATGAGTTGGTGGTGTGCGGTGGTGGCGTCTTTGAAGTTGTAGTGGGCTTCTGGGGATTTAGTGTTTCTCCAGATTTTCTCAAGGCGGTGACAGGCGCGTCTTGATTCCCAGAGTTTGGGGGTGAACCAGCTGGCTCTCTTTGCGTGGGTGTTGTTGTTCTTTTTGAGGGGTGCTATGGTGTTGGCGCAGTCGGTGATCCACTTGTGGAAGGTGCGTGCTGCGGTGTTTGGGTCCTCGTTGCGTGCAATGGGGGTGCGGCGATGGAGAGGGCGGCGGAGAGTTCTATAAATCATTCAAAAAATCATCACTTGCGTCACTATCACTAGTCTTATCTTTCCTGTCTTCAATTCCACCCCTCTCCCAATTTCTTTCTCGCTGCTGCGTGTCTCTTTAGCGCAGAGTACATCCTTATACCCGCAATTACATTCTCCCTTCATTCTTACTGTTCTGCATTTTAGCTGACTTCCATTCAAATATGGACCTTTTTATTGGCTTGGGTCTGATATTTCTCCTTCTCTTTCACATGTGAGGCATGCTGCCATGCATTCAAAGCCTCATATTGTGCAGGGCTTGGTGGGAGTTTCATTCCATACAACACGAGCCTCAAATTCTCAATTATTCTCAAATTAAAGGTATCATGTGGGGGAAACTGCAACAACCCTACATTCCCTGTGACCTTATTCCAATGTCTGACTAAAATACACATGTGTACACCGATCTTTTCATGTAATGTGGGACCTTCCCCTGTGGAGGTACTGCCTCACTGTCCTACACAGTTATTCTTACACCATCACTAAACAAAGTCCTCAATTTCTTGAAAACTTTAATCTTTCCCTGAATGTGGTGCAACACAAAATTAAGAAAGCTTCACTTGAAATAACTGGCAGTTCTTAACACCTCACAATGTAATACACAACAGCACTAGTGCCCAGTCTCAGCTTGACACTACTATATCGACCACTCCCTTTTTGGCACTCACCGATGTAATGACCAATCCCAGCATGCCACACACACCAAACGACCAATACCTGCGCAGCACCTTATGATGCAATGCGCAGAACCTCACAACAGCACTCACACCACAGCGATTACCTTAACATAAGCAAATTATTAAAAATCAAAAATGAAGCAATGACTCTTGTCTGTACCACCAAAGACAATTCAAAGTCGTGGATCACTCTAGGGTAAGAATGAGCAATAACCCCCTTGTGGCACTAACACATACACACAATGTGAATTTTCGACCAGCGGGGAATCACTCAGACTAGTGCTGTCTACTCATCTGTGCAAAAGGATTAACCAAACACCAATATCAGTTAGTACATCATCATTACAGAAGTTTATTAAGTCATTATCTTTAGTGCGAATGATAGCGCTTCACGGCCTGACATCACAAACCTTAACAGAAAAGTAACAACTTAATATATGTCAGTAGCTGTCCTGGATTCTTAGACTATGATGAGTCTAATAACCAAATTTCAACTCTGCAGCAAGCACGTTTCTCTTCATAATCCCAAGCATTATACACAAAACAGCATTTTGAATCTCAACTTCAACAAAGGAAAAGCCCTTTCAGACCCAAAGGACACCACATGCAAAACACACTACCTCATCAAATCCGCAAGCACGGCAAGGAAGGTTTCCGCCCGGCGGGCGGTGCCCGCCGCCCGCCGGGGTCGGAATGACCCCCTTAATGTTGTCAATGAAATTAATCAAGACAGGCAATAGTTCCTATGAAGGGTAATTCCCAAATTTGTTAAGTTAGAAAAATAAGGGAAATTCAAGAGAAGACAAGCAGACGGTGTCAGCAAAATAAAAGTCTCTAATGACAGAATAAATGAAAGATCTAGAGCCTGATTTAGAAGTCAGCGGAAGAGAATACTCTGTCACAAATGTGAGGGATATCCTGTCCGCCATATTACGATCCCATTCTGTCCTATGCGTATTGTGATATGGCAGACGGGATATCCGTCACGTTTGTGACAGAGTATTCCCTCCACAGACATCTAGATCAGGCCCGTAGCCAAGTAGAAGACAGGGATTTGCCCCGGAGTCTAACTCTTGCAGGCAAGTATTTCCACTAAGGAAGCTGAAAAGGGTATCTGAAACTAACTCAGCAATGTACAATTAAAATACATTCTCAACAATATGCAACACCCCCATGGTCTAGACTTTTCTAGTTCCATTAACTCATCATGCAGGTGACTCTCCATCTCCACAAACTCCACTTCTTCCCTCGTTCACTTTCTCCAAAGTTCATTTGTCACTAGCTCCCCTCCCTTAATATTTGACCTATTTCTTCCAGTCATCAGTTTAATTACCTTTATGAAAATAAACAAGCATATAGCAAGGATGGCAATGATTACTATAGGGGTCAAAATAGTCCACAAAATTCCACTACCAGTGCCATCTACCAACTGCAGAATACCCCTTGCAAACTGCTGCAAAGGCAGTTTGGCCACAGTGATACTGTCAGTCCTTCTAGTCAAGCATACTTCCACCCAACAAGAAAAGATACACTCTGCCACTAATATGTAACAGAGCCCATTGCGAAAGGACATCACAACAATTTTGATTTGCATTTAATTGAAGGGCCCCCTGATCTCCATATATGGCTCAGGATGACAGATGCTCTCCTGCCCACATTTAACTGCTGGCAGGTGACGCAGCTGTGGCACAGCTATACTGCAATGACGTGGAAGAAGGGATTAAGCCAATAAGTTCCAAAGAGATATACCATTGCATCTCTCCCTTTATGGGCAGGACTATGAAAATGTCTGGCCATAGGGAACATCAGGGTTTTGGTTAGGACAGGTCTTCCATCACTCAAAACCCAAATCTCTTCCTGATTCTTCACAGAACCTGCTCTGACACACCTCTCTTGCTCTCTGGGACTTCTCCCTGTAGATTATTGATCTCCTACCATGTGTCAGGAGTAGTTAACAACAGGCTCCTCTCACCATCAACACAACATCATCTTCTGTTTCTCCTGAATGATCCCTGTTTATTGTGCAGGACTCAACTGTGCAGTATTTTGCCATCTGATCCGCATAGCGGTTTTAGGCTGTCACATAATCACTTCTGCCTCTGTGTGCTGCACATTTGACCACTGCTATTTCAGCAGGTACCTGAAATGTGTGCAACAAGTTCATAAAGTAGTTCCTACTTCTAATCAGGGAGCCAGAGGAAAACATGAAACCCCTTTGAGACCATAACTTCCCAAAATCAGTATAGATGGTAACTTTCAAATTGTTAGAGACACAGCAAGCTCTAGAAGAGTGGTCAGTTTGGCCACCTGTGAGAAGGATACAATCCACAAGTCAGAGGCTTCAATTACACCTTCTAAGGTGCAGACAGCATAGGATGCTTTCAGGATTCCTCGTCAATCCCTTAACCAAGAGCTGTATACAAACAACATACAATTGGGCTCTGATGTCTGGATAGTCAGGTCTTGGCTTGATACACAGTTCAGAAATGTCCAGGCAATCATGGTCATCCATTTCATCATCCTCCTAAGATACGGGCAAAGGCAACAGTGTGGCAGCGTTCATAGAAGTGCACTTCAGCAGAGTATTGTTCTCTGCGGCAAGTATCACTTACCCATAGTATGTATGCCTGCTGTTTGTCATGTGCTGTGTTTCAGTAAGGGTAAGCAGGCTCTCAACAGAATGTAGAACCATAACTGAAAGCAGTAAACCCGCCACAAGGCCTTTACATTGCTGAATGCTGGCACCAACTGCTTTCACCCAGTAACTTTGCTGCTTTTCATGGGTCCATGGGTCTGTGTTAACACAGACAACGAGCAACTATCATGTTCACCACAGTACAGGACAAACAACTTGTCCTAATCTACCATTCCTAGAGCTGGGGCATGGCAGAGATGTTCTCTCAGCTTGAGTAAGGCACTCTTGCCTTTCTTGTCCCAAAGTATTCGATCTGACACATCTTTGTGTGTAAGCCTCTCTATCCTGACTTCTCTTTGCGTTGAAGGTGGGTTCATTTTCGGAATGGTAGAGATTCTTTCATGAGAGACCTTCCTAGAGCTTTTCTCAATTTTCTGTACCAAATATAGGACCTCTCTCTGAGAGTTATGTACTTTGATTAGGGATACTTTCTGACCATTATCTGTCAAGTGGTTCAGTAAGGCAATGGTGTCTTGTCTGCATGCATCTGCGGACATTGATGCTACCAATAGGTATTCGATGTATTGGACAAGGTCTCCAGAATTTTCTTCAGTATCTGATTGAAGATTGAGCTGCTTTCTGTATGCCCCTGTGGGACTCAGCACCATGCTAGAACTTTTGGAATCTGAAGTTGAAGAGGATCCTGCTTTCCTCAGGAAAAGCAATGGAGAATGCTTGACACAATTCAATAACAGTACACAACTCATCCTCATGGGATATTTGGAAAACTATAACAGCAGGATTTGGTACCACAGGACACAATAGTACAACAATATTATTGCTGCAGCACCACTATGGAGGCACAATCATAGGTTGAAAGGCAGGACCTTCGCCTTGACAAAAGTGTGACTACAGGTGAGGTTCCCCTGCATAGTGACTGATGGTGCAGAACCCTGACGACTGTCATTTCTGTTAATAGGTGAAATTTACTCTTACTATTTTTGCATGGCTTTGGCATGGTAGGGTGTTCCAGGTGGTGGTGGCGAGGTAGGAGAAGGAGTGTCCTTCTGTTATGGTTTTCCTGATGCGGTGTACTTCTGCGAGAGAGATCTGGGCTGAGCGTAGGGTCCTGTGGGGTACGTGGAAGTCGAGTCGCTGGTTAAGGTAGGCAGGTCCGGTGTTGTGGAGGGCTTTGTGTGCATAGGTAAGGATTTTAAAAGTGATTCTTTTTTCAGGAGGGAGTCAGTGCAGTGTGCGTACGTGTTGTGAGATGTGGCAGTGTCAGGGTAGATCGAGGGTCAATCTGGCGGCGGTGTTCTGGGTGTTTTGCAATTTTTGGGTGAGTTTTTTGTTGGTTCCAGCATAGAGTGCGTTGCCGTAGTCCAGTCTGCTGGTGATGAGGGCGTGTGTGACGGTCATTCTATGCTTGAGGGGGATCCATTTGAAGGTCTTTCGTAGGAGGCAGAGGGTGCGGGAGCAGGTGGAGGTGACTGCGTTGATCTGATGGTTCATGCTGAGGTCCGGGTCCAGGATGATTCTGAGGTTGCAGGCATGGCTGGCAGGGGTAGGTGGGTTTCAGAGGGTGGGTGGCCACCAGGAGTCGCTCCATGCATTGGGTTGGGGGCCCAAGAGGAGTACCTCGGTCTTGTTTGTGTTGAGTTGAAGGCAGCTATCTCTCATCCAGTTGGCGACTGCTTTCATGCCCTCGTGGAAGTTGTGTCTGGCCTTGTCTGGTTCGTTGGAGAGGCAGAGGATGAGTTGGGTGTCGTCGGCGTAGGAGATGATGTTTATTCCGTATCTTCTGACGATGGTGGCTAGCGGTGCCATGTAGACGTTGAACAGCGTGGGGCTGAGGGAGGATCCTTGGGGCACTCCGCAGGTGGTGGGTGTGGGTTCTGCGAGGAGAGGGGCGAGCCTCACTCGTTGCATTCTGCCGGAGAGGAAGGATTGGATCCAGTCGAGGGCCTTGTCTCTAATGCCGGCTTCGTGGAGTCTTCTTATCAGGGTGTGATGGGAGACTGTGTAGAACGCTGCAGAGAGGTTAAGTAGGATGAGTGCCTCCGTCTCTCTGTTGTCCAGTAGGTAGCGGATGTCGTCTGTTGTGGACAGGAGGGCTGTTTCAGTGCTGTGGTTTGAATTAAATCCGGATTGGGAGATGTCGAGGGTGTTGTGGCTTTCTGAAAATGTGGTGAGTTGGCTGTTGAATGCTTTTTCTATGACTTTCGCAGGAAATGGAAGTAGGGAGGTGGGGTCAGCCGATGGTTGCTTGAGGAAGGGGTTGATCTTGGCGTGTTTTCAGTCATCTAGAAAGGTGGTGGCAGCTAGTGAGCAGTTGATGGTAAGGCAGAGCTTGGGGGCGATGGTGTCTGCAGCTCTGTTGAAGACGGGATGGGGGCATGGGTCTGTGGGGGCCCCGGAGTAGATGGACTTCATGGTTTTCAAAGTATCTTCGGTGGAGAGGGGTTTCCAGGTGGAGATTGTGGGTTTGTTGGTGTCGGTTGTTGGACGGGAGGGTTTGGTGCGTGAGTTGTCCTTGTTGAAACTGTCATAGATGGTCTTGATAGTGCGGTGGAAGTAGGTGTTGAGTCTGTCGCATAGGTCCTGTGAGGGTGGGATGTTCGTTGTCTCACTGTTGGGTTGGGCGAACTCCTTGATGATGTTGAAGAGTTCCTTGCTGTTGTGTGGTTGTGAGGAGATCCTGTCTTGGATAGACTTCTTTCTGGTGTCTCTGATGAGTTGGTGGTGTGCAGTGGTGGCGTCTTTGAAGTTGTAGTGGGCTTCTGGGGATTTAGTGTTTCTCCAGATTTTCTTAAGGCGGTGACAGGCGCGTCTTGATTCCCAGAGTTTGGGGGTGAACCAGCTGGCTCTCTTTGCGTGGGTGTTGTTGTTCTTTTTGAGGGGTGCTATGGTGTTGGCGCAGTCGGTGATCCACTTGTGGAAGGTGCGTGCTGCGGTGTTTGGGTCCTCGTTGCGTGCAATGGGGGTGCGGCGATGGAGAGGGCGGCGGAGAGTTCTATAAATCATTCAAAAAATCATCACTTGCGTCACTATCACTAGTCTTATCTTTCCTGTCTTCAATTCCACCCCTCTCCCAATTTCTTTCTCGCTGCTGCGTGTCTCTTTAGCGCAGAGTACATCCTTATACCCGCAATTACATTCTCCCTTCATTCTTACTGTTCTGCATTTTAGCTGACTTCCATTCAAATATGGACCTTTTTATTGGCTTGGGTCTGATATTTCTCCTTCTCTTTCACATGTGAGGCATGCTGCCATGCATTCAAAGCCTCATATTGTGCAGGGCTTGGTGGGAGTTTCATTCCATACAACACTCGCCTCAAATTCTCAATTATTCTCAAATTAAAGGTATCATGTGGGGGAAACTGCAACAACCCTACATTCCCTGTGACCTTATTCCAATGTCTGACTAAAATACACATGTGTACACCGATCTTTTCATGTAATGTGGGACCTTCCCCTGTGGAGGTACTGCCTCACTGTCCTACACAGTTATTCTTACACCATCACTAAACAAAGTCCTCAATTTCTTGAAAACTTTCATCTTTCCCTGAATGTGGTGCAACACAAAATTAAGAAAGCTTCACTTGAAATAACTGGCAGTTCTTAACACCTCACAATGTAATACACAACAGCACTAGTGCCCAGTCTCAGCTTGACACTACTATATCGACCACTCCCTTTTTGGCACTCACCGATGTAATGACCAATCCCAGCATGCCACACACACCAAACGACCAATACCTGCGCAGCACCTTATGATGCAATGCGCAGCACCTCACAACAGCACTCACACCACAGCGATTACCTTAACATAAGCAAATTATTAAAAATCAAAAATGAAGCAATGACTCTTGTCTGTACCACCAAAGACAATTCAAAGTCGTGGATCACTCTAGGGTAAGAATGAGCAATAACCCCCTTGTGGCACTAACACATACACACAATGTGAATTTTCGACCAGCGGGGAATCACTCAGACTAGTGCTGTCTACTCATCTGTGCAAAAGGATTAACCAAACACCAATATCAGTTAGTACATCATCATTACAGAAGTTTATTAAGTCATTATCTTTAGTGCGAATGATAGCGCTTCACGGCCTGACATCACAAACCTTAACAGAAAAGTAACAACTTAATATATGTCAGTAGCTGTCCTGGATTCTTAGACTATGATGAGTCTAATAACCAAATTTCAACTCTGCAGCAAGCACGTTTCTCTTCATAATCCCAAGCATTATACACAAAACAGCATTTTGAATCTCAACTTCAACAAAGGAAAAGCCCTTTCAGACCCAAAGGACACCACATGCGAAACACACTACCTCATCAAATCCGCAAGCACGGCAACGCTCAACAACACATGATCAAAGACACATAATCCTACTTATACTCACAATCCTAGGACACCGCAACCACTTTAGGAACGCAGGAATTTTGCTAATACTCTGATCTGCACCATGGATTCTCAGGGACGTGGACTGGGCTAGGGAAGATTCTAACTGTCTCTGGGAAAAAATCTAGCTTTCTAAACCACAGCGGGAATCATTCTCTGCTACCAGATTGATGCAACAGGGAGTTGCACAATGGAGATCTTAATGGAAACTCAAGTATAAGCTACACTTGAACAGATGCACTTTTAGTCACATGCAGAGGCTTAACATGAATAAGTCATAATACATTAGTGACAGTGAAACACGTTAGCCCCACAAGAATGACAGAGAGTGATCTGAAACCCATAAAAGTTTATTAGCAGTTTTGAAATTAAGTCAGTAATTGGTTTATTAATGCATAGAATCAGTACAATTCAGAGAATTCAAAACAGTAAATACTAATATAAGTACCTTAACGTTGTCATAAAATGAATCAAAGCAAGCAACAATTCCTATGAGGGATATATTAATTAATATTAATCAATTTACTAGGCTAGGAAAATAAAGGATATTCAAGAGAGGTCAAGAAGGGAAAAAAAAGTTGGAAGGGCATTTGAAACTAGCTAACTCAAGAATGTACGATTGAAATACATTTCTCAACAATGTGCAACACTCCCAACAGTTCCCAGGGAGCCAATCGGGATCCAATTTTTCACAAAATCTAGGGTCGCCCTCTTCGCAGCCATTACATGATGGAAGTTTTCTGCTGCACAAATTAGTGTTAACTTTATATACGGCATAAAATTGTGATAGAGCGCAGCCACAGGGTGGCCTGCTGACAAATCTTTGGTGACCACTTTTTCTCCATAGACTTTTAGAAGTCAGAGATAACCTTTTCACCGGGATGAACCTGGTCCCTATACCCATCTGGAGGTCCATTGTGATCGGCCTTAACTTTTGATGTAGCACAACCGAATAATCGCAGTTGGCATTTTATACTTTTTGGAGCTATTTTTATTTAAACTTTAAAATGTCATATCTCTGGTTTTACTCGTTCTATTTTTGTCTTTCATGTGTCATTTTATTTATTAAAATGTACTATTTTTCCTCAATTGGTTTCGAAATTTTCTTTGCTCTTTTTTGACTTTATCACTGCTTATTATTTGCATAAATACTTTACACATCACTTCTACATTAAGCCTGTCTGCTCTGTGCTGCAGCTAGTAGGGGGTTGAACTCAGGTTAATTTTGTGACGTTAGTTGTTCACTTTGACAAGAATTATGGTTATTATTTGGGTGTGCAACCCTTCAACTAATACTCCAATTTCTTACAACAGTGTTTTGTGATTTATTCTGGCAATCCTTTTTTGGGTGAATTCTAATAATGCCAAGTTAGGAAGTGTGACAAATGTGTGTTAGCAATGGATACAAAAAGCGCAAACAAGGCATCCAGGAGTCTACTGTGGGAGGGAGTCACAAAGATTATTCAAAGACGAGGAAGGTGGGTGTCACTATCCCTTTCACTTATTCACCAATAGACCTGCCCTCATTGCTTCAGGTTAGTCAATGGCCACAACAGCCGCACACCTACTAATGGGTGCTGCTACCTACATTATAGCTTTAAGAATGGGGCACCAAGCATACCCTTGGCCTTCTGTGCAGAAGTATCAGTCCACATTTCCTAAAATACCTATCCAATCAGGAACCCAGTGTAATCTTCATCACCTCTACCCAGTGAAGTGGTAGTTACAGGACAGACAGCACACAATGTTGCTCTATTGGGGGCTCAAAAGGAGCACAAAGAAGACATGGGAAGTTAGGGAGAGTTTGGGGGAGGGGGTGTGACTCATTGGTACTGAGCCCCAGACCATTCCATTAGCAGGAAATGTGAGACAACTATGATTTCAGGTACAAATGCTGAATGAGCACAGTCTACTAGCGAAGAGCAGGACAATTGGTGAGGCACTTATGTAAGTAAATTGAAAAAAAGATTTGCAAGAGTCTTTATATTGATGTTTGGTCCGACTTGATAAAGGCCATTATGGTGTAATGTTAAAAAACAAAGGGAATAGATAGAAGGTGATGCTTGGAAATTACTGACAAAAGAAATCAAGAAATGGTTGCAAAACTATTTACAAGTAGTCTGTCATAATAGGTCCTCAAAATAATGTGTTAAAGATGAATGGATGGTACTAGGTTTTGGAGAGTGAAGGCAGCAAACACCACCATACAGTGGGATAAGTGGTCAGTAGGAAGACAGGGTTTTTATGGTATCTCATTCTTTTGACCCCCTCAATTTCAATTCTATTGCATTCAGTCAACAATTGACCTCTCCAATCAAAACGTTGCAGATATAGAGGGAAGGTTGAAGAATAAGATGTGAAGGGATCAAAGCATGACAAGAACTATGTCAGAATCAAAGAGTTGTGCTTGCGGCCATCTTTTTTTCATCATAAAGTGTAGGTAGGAAACCACTGTAGCCAATGTTTTAGTTCATGCATTCACAAGAAAGTATAGCAGCATCTCTTTACAGTTTTGGATTGATGAATCCTTGCAGTCCTTTCATGAAATCTTCTTCTGCACTGTCTTCTACCATTTGAAAAGGAAAAGGATGTTGAAGTGCTTCTGTGCTTGCCCACTATTGCATCCACATTTATCTGAGTCTCTTCAAACAATGAAGCTGCCTGTCTTCATTGTTAGTGGTTTTCATTATATGCATTTGGTTTGAGAAGAGTGAAACGAGGATTCATATACGTAGTTCTAGATATGAATGATGATATAGGTAGTTCTAGGCTATGAATGATGTGAAAATTAGATACTTATCGACATTGATGGATGAACTTGCCTTTAGCACTCCTAGAGTACTAACTCAAATAAATTCAGAACCAATTGCTATTAGAGCTATGGTGATGCAGAAGCACTTAGCATTAGATATCCTTCTTGTGAAGGAAGGCGGTATTTGCAAGGTACTAAAAGCCAAGAGATGATGCACCTTTATTTGAGATAACAGTCTTGTTGTTAAATCTTATATCATAACCATGACTAATAACGTTTGTGAACCTTTTTTCTTTAGAAGAGCATGGCTTATTAAAAACAATAGGTTTTTGAGTTAGTGAAATAAGGAAGAGTTTTAGCAAGGTTGGTGAATGCATCTATAATTTAATTGAAGGGGACTTTATGTATTATCCAAATCCCTGTGGGAATTATAATAATTTGTGCAATAGTTCTGTTTCTCTTGCTAAACTTTTCTTGATGTCTGATTAGAAATTATGGGTATAAAAAGTAGAAAAGACCATTAAAGAAGAAATGGTCTGAAGATTACAAAATGAGAATATCAAGGATCGTGTCAACCAGTTAAAGATGGTGGAGGAGAATTCCAGAAAAAAGCAGAAAGTGATGCAGACTGAATTAATTCCTCAATAATAAGTAAGTAAAATGCCATTTTAGACCAGATGAATACTATTTCTGTCACTCACTCATGCTTTTCCCCTACACACATCCTCTAAACCCAGGCTTTGCAAAGCATAAAGCTAGACTGATGACATAATGGTTTATTTCCAATGCAGTATTTGCCTTGCTAGTGCTGAACTTTCTATAGTACGAATGTTAGATTGCAACAAGTATCTTTCTCATTTGTTTTTTCTCAGGATCTGTTCACTGAGAGACCGATGTATTGCTAAATGTTTCATATTTTTTTAAACATCTCCAGATGACATAAACACAGAGGGGGTTGAATAATTTTAGTAGAATTGGGATGGTGTTTAGGTATTAAAGTAACAACAAGTATTAGCATTGTGTTCTGGTTTATTAAAGAAATAATATTTTGCTCACACCACGATAAGCTTGCACTATTAGTAATTTTCCATACAAGAATTGGGTATAAAGAACCACTTGTTTTTGGGGTGAGCCAGAAGACTTTGTTATTCTTCTAGGGGTGCTATTACTGATTTTGCTGCCTATTGAGACTTAGAATTGCTTCTGATTTCACATACTCTGTATAACTTTGCATCTGAGAGCCTTGAGAGGTAGTCTTGCATAATGATTACCTTATTATTTTAATGTTGAGACACAAAGTTATGGCCGTGAATTCATACAAATTATATTTTTTGTCATTATGCGTTATATTATGACAAATGCAAGCACAGATTTTTAAAAGCATGGAACTCGTGGCGGGGTTTGAGTGGTGATGCCACCTCTACAGTCTACTTCTATGACAGCTCTAGAACTGACAGTCGGACAGATCTCTACATAAAAGATTCTTTCAGATTGCATGTGAGCTGCTGGGTCTGCACTACATAATTTCACAGCTGACAAATTTGCTGAGCCGTTGTTTTTGTACATGGTAGATGCTGGTCTAAAGGAATCCATGCACCAAAAACTCTAGGTTACGATGGTGAGTAATTGTATAACTTTTTGCATAAACGGTGTTAGCCATGACAAACTGTTATCAATGCAGCTGAGAGTTGACTGATATATTTGAGGTCAGATGCATTACTACTCAGTACAGTTCTGTGACTAGTCATCCGTTGTGGTACAATCCAACATGGTCAGGGGTTCAGAATTCATCCCACTATTTGTGGCATGACAGCCTTCTTGCCTTGTCTACACTAGTCTCAAATCTAAAAAATCTAACCAGGTGAAACTGACTCTTTTTGTGCATATGGGGCTGCCAGATTTTTTCCTCAATGCCATGTGTACAACCAATTGATTCTGGTTGGTATAAGCAAATATTCACCAACCCAGTTTCATTTTAATAATTACCATAAAGTGAACCATTCTGGGTACAACAATGACATAAGCTAATAAGGAAAGGTGTGTTTTCCATGGTATACATATGTCAACTCACAGAGTTATATTTTCATGCCGGACGTCTGAGGATTAATATACAAAATCTCTGTTTATCTAAATCTAATTGAGAGGAACTGAACCTGCTTTAGTCATGAATCATTAAGTATTCAAGCAACTCTAGGAGAAATTGAGAACCTGAGTTGAAACACAAAGATGGCGGCTAGCCACAATATGGTGCAGCATTTCACTCACCAAAAATAGACTGAAGAGAATGTACAAGACACCATTGGCCTCTTTCTAAATGCTGTGGTAATTTTAAGATCGTGTGTAGACATTGTTTACACTCTGCTTTACAGTGACAGGCTAAGAGAAAACTCCACCCTGCCCCTTTGTTATTGTGCTAACAATTTCTTTCAGAAGGCACCAGCTCGAAATTGTGCAGGCACAACAGTGCTATAATGAGACTT
Organism: Pleurodeles waltl; assembly: GCF_031143425.1. NCBI lineage: Eukaryota > Metazoa > Chordata > Amphibia > Caudata > Salamandridae > Pleurodeles > Pleurodeles waltl. The sequence continues at coordinate 318,778,635 of NC_090437.1, read as the reverse complement.
GGGTGTAAAACGCAATCAAAGATTGTTACTGCAAGTTATTCCCCATTGTATTGGGAAACTTTAGGCAACAAAAAACGACCTGAAGCAAAGCTCAAAAAGATTTTTTCTAGGTTTTCTTGCGCCCAATTCAAGCGTGACACTCAGAATGAGGCATTACTTGTTTTTTTTCCTGTTCTTTTAGGGAGGAAGAAAAGTGGGGGCATTTGCTGGGGAGGAGAGGGGTCAGAATTCATCCTTGGATAGCATTCCATTTCAATTTTCAATAGGAAAGTTAATACTTTTTTTTGCAATTTATTAGATTATAAAATAATTCCATAGGAAATAACACAACTGTACTGATTCTCATACGCAACACAAAGAATCATGTAGGCAAATAGTGGAATACCAAGAATATAATTTGAAAAACGTGTAGTTACATGTGTTGATTTATTTCCTTAAGAAACAATATATACAATTGATACCATTGCACAACACTGCATCTGATAGCGTTTGTGAAGGTCACGTTTTGAAAATGTTGTAGCCGTTTTACAAGTCTTTAGTGTTCAAAGACACACCACAACACTGTGGTACCGAGTCGCTCTCAAGACAAGAAGCTAAAAGTAGTCCGCCTCCTGGTACATAAGGCCCATGTGAGTTACTTGTTGTCGGGCTGATCCATGTCCAGGTTGGCCTGATAGACAGCTGGCTTTGTGTGTTTTCCCCGCTGGACCTCGCACTGGCACTCTTCTACTATCATGACCACCTTCACCAGGGTGGTGAAACCAGTGCAATTCATCTGCAAACGCTGCATGGTGAACTTGGTTGGCAAACAGTGGGAGCAGAAGGTGTAAAGATGGTCTTCTGGGCCTGGAACATGGAAAGAGCTGCACTTCCCAAAGCACAGATTGTTCTCTACCACAACCTTCTCACAATTTTCGTGGACAATGCTCTGAAAATAAAAATAAAAACACATTCCTGGTTACTGTAGTTTACTGCTGTTTCAGCATTTTACTCATCATTTTACATGTTTTTGGTTTGCACATGTGAAGAGCCTTGGAGGTGTGGACTACACTTGTAAGCAAAGAAATCTCACTGCCCAATGGCCCAGCAGATTTCCAATGAGTACAATAACAAAATGTTTGTTGTCTTTGTGAGCTTTTGTTTATTCATATCGAGTGACATAATCGTAAAATATTTGAAGAAAGAATGTGTGGCCTGTCCACACACCTCCTTATTTATTTTTTGGAGTTTATGCAAAACTATTTGGATTCACCCACTACGTGTCACAAACAGCATTGTATCAGGGCCTGCAATGGCTACTGCACACCTCATAACAGAGAAAAGTAACTTGAGATATGCCAGATCTATCATGTCAACAGCCAGAAGGGGTCACACATAAAAGGTTCCCGAGGATTCTAGTGAGAAGCATCCACGCATCAATGAACCTCTAAAACAAATCAATGAATGTCTGCAGGAACCTCTATCAATGACCGGGTTGCCTCTCCTTACTGCACATGAAATCCTCCCCATGGACAGAGGCCTCCGGTTCTGGAGTAGTTGCCTCTAAGGGAGATTTAAAGGCATTTTAGAAGGAAAAGGTTTATCTCCAAGAAGGAGATCTCATCCGAGAGAGCTCAGGCTCTTATGAACGATCCTGAGAGTCACTGCAGCTGAAAGTACTGCTTTTAGCATATGTCTACATTAGTTATCCAGATCACTGCATTTCAATCAGAACTCTTGTCAGTCAGGGGTTGTTGTGAGAGCTGCATTGTGTGGTGAGGTTCCCCGCTTCCTTTGTTTAACTTCCAGAAATGTGAGACAGCTGTGCGTGCGCATATGTGGAAAAAATAATTTTAAGAAACAGGTGTGTTTTTGTCTTACAATCATCATTATGAGTTTAAAAACATCCTGGTGCATATATTATTTCTGGTGTTTTTGAACTTTACTTATAAACTGGGAAGAAAAATGCGTATGAAAATGCAATCATGTTTTTATTACTACTACTGCATTGTGTTTGCATCTGCAAGCACCAACCTCACAGTGGTACCTGGCAGCAGACACTGCGGTGAGTGTAATTTGACCTCAGCTGTTTACAGACGCAGTTACGTAAACAGGTGCTAATTGCATTTACGCCCATCTATGCAGACACGAATGGGTCTAAATGTAAACGATGCTGTCGGTAGTTGCCTTTGCATCGCACTGACACTGGCATGAGCAGCTCTAGAAGCTGCCATAGCATTTGCCAGCTAGCGTCTTCCAGGGAATCTCCTCCTCAAAGCATCTGAGTGACTGCCCCGCTGCGGGGCAGAGCTACCTCTTGGAGCTCCTTCCTGCTTTAATGGTGAAAAATGGGACCAAGTCATGAGGCTGTGGAGGAGAAAAGGCCTTCGTAAAAAAACTAGAAACCCAAATCAGGACACATCACCTCCTGACCGCCAACTGTGTCCCTCCAGGAAGGAATGTACATCTGAAGGCAACCAAAAATGCCAACAGTTGTGCATTGTCGTACATGTGAATTTGTAAGACTCCATTCTACATGATGTTCGAAAAGGGAGGTTGAATTCAGTCTCATTTTGAGCATCTAATTTTGGTTAAGTGGATTAGGCAAGAAACGAGCACTCTGTGCATTATTTGCATTACATTTAAAACATGTGCAGGATGTGAAAAGAATAGGACTAAAAGGCTTTCCGTGGAAAACAAATATGGATAAAAAAAAAATGCACGGATGGAGTGAGGTAGGAACGCAGCAACCCAAGCTCATTCTGCACTCTGTCTCATGATACCTCATCCTCCCATTTAGGTAGCGATGCTTTAGAAGTAGGGGCTTGTGGTTCTGGGCACTGTGTCTGTGGGTGTCCCACACCCTGCCACTGTCAGACAGAGCTATTTCCATTTCTGGACTGGCCTATAGGACAACCAGGCAGTGCCCGGCGGACTGGTCTGACAGGTCAGTGCGCGGTCGTTTATTTTAGAAGTTTGCGGGCCTGTTTTGTGGCCAGGTGGGCGTTTTTTTACTGTTGATTTACCTGACATAATCGCAGGCATTACCTGCAGCAAACGCAAATGCAAGCAATCTCCCATACTTTGCAAAATACCCAAATAACGTGTCCTCACACGTTCAAAACTGGACTGACTTGCAAGGATGGGCCACTGTTTTTTTTAGCTATCTGGTTCTCTCGTGGGGACACTTTTATTGTGCTGCCGGGGCATATTTTTTGTCCCAGTCCGACCATAGCTGTTTCCAGTGATAGGCCAAATATACCACCTATTTCCCCTTCACACAAACATCATGAGACCTAAAATAGTCAAATAGTCATATAGTTAACTGCCTAGACAGATGTCAGTACATAGTCAGTCCTACAAACATTGGCAACCAGTTGCTGCGCCACGACCCCCTCAGGCCCGCAGAAAAGGAAACACTTTACACAATTCTGAGGTTTAGGTTGCGTTAATGGTATGCAATTACGTAAGTGTAAAATCCGTTTGCTTGTGCTAAAATGTAGGAAATATAGCCTCGCGTCTGTCAGAAACTGGCAGTAAGTAACCACGGCTTGTTGCGCATATTTGTGAGAAACACGCTATAACCGTATTGGTGTATTTCTTGTTTTGGTGAAGTGCCGCCCACACAGCCCTGCGGCTACTTCGCAGTGCTGGTTAACAAAGGGAGGTTTGCACATGGCACGGATGTGATGCAAGATATTGAAGAGACAGTTGTCTCCAGTTCGGACACTACTACCTGGGCCGGGTAACTGAAAGCATGCCTCTCACTAGCCATGTGTTTTAAAGTGACACTTTAGTTGTTTTCAGCAGCAGACGGGGTGTAGTGCATTGTATGACAAAAGTGTGAATCTGAAGAGCTCGAAGCCGTTAAAATCTGTGACCCTGCTGTTTTAAACAAAAGGTGAGATTACTCATAAAACTAGGAGAGCAACGTTATAGGAATGTGAATATCTTGTAGGAATCGGGCCACTTTGTTAGAGCCACCCAATTGGCCGGACCACTTTGTTAACGCCATAATGGCACGTCATGTGTGTTAGGTTGTAGTATGATGTGGTATGGAATTGCATGCTATAGTATGCTCTTTTATACTATAGAGTGGCAAGCTTTTTCTATGTGTTACATCCTGTTATCTTTTTATATTATGTTATATTTTTGTGCTGCGGTACGGTCTGCCGCTGATTTAAAGATTGCTACGGGCAACTAGAAGTCTGCTTCAGTGCGCTTGGACACCGGGGAGAGGAGTGGTAAAAGGTGGTGTATACAGCCATCACCACGAAGATGGCGCTTACCTGGGAGAAGGGCAGCGTGCGGCAGTTTTCCTGCTGCATCTCCTCAGTCTTCACGGGCAGAGCCAGCTCCCCCGAGGCCGAGTTCCGCCTGAGCAGGAAGTGGTTCCAGAACTTCTTGGCGTTCTTCATGTTCGTGGGCTCCTTGTTTCTCCTCTCAGGGGGAGGCGGCGGGAAAGCGTTGCTCAGAGCATCTAATGGGATGTTTTCAGTGTCTGGCAGCCCCCAGTTGCCCAGGTTGCTTTCCAAATGAAGCTCGATTGGGGGTAGGCTCAGCCTGGTTTTTCTCCTCTCCCCTGGTGGGTGTAGGGGCTCGACCAGCTCTGGCTCAACAGCCAGATCAGGCCCACCCTGCTGCAGCATATCTTTGAAGGCTTCGGGCTCAACCCCCAACATTTCTATGCCTTGGCCCTCCCTCCCGAGTCGGACCTGGTCCTGGTAGGACAGCAGTCGAGCTTGTCGTCTCCTTTTGTCCTGCAGCTCTCTCCCCAGTTTACTGTCTGCAAGCCAGGCCACCACCAAAAGCTGAAACAGCTGCAGAAGCATCCTCTCTCTCTTCAAGGCCTCGGGCTAAGTGTGCTGTGGTGCCCTCGGGCCCTGTCTCTTTATACCGGAAGCAGCGTCATTGCAGCTGCAAGGAGTCCGCAGGGCAGCAGCTTTGGCACATTTACTGGAGTCCTCGATTATAAATAGGGATATTTGAGCTCATTGAACTGCCAGCTCGTAATCTAGGCGTGTGTGTATGTTAGGAGAAACTTTCAAGCCTCGGCCCAGGGGGTCATTACTTGGCGGGGCAGCTTGCAGAAGTTGTTGATTCGCCGTCTGGGAAAGAGGCTGCCCACCCTTGGGTGTGTATTAGCTAAATCAACAAATCATTTGCGGGACCCACGAGTGCGCATTGCAGACAAGAAGTCCTGACCATCCATGTGCTCAGAACTGGATAAACAAATGTTATGTGCTGCCCACCCCAGCTGTCGCACATAAGTCAACGCTTATATACTGAAACAAAATTTGCTTGTTCAAATTTAATGTATGTCATGCTAAAAAAATGTTTTCGGTTTTATATAGCGAACTAGGCCAAAGGACATTAGAGTGCTTTACCAGAGCACCAGATTACATTACACAAAGGGGGGATTACATGATTTTCATAGATTCACAGGACCTTGAGCCGATGTCGGTACTCGAACCTGGTTCTCCACTCCATTTGGGCCACAGCTCCTTTCTGTTGGCGTTTCGTTGTATATTATTTATTGTAAAGTGTCCATCCACTAACCCGCGGTGCATTCATATAATCACAAAAGTTGAGTTTGTTGTCACAAACGCCTGCATGCCTTTCAAACATGGCTGATTCAAAAAGCTTACATTCAGTAAATGTACAGGCCTGAGAGCTATCCAGCCCTGTGCGACACTATAATCCATAAGCCATTCTTTGGTGAAAGGTCAGCTCGCATAGCTCGGAAGTGACCCTTATTCGGATGGCCGGGCCCTCTTAGCTTGAGTTTGTTCATTTCCCGGCTCTGAAGTGTCGTCACACTCACGCAGCTCACTGCATTTCAGGGGTACGTTCACATTGGCCCAGCACTTCATCTTCTTTGTATCCTCATTATCGGCGGGAACCCGTCCAGACAAGGGCCTTAGAGCATGGACCACGCATTAGCATTAACTTTGTGGTTCAGGAATGTATCTTGCTCGTATTTATCTCAGCGACATCTCTACCACAATCATTAACTACGAGGCAGAAAAATACAATTTAAGCATGCCATACCTAATGTTATATCATATTTTTTATTCCTAAATTAAAACAGTCTTTTGAGTCGATGGTTGATCCCTCAACGAATGTTTCTCACACCACACAGGCCAGCGTTTCGTTCAAAATAAACGCCGTCGTAAAATTATGCAATCTTTACATCTGTTTCGAAATGTCCTGAGAACTTTCTGGGAGATGTACCTTGGTTCGCTTGTAAAAGTCTAACTCCGGCGTCCCCATAGGCACTAGATGAAGCGCCGAGGCAAAACGTCGAAAACCTTCACATAAGAGCTCCCCCCCTCCCCTCCCCCGCGCCCTGGCACTGAGAGAGCTCCAAAACCCACGTGCGGGATAAATCCGATAGCATTTTAAAGGTGGAATTTGATGTGGGATGCCAATATATCTACTGCTATGCATACCAACCATGAGCCTAACTGCATAACCAGAACACGAAATACGACACTGTAAGTTAAAGCACAAAGATAACAGCACACTTATCTTTGGCAAATTAAGGGTGGGGTGGGTGAGAAAGAAAAGACTGTATAGGCGTCATGGGCAGGAGTCAGTTGCGCCCCTTGAAACCAAAGAGGCCAAGCGATCTTTGGCCTGTGAATGTAACTGCTTCTGAAGCCTGGCCACATTCACCTCCGGCCCTCCTTGCATGCATGTCTGGTTTCTGGTTCTGGTGGACTCCTCTTTTCGTAGGCCTACCTTTACTCAGCCCACCCAAACACTGACCCCCATTGTCTGGAACCCTTCCCCGTTGCTGGGGCCCACTCCTAACTACGGCACAATGGGGTGCACCTTCCTGAAGTCTTTTGACAGGTTGTGCGCCATGAATTCTCGAAGCTCCCAGGAAGCTGCCCCAATCAAACCTTGACATCTACGCTTGTCACACAGGGTCATTCTGCACCCTGCTTTGTTAGCCTAAATTAGGTACATACATTGAAGCGAGAGATAGTACTCTTGTACAGTTCTCTGGTGGGACGAGCTATAAGCTTTCCCAAACACCAAATGATCAGATCAGATTTTCGGAATGATGCACTTGTTTGTACTATATGATCTACAAATACAAAGCAACACCCACTCTGGCTGCTAGGTTCAATAACATTCCCTACGTTCTCAGAAAAGATCCATCAATCTATGAGCCCACAAATTTTCAAGGACATCATCAAGCCATGTTTTTATTTGCCAGCAACCTCACTACATGCTTTTCTTTTCAATCCATAAAAAATAAAAACAAATGATCTGTCTACTATTTGATCTTGGGAAGACACCCACAAAACTCAGCTAAATCTGGGCACATTTGTAATAATAATAGCGCACCTGAAGGACCCATCAGAGCATACACAGTCTCTAATTGCACTTTTATACACTTGATGGCAAAAACATAAGAACTCTTAGCACAACAGGTTAGGGCCCGGATACCCCCAGTCTGGCCCATGCCCCACAATAACCCAAATGAGGCACCAACAGAACTCACAGAGATTGAGAGATTGGTGGGACAGTTTTTATTGCAAGCAAGTAAAACATACTTAGGTTAGATAATAGTGACACATCGTGAAGAATTAGGCACTCGTGAGAAGGAAACATCAGCAATAAGCAGTGCATTAAATGAATGACTAAATCATAAAAAATTAACACCAACAACACCAGAGGCTTTCCGCAATCCCAAAAGCCATTGGACCACACAAGTGTAACCACCTTCATCAGGGAGGGGCGGTCCCCGCCTCTCTGCACCCTTGTCCTTATCCTAGGGCACTGCCCTCCAAATATCAAACTGCCAGATGGGCTGCGATCAAGTGTGCCCACCTCAGGTGATCTGTGCACCCTAGCCCCCTAAGCTACTGTGTTCAACCTACGTTTAGCTCAGGACTGCTGGACCTTACCCTTTGTGCTATTCTGGGGAGTCTGCGTTGGAGGACACCTATGCTGACTAGGGGTGAATTGAGGATTAGAGATCCCACGAAAAGGGTGACCAGGGCAATAAGGTCCTTCGTCCTCCCCGCCACAAAACATCCCTTGGGAAAATGCCCAAATGTCCTTGATGAACAAATCTGTCCCAAAGTCTGAGAGGTGGACACCATCCTTAGGAAACATATCCTGGCCTCTCATCAGTTTATGCGCAATAATCCAAAGGTGACCAAGGCACAGCATGGACATCTCTGACTTCAGTCGCCTAATGGATACGTTGCTTGCTCCGGACCTGATATCCTTACCCCAGTTTAACGTGGAACAATGTGGGACCAAGCAATGCCCTCTTCCTGGAAAACCTTTGCCAGTTGTACACATTCCTTCAGAATTGCTTCCCTAAGGCCATTGTGGCCCAGTTTTACCAAGTCATTGCCTCCAAGGTGGATAACAATGAGGTCCAGGAGCTGGAGTCCCTTGCGACTCTTGGTTCCCTCACTCACTTGTTGCAGTTTGAGAAATCCGGAGGCCTCCCATCCTGCACCACTGGAAGGAAACATCACTCAGCGCTGCAGGCTTGGGCTTATGGAGCAGTTGTAACCTGTGCACCACTTGTCGGATGAAGGAATGGCCAACAACCCACATGACCTTAGATGGCAACTAAGAACAAGCATGAGCTCACAAAGAGAGAAAGAACCATGTTCCATTGCACATTCATTGCAGGTCAGGGCAAATGTAGCACTTGTAAGACTTTGAACACCAGCATCCTATTTTTTTTAACCTCCTCTGGAGACAGGCCTGCTCCTGCCACCACAGTGGCTGTGCCTATTCTAAAATAGTGTGATGAGTAACCACTCGTATTAACACCGGCTGCCATAAAGGCTGTATTCAAGACCATGACAAACTGATAATGTAATAGGCAGTCTCTGTTTCCGTGGATGAATAACGCAGAAGTAACAACGTCAGGTCGAATGGCCAGGTAAGGCTCTAAGCAAGCCACTGAACAAAGAAGGGAGTCCTTAGCTGCTCTGAGTTCAATCACTGTCCCCTTTCTCTCCTGATCGTTCTTGGACTTTCTCAACCAGATCATCAGCAACTACTCGCTTAACCGAACATCCTCCCCCTGTAGGTTCCCAGCAAAGTCCGTTCTAGAAGACCCCACCAGTTCTTTCACCCTGAAGGCACTGTAGAAGGCCATAGTAAATTCTGAAGCAAACAGCATGGTCTCATATGGAGAAGTGCAAACCTTCTGCAAGCTAGACTAGAGGAGTCCCAGGACATGTGCGCTGAGTGGATGCCTGCCATCTTTTACTCAACCCAATTACACTTTCTTAACGAGAAGGGAACCACTCATATCCTTTGCGCCCTTCAGTTTATCAAAGAACCTAATGGCTGAAAGATGGGCCTTCGCACAAGATACCAAACTTCCCTGCTCTCTGAGGGTACTCAGAAAAAGACAGAGGCCTCTGCAGTGAACATGTTAGGGAGATTACGTGAACGCAAGAAAGACCTATAATGTGCAAAACACTTTTCAGAGGAAATTCGCATGTGCTTTGTAAGTGAGGCAACCACTAAATCCGGTAAGGCGGGACTTCAATACTCCACAATTATGACAGGAACTCTGTCACCTTCTCGGCCGCCTGCAGATGGAAATCCTGAAATTCCTGCAGCTTGGAGCAAGATAAGGTATCAGCAGAGTTATTATGAATACCAGGCATATGCTTAGCTCGATACAAAATGTGAGATTTGAAACCTAATAAAACTGAATGTTTTAAAATTCTTAAGACACACTTGCAAGAAGGTCCCTGCCTGTTAATAGCTTCCACTACTGCCATGTTGTCAGACCAGAAGACCACGCTCTTATCCTTGAGAACCTTGGCGCACATGGTCACTGCCACTAAGATGGGGAACAACACTAAAAAGGAAACTTTCCTAGTGATTCCGCTGTCATGCCAGGCCGCAGGCCAGTTGCCCCTACACCATTCTGTGCCTAATATAGATAGCTCCAAACCCTACACTGCCTGCTCCATCTGTGAAGCGGCCTAGAGCACGATTAGAAATCAGGAGTGTAGGCCATATGATGGAGCCATTGAAATGTTGAAGAAAGTGAACCATATCCCCAAGTCTTCCTTTACCTCACTTGACAGCCAGGTATGTTGGTGTTTTTCTCTGAGGCGGGTCATTGCCCTTGCAATTGATAGCAAAAAAGGGCATGCTATGGGAAGGCCAACTATGACGTGCAGCTGATGGAAAGACACTTTCTTCAATGCCAGCACAGCGTCAATCGACTGCTTGAAGGCTTGAACCTTTTCAAGAAGGAGGTGGCACTCACTGGCCACAGTATCAACTTCAATACCCCACAAGGTAGAACACATGGAAGGACCTACTGTCTTGTCTGGTGCTATGGGCACCCACAAGTTCCCTAAAAAGGGCAGTCAGATCATGCTTGAGAGCACACCACAGATTCCGGTGGGCCCAAGACTAGAAAATCGTCCTGCTAGTGAATCACTTCTTTGTGGCTCGTGCATGATGTGGATATCCATTGTAACAGTGAGGTGAACTGCCCAAAGTATGTACATGACGAAGCACATCCCACTGGCATGCACTTGTCAGAATAGTAAGAGCCCGTAAATTGGGGTAACAAGAGTTTGTAGTCTTCAGGATGGTCTGGGGGCAGCCAAAATGCAGGCTCTATATCTGCTTTGGCCAATAGGGCCCCCTGGCCGATCTCGTGCAGCACAGCTAATGCTGGATCTACTGATGCATACCTAATTAAGCATAACTGTAGGCCAATAGCTTCATTCACCGAATAACCTGTGGGGGTGAAAGGTTATGAATCAACCTAAATTGCACTGGTTCCTTCTTCGGTATCACACCCAAAGGAGAACAAACAAAGAGGCATATTTACAAGCCCTTTGGCCACATTAGCGCACTTTTTTTACACTAATGTGGCGTTAGGTAGGCATTTCCAATGTGCCAATTTCACAAAGTGGCACAATACCCCCTTGCGTTAAATTATGTCTGTGCTAGGCATAATGTATGTAAGGGGAGGTGGCATTCCGGGGCCGGAGGCACCGAAAAAATGGCGCAGTGAAATTTAAAACATTTCACTGCACCATTTTTTGTGTCATTTTTAACACCTGCTCAGAGCAGGAGTTAAAATGACGCACCCATTATGTTCACTGGGCCTCCCTTTGCTTTGCTGCACTAGCGTCAACATGTTTTGACAATGTGTCACAATAGCATCAAAAATGTTAACGCTATTGCGCTAACGACGACCATGCTGCGCCATATTCTAAATACAGCGCAACCATGGTGTTGTTATGTGCCATCAGGGGGGTGCAAGGAAAGTGGCGCATCATCAATGATGCACTACTTTCTTGTAAATATATCCCAAACAGGGTCGGATTGGAATCATAATTAGGCCCGGACAGTCTCAAAAAAGTGGCCCACATTCCTGGACAGCGCCCTTTCATGAAATACTGAATGCTTAGTCTCACTAGACTCATTTTTAGAGAAATGTGACAGGGGCGGGGTTCCAGTGAAGCACACAGCTGCTATTGCTCCAGTAACAGAGAGGTGGAGGCCAAAGGCCACAAAATCACCTATCTCTGAGTAACCTCCTTCCAGCCCACCATAATCTCAGGGCGATTGCTTGGCAGGGGAGGGGTTAAGAAAAACACAATGCTGCTATTCTGTGGGGCTGAGGTGAAATGACCCAATGGTCACAAAACCACCTGCCCGCCCCCTCTCCTTCAGGGAGGCCCTGCATACAGCCATGCCCTTTATGTATGTGGCCCAGTGGGGATGGGGCCAGAGAAAAGAGATTGCTTCTGGGCATGGCCTTACCGCAGGGAGCCGAGGTGAGAATGGCCTGAGGGCAAGAGCAACACCTGGCCCCTAGCGAGCCCATCTCAGCCTTACCCCTTTCTTCCCATCATATCCTGAAGAATGATGATCGCCTGGCAGGGGAGGAATAAAGCAAATGGCATGCCGTTGGATGGTTGACAGAGGCCCTAAAAAATGTCCCACAGGTCACCTTTGGGCATCGGCCCATCGGCCAATGCCCGACTGCTCACCTTACCAATCTGACCCTGTCCCCAAAGTCTTCAAAAGGAGGAGAGGAAAAGGGGCTGTCTATCCTGCCCAAGATGCTCTCTTTGTTTATTTTCTTATATCCCGTAGCTTGATGCATGCGGGCAGACAGCAAATTGTTACAATGTGGGATGGGTACCACTCTGCGTGCAGGAATCCTAAAGCCAGTACAAAAACCCAAATACAGAAACTTTACTGTTTCTTTGCCCGGGTACAAGTTCAGCCATGGAATCAGCTTGGTAGTCTGGACCAGTGTGGGCAGCTCATAACTAGCTCGAGGGCTTAACTCCATCTTTTCCCTTCTCTTTGACTTCTTGTTGTATTTGAATTCTGGGTGAGAGGGGTGGCCACAGAAGGAGCAAATATGTTTGTATTTCCAGGATCCTTCTGGGTGCGTGCATACCTTTTTATTGAAGGCGTACCACGAGCCCTTCTTATTCCCAGTGTGTTGCTGGTTAAAAAGAGTTTTATGCGGGGTCTTGTTGTTAACGCTCTCTAACCATAGGTTGACCTCTGTCTGGTTCCACCCTATATCCGATCCTTCACTTTGGCCCACCTAAAATCTTGGTCATAATCCAACCACACCGTGCCCCAATACACATGGTGTGGCTTCAATATTTTATTAGAATAAAATTTCATTGAGGTCGTAACCTCTGGTTTCTTCTCTATCATAACTGACATATAGATGTCAAAACCAAATAACTAATTTGTGATTGTCTCTTCCATTTTGGGTTTCTTGTCTTTAGATGAAGCTTCTTTACTATCTTTATCTGTGTGCTCACAATCCCTTCCTTTGGCTATAATCGAGGAAAATATATCTACAAAATCACCTATCAAGTTTTTTTTCCTTCACATCAGCAGGTACATGTGAAGCTAACTTATCAGGTCTGGATAGCAAAGTGTCTCGACACCCAATAGCCAAGTTAGAAACAGAATCCACTTTCTCCGTGGCCTGATCAGCTTTCTTACCTGATTCTGTACTTGCAGGGCCCTTTGCCACAGCTGCTTGAGGTTCACCTGTCCTCTTTTGTTGGGAGCCCTCATTATCCCTGGACCGTGTCTTACTGATTGCCTCTATCTGTTTCTTAAGCTCCGCAATAGCTATAATATTATCTTTGGATGGGGCTATTGGGAAAGTTTGCAGAGGGGGTGGAGCTACCTTATCCACAGGGCTGGCTAGCTTGGATAGCAATTGGGCCACCAAGATCAACGCTTATGCAGTGGCATCCTGTGAATCTGCTAGCTGCCGCTGAGGGTGCGACAAGATCAGTGCAGAGAGGTGGACTGAGGCTGGGCTAATATTGCAGAATGTGCTGTAGAGCTCTGGAGCGCCTGCCTAATATCTGTCAAGGACACTTAAACCCCTTGGGCCTCAGTTGCGTTTGGTAATTGAGGGTGAGTGGCGGTTATTGTCTGCAGGGATGCAATAGGAATAGGCTGCTGAATTTAGGAACCATGATGGTCCTCCACTATGCCATCAACAATAAGCTGGTATGCTTGTGCAGCATGTTGGACCAAAGGGGTGGGTGCTACGGGGATATCAGGTATAACTGCTGTTGGGAGGGGTACCCCCCAACGTGTTAGAGGGGACCCACGCCTGTTTTTTGGCCCTGCACTTCAGCTGTGGAAAAGCAGCCCGGGGAGGAACATGGGACTACTACTGGCGATCAGCCAATGCAATGTTCTTCCCCCACTCAGACTCCGACCCAGAAACTTCTGCTTCCCATCATCGCCTAACTTAGCTGGGACCAACTTCAGCCGCTGGGTTAACTAAAAATCCCTCCCCTCTCTCTTTCCAACCAAGCCTCCCTTAGCAACCATTAGGCCAATGGCTAATCGATTACTGGGATCAAATACAGTGGAGGTGAGGACAGTCAAGCCACAAGTAAGTATACCGCTGCCCCAGCAGGTACAAAAAGCAGGTAAGTGCTGCCAGAAAATCTCAGGTGGCGAGGGATAAAAAAATGAAGAGGGGTGCCCCCCCAACCAACAAGGTATTAAAAGGAACAACAGCAATCCGTGAGGTGCACGGCTAGACTATATACATTAATGAAAAAAAGACACCCTTTTCCCCTCCGCTTACATCGTGTCTAGCTGATCCCAGTTCCGTGCCCTGCTAGGCTGGACGTCCAATCCCAGATGTGGGTACTGCAATTCCTCCCCACCAGGTCAAGAAAGAGGTCAGGACAAGGTGGTGAGTAGGGTGAGCTGAGCACTACGTTGATGCAATAGGTCACTGCCCAAATAGCGTTAATAGATTGAGGGAAATAAGTCATAATAGTGCCTTAAATGTACCTCAGTGGAGGCCAAGGCGCAGGGTTAACGTGCACAAAAATCCAGAGCTCCCGGGCCGAGTAACAAGGACCCAGGATCCGGAGACCGCCAGACAGCCCACACTCCCCCCACCAGCTATACGCAGACCGACAATCTTACTTGTTGGAAGAAGTTTTTATTAACACAACTTTAGTATTCTCCTAGCATAAAGTCATAAATCATTTTTATAAAAACATTACACAAATATTTACAAGTCATGAGATATCAAATTAGTGACCATAAATCTTTTTCTGACAGGATCCCTTCCTGTCCTGAACCACAATTGGACCACAAAAGTGACCCATACCTCACCTGTATCCTTAGGAGGGGCGGTTACCCTGACTACACCATTCCTTGTCCTCACTCTCAGGGTTCCGCTCCCCCTCCAAACACCAATCAGTCTCTGGGTGTAACAGGGCGGCCAAGAGCTGGAGCCCCATGGCCCCCCCCCAGCGATCTGTGCTCCCTTACCCCTTAATCTGGTGTGTACATCCGCAGGCTGGCTCAGAACTTCAGGATCCTATCCCTGGTGTCCTCCCGGGGCCCCAACCTTGGGGACCCCCCTGTTGTTTCTGGTCACTTTAATACCTCCATTTCCACGTAAACCTTTCTTCGCAACCTAAATTAAGGAGAGGATGGGTGGGACAACTGCGGGCCCCCGCAAGCTCCAGCCGCTGCGTCCGAAAGAAAAAGGACGAGCCTTCGTGGGAGGGGCTCTTAAATAGCCCCCCACCAGCACGCGGCGGCTGAAACCGGCTAGCGGCCAACGCAGCCGCTATGATTCCTCTGATTAACTTCCGCCCTCACGTGGCATGAGGGCGGAAGTCACTGTCCAGCCCCTCGCATTACCAGTGCGTAGGGGAGCGTCGGGCCTCGGTGGCCCCATCCCCTAACGGGCCGTGCTCCCCCATTTTGGGGGGTGCTTTACCCTAGGATCCGGAGACCGCCAGACAGCCCACACTCCCCCCACCAGCTATACGCAGACCAACAATCTTACTTGTTGGAAGAAGTTTTTATTAACACAACTTTAGTATTCTCCTAGCATAAAGTCATAAATCATTTTTATAAAAACATTAGTCAAATATTTACAAGTCATGAGATATCAAATTAGTGACCATAAATCTTTTTCTGACAGGATCCCTTCCTGAACCACCATTGGACCACACAAGTGACCCATACCTCACCTGTATCCTTAGGAGGGGCAGTTACCTTGACTACACCGTTCCTTGTCCTCATGCTCAGGGTTCCGCCCCTCCTCCAAACACCAATCAGTCTCGGGGTGTAACGGGCGGCCAAGAGCTGAAGCCCCATGTCCCCCAAGCGATCTGTGCTCCCTTACCCCTTAATCTGGTGTCTACATCCGCAGGTTGGCTCAGAACTTCAGGATCCTATCCCTGGTGTCCTCCCAGGGCCCCAACCTTGGGGACCCCCCTGTTGTTTCTGGTCACTTTAATACCTCAATTTCCACCAGAAGGGCGACCAGGGCCCCAAAAGTCTTTCGCCCTCCCCACTCGTGAAAAGATTGCGAGCAAAAAACCACATGTCATGAATGAACTGATCGGTACCAGCACCCGACAGATGCACCATGTCCTTGTGAAACATGTGAGGGCCCTTCAAAAGTTTGTGAGGAATGTTCCATATCCGCCCTGGACCAGGGCATAGTTTAGCCATTTCCGCGTTAAGTCGGCGTACTGAGACGTTGATTGTTCTTGATTTGATTCCTGTGCCCCACTTGCGTCTAGGCACCATGTGGGACCAGGCAATTGCCGCGTTTGGGTATTGTTTTGCCAATTTCGTGATCTCCATGAATATCGTTTCTCTCAGTGCCTTGCGACCCATTCGCACCAAGTCATTGCCTCCTAGGTGAATAATGATGAGATCCGGGACCTGGAGCCCCTCAAATCCTTTTGCTAATGTGACCAACTGTTGCAGTTGGGCGATTCCCACTCCGCCAACCCCGCACGAACGAAAAGCCACGCCTTGAACCATTCCGGATTCGGCTCACGGAGCTGTTGCACCCTGTACGCCGCCCGTCAAACAAACCAATGCCCCAAGACCTATACTACATGATGTGACATTGCACTGAAATTAAAAGAAAAGAGCATGAGGAGATCACACTTCAGAAACCAGTTTTGTGCCTAACCCAGGTCAGGCCTAATGTGCTGCCTGTAGCAATCCGATGACCACCGACCGATACCCTTCACCTTGGATACCGACAGGCCCGCGGTAGCCGCCAGGGCAGCTGCCCCGATTCGAAAGGAATGGGAGGAGTACCCTTGTTGATCAACCCTCATTGCCCTCAACGCTACCTTGAAGACGTCTAGGAATTGGCAGCGGGAAAGACATTCCCCATTAGCGTGGATGAACAAAGCAGAAGAGCCTGATGGTGGACGGGCAGAGAGGTAAGCTCTCATCAGTTTCACAGGGCAGAGGGGGGATCCAATAGCAGCACTAAGTGTAATGCACACTCCTCTTTTAAGCTGGTCCGTTTTTGACTTGCGCAGGACTATTGATAATAACTCTGCACTGACAACCACGTCACCCCACGGCAACCCTCCTGCATGATCGCCCCTGGTAGAGCCCACCAATTCACTGATGAGGAATGCCCTGTAGAAGGCTACCGAAAACGCTGCCAAAAATAGTGCTGCCGCGTCCGAAAGAAGAAGGACAAGCCTTTTTGGGGGGGCTCTTAAATAGCCCCCCACCGGCATGCGGCGGCTGAAACCGGCTAGCTGCCAACGCGGCCGCTATGATTCCTCTGATTAACTTCCGCCCTCACGCCTCGTGAGGCGCGAGGGTGGAAGTCACTGGCCAGCCCCTTGCACCACCAGTGCGTAGGGGAGTGTCGGGCCTCGGCGGCCCGTCCCCTAACGGGCTGCGCTCCCCCATGTTGGGGGGCGCTTTATCCAAGGAGGGAAAAAAAGGTGAGAGAAACCACCTGCTCGACCAGGTAGCGGCAACTTAGAAAATAATCGGGTAGCATTTGTACCAGGTGCAGGTAAGAGCTGGTACTGTTAAAGCTGAAACCTGCTCCTCGGGCTCTGGATAGCGTGAAAGCGATGAGAGTGGGAGTGCAAAAATGAGGTGTGAGAAAGTGCGGCAGCTCGCACAACAATGCATGGAAAAGATGAAGCCAATCACGTTGAAACCCACTCTTCAGGCTGCTAGAAAACAGGTGAAGGTGCCGACATATTGAAGATTCCCCCGCTGGGTCCTGGGTTCTGTGTGTGCTCTCAGTGTGCCTCCATGATGCTGTGCTTCAGAAAGGCAGAGATCAGGGGCAAGGTAACCTATATGCCACTGGCAATTGCGGCTGGGCGGGCGATAGGGACGCGTAAACAGCACGACTTTCGCACTTCCCATTGGCAAGGTGGGGTGATAGGAAATTGTCAGATGCTGACATGTGGCTGGATTGAGGAGGGCCACGGTGGTCCCGGATCCTAACCACCGTGCACCTCTATGGGTGGGGCATTCTGCCCATTTGTGAAATACCTATACCATAATGCTCTGGGACGACTGGTGCTAACAGACCAGAAGTGTGCTCCCAACTTTAGCCATAGTTTCAGGTTACTTTCAATGGAACTGCTACTGTTGACTAGTTGTTAGAATGCTACTGAGCTTGGGGAGATACATTACCTGAAAAACTTGAACACCCTTGCACAGCCAACTTTAGATAAATGGCTCCTTGCATGAAACGCTTATCAAAAGATGACCTGCACTGATGACACTCATACTTGGTGGTGAAAACTTAAAATCTATTAGGTCAAATATTTATGTGAACTGCATATACTATAATGTATTAAAATGCCAACAGAGTGCTCCCATTGTTTAAATGGTTGGTTGCATAATGGTCATTCCTAACACACACATGGCCCTTTGTGGATTCCTTGGGCATAATTTTATTTGCATAATTCTAATTATTTAATAAAGTACACCTCTACCTTGGGTTCGCTTAAGGTAGGAGTGGGCCCTGCAGTGGTAGGGGCAGCTAAACAATGACTGAAGAGTCACTTCGGGGCTTGGAAGCCCTCTGTTAGCCTTAAATCTGGGGCAAGGTTAGTGGGCCTCTTTATGCTTCTTGACACTACAGTCACGTCCTGCTCTCAGCATCCCTCTCTGTGAAGCTGCTTTTTTACCAGCCCCAATATTATGTGCTAGTCGTAGGAGGTGTGGTTTTCTTTAGATTTCTAAATTGTTATTTTCTATTTTGTGTTGCAGTTTAAGCACAGGTAGGCTCCTACTTGACATGGATAAATGTGGACACTTTTTGCATCCCGTATCAATTTCCATAGTGAAATCTTTGTCTCCGCCCCAAGTGTGACATTTTGGAGAGTTCTTGGTGCTGGGGGCCGGGGGAGCACTTATGCTGCTTTTCTAGCCCTTTGCTGGGTGTTCCATTTTATTGTCTATAGGCAGAGTGAAGATGGGCCTGCACTAGAGGTCAAAGTTATGGCCTGGTTGCCAGTCACCTCTCAGAAGAGAATCGGGGATCTCGACAGGAGCACCTCTGCCATGGTTTTCAAGTCTGCATAAGAGCTTACCTTCATCCTTGGTAGGGTAGCAGAGTGTTTAATAATTCATCTGGGTTCTTAATTTGCCTAAGGTGCGTTGAAATGCGCTACAAGAAAGAATAGTTGAGAAGCCATCCACAAGTCTACTAAATGTTTTCAGCTACAGTTCAGATATGCTAATGTTTGAATATATCACTGGATATCTTTCATGCATATACCATTGAACTGAATATATTTCAATCACATTGCCTACTGTTATTGTGTTCCTAACAATTGTGAAGTCTAATAAATACATCACAAAATGCTTTTTTTCTCAAACTACAAAGCTATCGTCTTGGGCATATTATTATTTTGTACTTAATCTGAGGCCTCTTCCATCCTTCGACTTCCCTCCTACTGGGCATTGATTGTTTACCACTACTGGGTGGACTCTTGGCGCATACCATCATCAGCTTGTGTAATGCCAATTTCTAAACATTGCTCCTATGCCAGTCCCTGGTGAACTCCAGAGCATATTGTAGTAAGTGCCTTGTGGAATGTTGGAGTGGAATGTAGAGTGTAGGATTATAGGGGCAGTTAGGACAAGAGCCTCGGCGTGAGTGGCGTCGCTCTTCGTACTTTGTGCAATCCTTGAATACACTCTGTTTTTTCTCACGGTTGTGTGACCTTCATTGGAACATTGGCAACGAGCAGAAGAACTTTGAGAGAAGAGTGACGCTGTATTTCATGGACCCTGAATTTACTTCATCTTTTTTCAGGGAGGAGATTTGTGTGGCAAGGAGTGTTTACATAAGCAAGGAGGACAGCCGAGGGTCATTCTGGTGTCTTGTGAAGCTGCTTGCGGTGGAATTTTGTGGCTCTGGTGTCTTTTATCCTAAAGGTAATTTGGACTTCTTTCATCACTCTCTCCCGTAGAAAGTGGCATATTGGAATTCTTAGAAGATGTATTTTGGAAAAGCGCCCCCCCCCAACATGGGGGGAGCATGGCCCCTTAGGGGTCGGGGATGCCAGGGGCCGGACCCTCCGCACTAGTTGTGTGCGGGCTGGCCAGCTGCTTCCGCCTGCACGCCTCGCGAGGTGTGTAGGTGGAAGTAGCACCCCGGGGGGGGGGGAACGTTGGCCCGACGTTGTGGCCATTCCGGTTTGGGCCGCCTGAACAGACAGGCATTTGTTACCACGGTAGCCGGACTTCCCAGAGCTGCAGCCTGTACCACTCACGGCACCGGATACCCCTTTCTTGGTGCCCATCCACCGCAGCCAGACTACGCACAGCTCCAGTCTGCACCACTGCAACGCAGCCGGACACCCTAGGCGCTGCCTGGTGCCTTCTCTCACGCCTGCACACCTAGGCACAGCCAGGCAGGGCCAGGACGCTCTTGGGCACACAGCACTTCTCTCTGAGGAGGAATGCGTTTTTGGAGGCCGTGCCTGGGGTGTGGAGCTGACAGCGAGCCACGAGGATTAGGAGACCCGGACGTGCTGGTTTGGTATTGCTGCCCGTAACTGGAATCCCCGGGATTGAATTACGTGCCGAGGTGAGTGGGTGCACGGAGGCTGGACTCTGTTTTTGGGAGTGAGCTTAATTTCTGTGCGCGCTCTCACCTGTGAGGCCAAACCTTTGTTAGTTGCTTGCTGGCTGGGACGCACATGCCCTGAAGCGCTTGTTGTCCAGATATTGGTTCCTGAGGGGTTCCACCAACTGTTGATGTTTTTCTTTATTAAAAGAGCAGCGAAGGGCCGCAAATCTTTTCCCCCAACTCTTGATGTTTTTCTTTATTAAATGAGCAACGAAGGGTCACACATTTTTAAAGTGTGCAGATCTGCATAGAACGGAGAAGCACAATATCAAGGAATGGTAGCGCAGTGGCAAGGTCTAGTGCCTTTGGTGCAGCAGCCTACCCCTGTACTGTGGTTCGAATCCAGCCAATGCCCTTAAAAAGCATTCGTACCTTATTTGAACAGTGTATTTATTTTCATTAACCCATTTTTTCTCTTGCACATCTTGTGACGGGCTTACACTATTCACATCTGCTATGTTGTTGTTTTAACACACATTTATTTTCAGGTGAATTTCCTTGTTTAACAGTGTGTTAGTTCCATCTTGTGACTGGTTAAAAATGGCACGAGGCCTTTGTTATTAGTGGAGTGTGAGTGTGAAATTACTTGTGTTTGCGGTTTATCACCAGCCTCCTGCATTATGACTTCTAATAGGGTTAGGGTGGGCAAGAGGAAGGGAAGCAATCCAGAGTTGGCGCAACTTTTGAAACTGGTCTTAGCAAAATTAGGTGATGGTGACTCAGATGGGGGGGGGATGCCCTTTCAGAGGGAGAGGACAGTGGGGAGGGCCCTTCCCGTCCTCGGCAAACAAACACGTGGCCCAGTGCGCAGATTTCCTCCAGTCAAGCGGAGGAATGAGAAGCAGGTCACGGAAGTCCAGCAACCCATGCCTCTCATTCGGTGGGTACAGTTACAACCCCCACCCCATAGTGGGTCCAGTCACAGTTGGGGCCGCTGTTCCTGCTACTGCTTTACCCTCCGAGAACATTCCTGCGCCTCGCTCAGGGGTGGTGTCGGCTACGCCAGAACCTGCGTTAGGGGCTTAATCTATGCCTGCCGACATACGGCGATCTCTAGCAGTCCTGGCAGCACTGGCAGCACCCCCGAAGGGGTTAACCGTCCAATCATCCCCCAAGCCTCAGGTGTTGGCACTGCCTCAGAGCAGGGGCAGGTCGCTCTAGCCCCCCCAGGAGCATCACAGGACCCAACTACCCAAGTTTTGTTGGCGGTCTCGCAGATGTTAACCAATATTAATACAACAACCGCCCCCTCCCCTACGACTGCTAGGGCTAACGATTCATTGCAGAATTCGGTTCAAGAGCTTAAGCGCCAGGTAGAGGCACTGGCGTTGGCGCGGAATGTTCCTTCTTTACAGATGACGACCGCAAGCCCATGTATCTCCCCGGCACCGGGCTCTCTGTCTCAGGCTGCTCCGGTGGAAAAAGAGAAGGGTAAGGTTACCGAACAGGGCACCATTGCTGCGAAAACACTTACATCTGCTCAGGGGACGGGAATGGACACATTGCTATCTAGACCGGGGAAGTTAGCTGCACATGAGGCTCCTGACATTAGAGAAAAAATATGGAAAGGTGAATTTGTTGATATGTTCAGCCTGATCAGGGCTAAGAGAAGAGATGTAGAAACAAAAGATAAAGATGCAAAAGCTTCATCATCTAGGGATAAAAAGCCAAAGATTGAAGAAAGCATTACAAATTGGTTGTTTGGTTTTAATGTGTTTATGTCGGTCATGCTAGAGAAGAAACCCGAAACAGGTATTGCTATGATCTGCTATGTAAACAAAATACTAAAAGCCCACCATATGTATGGAGGGAACGCTTGGCTGGAGTACGACAGGGATTTCAGGTGGAGGACCCAGCAATTGGTTGGGACCAGACCGAAGTAAATGTTTGGTTAGAATGTGTGAATAACAAGTTACCTAGTAACTCAGTATACAAGTGACAAAAAAGGCTCATGTTGGGCGTTCAACAGAAAGATATGTTCCCGCCCCCCAGTGACGTGCAAATTCAGGCACACCTGTTCATTTTGTGGGCATCCCTCCCACCCCGAATTCAAATGCCTTAAGAAGTCAAGGGATAAAGTTAAAGACGGGAGTAAGCCCAATGTCTAGTTTTTCCCTGCCTTCTCCCATAAAGTTAGATGCACTATTTCCTTGGTAAAGGTTTACCCAGTCAAAGTTTCAGCTGAACTGCTGATTAAAGGTTTTTCTCAGGGCTTCAGAATTCCCGCCACCTGCGTCTCCCCTTTGGATCATTGCAAGAATCTTATGTCTGCCGTAAGGAACCCTGGTGTAGTGGCAAAAAAGATTGGCAAGGAATGGGCGCGAGGCAGACTGGCAGGTCCTTTCCCTTTCCCCCCTTCAAAAGATTTTGTTTGTTCCCCCTTAGGGGTAGTACCCAAGAAAGATCCAGGTCAGTTCAGGTTGATTCATAACTTGTCGGCTCCTCAGGGTTCTTCAGTGAATGAGGCCATTGACCCGGTTCTATGTTGAGTCCACTATGCTACTGTCGACCAGGCTCTGGAGAAGCTAAGGGTTTTGGGGCGTGGTGCGCTGTTAGCAAAAACTGATATTGAAGCAGCTTTCAGGCTACTGCCAGTCCACCCAGAGGATCACCACCTCCTGGGACTCCAATTTAATGGAGATTACTTTTATGATAAGTGTATGCCTATGGGCTGCAGTGTGTCCTACAGCTATTTTGAACAGTTTAGCTCGGCGTTACAGTGGATCTTCACTAGGCGCACCGGCTATTTAAATGTGATGTATTACTTGGATGATTTTCTAGTTTTGGGCCCCCTCCCCCCCAGTCTGAAAAATGCCTCTGCGCTCTGCAGGCCCTAACAGCCCTGTTCAAGGAATTCGGGGTCCCAATAGCACCAGACAAAACTGAAGGCCCGCCACTTGCATTGCTTTTTTGGGCATTGAGATTGACTCTGTGGCTGGGGAGTGTCGTGTCGCCTTCCACTAGATAAACTTCAGGCATTTAAGGGGTCCATCAGAACTGTCCTGTCCCTTAATAAAGTCACACTTCACCAACTTCAGGTCCTGGTGAGACAATTGAATTTCGCCCTGAGGATCATCCCTATGGCCTGCCCTTTCTCCAGATCCATAGCTAGGGCCATGGCAGGTTTGACCGAGAAACACCACCACACCAGGCTGTCTGCAGAAGTTAGGGAAGATTTGAAGGTCTGGGATACATTCTTACAGGACTTTAATGGAGCTGTGATTTGGCCCCATCCCCCGGTAGCTAGCCTCTCCCTAGGCCTATTCACTGGCGCAGCAGGCAGCGTGGGGTTTGGCACCATTCTTGGTTCCTCTTGATGCAGGGCGGATTGGCCAATCGAATGGGTTAACTTGGGAATCACCAAAAATATTGCCTTTTTAGAACTGTTTCCCATCATTGTCGCGGTTTCTGTCTGGGATGGCATATTAAA
The DNA here is from genome assembly GCF_031143425.1 of Pleurodeles waltl. NCBI lineage: Eukaryota > Metazoa > Chordata > Amphibia > Caudata > Salamandridae > Pleurodeles > Pleurodeles waltl. The sequence goes on along the minus strand of NC_090437.1, from coordinate 318,754,786 downwards.
GGACAGGTCTGTGGTCTTTTGGTCCGACAACATGGCTGTTGTAGAGTCAATCAATAGAGAGAAAGCTAGTTGTAGATGGGTACTTAGACTTCTTAAGCATTTGGTGTTACGGTGCTTGAAACTCAACATTACCTTTCGGGCAAAACATGTTCCGGGGGTGAATAACAATGCGGCTGATGCCTTGTCACGATCATTGATGCAGGATTTTCAGAGGTTCCACCCACAGGCATCGGAGAAGATGACAGAGTTTCCAACATCACTGTGGAAGATTGGTGTCCCGCATTCTCAGCCCTAGTAGTGACGTTGTTAGCTACACGCACAAGGGTGGCATACGAAAGGGCCTTCTTGCATTATAGACTGTTTTTGAAATCCTTGAATACATTAGATTGGTTTTCTGCTGAAGCAATCTGTGCCTTTTTACAACATTTAAAGAGTAATGGTAAACCAGTGTCTTGCGCCAAAGCTAACCTGTCAGCCATTCGTTTTTTCGTCAAACTCAGGAAGCAAGACTCTCAGCTAAACTCATTTGTCATTAAGCAGGCGCTAGTAGGTTGGTCTAAAACGGACGGTCCCAGGTCAGACACCAGGTGGCCCATAACCCCCCACTTACTGGAAAAATTACTGGGCGCAGTCACCGCAGTTACATCTTCACCTTTCGAGGCTACCTTATTTCCAGCGGCCTTTTCTGTTGCCTTTTATGGGGCTTTCCGCATTGGGGAACTGATAGGTGCCTCCAAGAGCGACCACGCGGGGGGGTCTCCAGTGGGCTGATGTTGTAATCGATAAAAATTCTACAACTATACAGCTGCGTAGGTCCAAAACGGATCAGTTAGGTAGCGGTGCACGTATTTGGCTTCGGGCAGCGCATGGGTCACTTATATGTCCTGTGGGCAATCTAGCTGCTTACTTGACAGTACGCCCTCTAGACAAATCCACTGCGCTATTCATACATGCAAATGGGGACTGCCTATTGCGCTACCAATTCGCCGAGGTATTGAAGGTTACACTACTGGCAGCAGGGGTCGAACCTCTGGGTTACCCCCCCCATTCATTTAGGATTGGTGCAGCTACTTTGGCAGCAGGGGTAGGTTTGCCCATGTCAGAGGTAAAAGCCATTGGAAGATGGGCGTCCAACTGTTACTAATGTTACATTAGACCTTAATTGGCGTAATCAGTGGTTATCTTCGTTATGTCTGCAAATTCAATATCGTTTCTCACGCAATTTTCCTTTATTACAGTAGATGGCTCCTCGTGTGGTTTGGGTCTTGGGGCATTCATTCGTTCGTCGGGCGGCCTACCGGTTGCAACAGCTCCGTAAACCGAATCCGGCGGCAAGCTAAGACGTGGCATTCTGGTGGTGCGAGGTTGGCGGCAAAGGAATCAAACAGCTGCAACAACTTGTAGCTCTGGCCCGTGGATGTGCTTGGCTCCAGTCTCCGGATCTCATCATCATTCATCTTGGTGGCAACGACCTGGTGCACATGGGGTGGAAGGCACTCAGGGAGACCATTTTTCTAGAAATTACAAAGCTAGCTAAACAATTTCCAAATACAGCCATCACCTGGTCTCACATGGTGCCACGTCGAAACTGGGGCCCAGGAATAAAGCCACGAACAATCAATGTGTCAGTTAGGAGACTCAACGTGGAGATGGCGAAGCTCTGCCCTGGTCCAGGCCGACTGTGGAATATCCCTCATAAACTGCTAAAAGGTCCTAAAATGTTTCACAGGGACATGGTTCACTTGTCTGATGCCGGTACTGACCAATTTATGGCTGATATGTGGTTCTTCTCTCGGAGGTTGTTTTCTGGTGGGGAGGGCGAAGGACCTTTGAGGCCCTGGTCGCCCTTGTGGCGGGAGAAGAGATACTAAAGTAACCTGAAGCAACAGAGGGGTCCCCAAGGGTTTGGCCCCAGTATAACAACAGAGATAGGATCCTGAAGTCCTGGACCAACCTGTGGATGTACACACCAGATTGGGCGTAGGAAGCCCGGATCACTGGGGTGGTCACGGGGCTCATGCCCTGGGCCACCCCGTTACTACCCTTGGCTGATTGGTGTTTGGAGACGGGGCGGAACCCTGAGCATGTGGGCAAGGAACAGAGGAAGCAGGGGTACCGCCCCCCCTAGGGATACAGGGGACGTCCAGTCCCTGTGTGGTCCAAAGGAGATTCAGGACAAGAAAGGATCCTGTCAAAATGATTTATGGTTACAGATGTAAATAGTACGAATTTCATTTGATATTAATTTTGGATTTGCAGTGAAAAGTTTATTAGAGTGATTTGCATAAAAATGATTAATGTATTTGATTTTAATGAAAGTATATAAAATAAATACTTCTTCCAACTAAATGATTGTCGGTCTGTGTATGACCGGTGTTGGGGCAAGGGCCTGCTGGCGGCTTCCGAGTCCTATGGAAAAGCACCCCCCCAACATGGGGGGAGTGCGGCCCCTTAGAGGTCGGGGATGCTGGGGGCCGGACCCTCCGCACTAGTTGTGCGCGGGCTGGCCAGCTGCTTCCGCCTGCACGCCTCGCGAGGTGTGTAGGTGGAAATAGCGCCTCAGGTGGGGAACGTTGGGCCTACGTTGTGGCCATTCCGGTTTGGGCTGCCGCGCGCCAGTGGGGGGCTTATAAGTGCCCCCCCCAAGAAGGCTCGGCCTTCTTCTTCTCGGTGCGGCGGCCTAAACGGACAGGCATTTGTTGACCCACCCACCCTCTCCCTAGTATTAGGCGGAAGAAGAGGTACTAAAGTAACCTCAAGCAACAGAGGGGTCCCCAAGGGTGGGGCCCCGATATAACAACAGAGATAGGATCCTAAAGTCCTGGACAAACCTGCGGATGTACACACCAGATTGGGGGTAGGGAGCCCAGATCACTGGGGTGGTCAAGGGGCTCATGCCCTGGGCCGCCCCGTTACACCCCTTGGCTGATTGGTGTTTGGAGAGGGGGCGGAACCCTGAGCATGTGGGCAAGGAACAGAGGAAGCAGGGGTACCGCCCCCCCTAGGGATACAGGTGACGTCCAGTCCCTGTGTGGTCCAAAGGAGGTTCAGGACAGGAAGGGATCCTGTCAAAATGATTTATGGATACAGATATAAATAGTACAAATTTAATTTGATATTAATTTTGGATTTGCAGTGAAAAGTTTATTAGAGTGATTTGCATAAAAATGATTAATGTATTTGATTTTAATGAAAGTATATAAAATAAATACTTCTTCCAATTAAATGATTGTCGGTCTGTGTATGACCGGTGTTGGGGCAAGGGCCTGCTGGCGGCTTCCGAGTCCTATTAAAAGGAGGTGTTCCAGAAATGTTGGTGTCTGACAATGGTGTGCAACGTACATCAGAAAACATTTCATTGTTCTTTAGGAAGAATGGTATTAAGCATTCAAAGGTGGCTTTGTATAATCCCTCTTCAAATGGTCAGGTGGAAAGGTTTAATAGAGTTATTAAGGATGCCAAACAGCTGGCGTTGAAATCAGGAATTTCTTGGAAAAAGTCTTTACAACGTATACTTCAGTCGCACAGGACAACACCCCTTTCGGTGACAGGGTAAATGCTTTTTGAGTTGCTGAGGGGAAGAAAACCAGCTATTAATTTTGTACCATGGTGGTTAATGGAGAAGGACAGTAAAACATTTGGTATTGTTCAGGATTGTGAGATGAGAAAGAGGGTGGAGGAACATCAAATATGTACTACAATGTCTCATGGTGGAACAGTAAGGGTGACTGAATTAAGTGGTGGACAGTATGTTCGGGTTAAGAAGCCAGGATTTGTTGATAAAGTGAAGCCACGTTGGTCGGAACCATTGAGAATCAATAAAATATTGAGAAATGCTGTACAGTTGGAGGATTGCAAAGTATGGAATTTGCGTTGGGTATCTGTGTGTTGGGAGCAAAGAAGTGGAGGAAAGGTCGAATGTGGTGAGGAATGTAATGAAGAGTATGATGGTTACATTAGGGATGGTGTGGTTGTTCAATGGGTGTTTGTGACCAAGGTAGATTCACTGAATGTAGTGAGAATGTTTCCTGTGGTTAAATGTAAGGGAAAGCTAGGAATGTTTGGTTTGCCGCGAAGTAAAAGGGGAAAGAAGACTGCAGCCTATCTGAAATGTTAGGTTATGGGCTGATAATTTATTTCCTTCTTTTCTCTAGAGTGTTACTTGCATAAACCATTGTGAACGATGCACTTTGCTTTGTTTCATCCTGATGAATTATATTATGTAGGGCTAAGTTATTAACATCTTATTTGTATGCTTTTTTAGTATTTCTTAAATGTTCCTTATTCTATATTATTTTATTTGTGTGGTGTATAAATATATTAAGAGGGAAGATGTGTGGTAAGTGTCTTGTGGAATGTTGGAGTGGAATGTAGAGTGTGAGATTCTAGGGGCAGTTAGGACGAGAGCCTTGGAGTGAGTGGCGTCTCTCTTCGTTCTTTGTACAACCCTTGAGTAAACCCTGTTTTTACTCACGGTTGTGAGATCATCATTGCAACACATATACTATAGTCAAGGGAAACCTGTATCTCCAAATGATGGAACCGTTGATATCTGGGTTCTGCCTATGCTCCTATTCAGTGATGTTTTAAGCTTTAGGGTAAAGAGCACTGAGTAGATGATAGGAACTATATTTGTGACCGCGCCTATTCAAGCACATTTCTTCCACGAGCATGTGCAAGCAAATGTGTGCTGAAACAGGCTTTGAAGTCTCTGTCACACATGCACTACCCTTCTCACATAGGCAACACTGAACTCCATTGCTATCGATCTAAATATCCATGCAGTAGTATTTAAAAGTTAAGCATCTTCTGTCACACTCCTTTTCGCTTCAGTTCATGCCAAGGTGCAGTGACAAGACATAATAGGAGCACAACACTGGTCCACGTGCATGACATCAAATCACTACCCGGATAGGCCGCGCAATTTTCCATCCAAAGCACTTGCATGGAGCAGTGTGCTCGCCATCCACAAAAGTACTTCAGTGCCACTCAGGGTTAAGAAGTGCTACATAAAAGTAACTATGGGACAATATGCGCACTATGCAATAATGAAATTACACATCAGAAATAGCAAGAGTAAATCAGGTTACAGGGATTCTCAACCTGTGGCCCGCACAACGCCGACTCAGAGTCCGTGATTGTTTAGAAAAATGAAATAATATTAGCAAATTATGAAAAACTATGCATGAAAAACCAGAATGTAAAACAAACTTTTAACATGCTCTGTAAACATAAAGGAACTGGAAAGCTGTTTTCCTTCCCTTGAGTCGTGGCAGCAGCACTAACAGAGCAACGATTGATGGCCTCAGCTGAAACATTAGTATGTGCTGACAACAAGAGGCGTTGTGTTAGGAGCGAAAAAGACAACGTGATGTTGCTAGAGTCTAGCATATCGCTTTGTCCTTTAGAATTAAAACCAGATTTTAATAAGTCCCAACCTTTCCATTCTAATTAAAATTTCTAATTGTAATTTTTGGTTGTGAGAAAATAATTAATCATTTGTGTATGTGTGAAATGTATACTTGTTTCTTTAGTTGTGTGTGTGGTTTCAGGTTCAGCTCTTAGAAATTGCCTAAACTGGGATAACGATTCAGTTGGGGTCCACAGAAATCGAAAGATTAAGAACCATATTAATAGCAAACGGAAACACCTTAAACAAACTCCATTTGACTAGCTGCAAATAGTTTCACTTGATGCAGTGCATTAAATGGGCCGGTACTGTCCGGTACTGAGTACAGGCACTTTTTTATTTTGAGAGGGAGAGTACCGGCACATCTCAAGAAAAACGGAATACTTTTAATTGGAGAGTACCGGCACTTCTCAAGAAAAACGGAATACTTTTAATTGGAGAGTACCGGCACTTCTCGGAAACAAGCAGGTACTCTGGCACAGAGTAACTGCACTTTAATTTTTCCATTTCAAGCACTGACTGGATGCACGCACAGCATGAGACTTTTGGAGATTTCACTGTATAAGACAGAACGGAAACGTGAGATCAATAGACCTCATCCGACCCCAAGTAGATATCAAAGGAGCCATGTGTCATAACGGGATCCAATTTTACCCATTTGTAACCGGTGAACTGGAATTTTCACCGGAGGCTTCCCTGTACGGTTTGTCAATGCGGAAAGGCAACTGTTTCTTCCCCCCTCTGGCCTGTGCTGTCTCCTCTCTTCCCTGGCGTCCAAAGGATGTCAAAAGTGACATCCCCCGCAGAAAGACAGCTGGCGATGTTAAGTGGCTCCAGGGGTCTGACAGCGTTGATACGTGAAAAGCGAAATGTAGGCCAGCTGAGAAACAGAATATTTTAGAAGCATTAAACTTCGGAAAATCAATGCCAAAATCATGAGAAGAAATCACTCTTCCGACCGCGACTACATCTTAAACGAGCCCATTAGTAACCAGAGCAGCCTTTTCTAAAAACAGCGTGTGCAGGACAGGTGTTTATTTATATATCACACAAAGCATCAGTGGCGAAAAAGTGTCACACACGGTATGGTTACCTTTCCTCGCTTGCGGACTCGTTGTGTCCAGGCGCAGCCCGTCCTATAGGGCGGAGGGGCCACGCCCTCCCACCTTTTGCCCCTCATGAAGAGTGTCTGTCAGGTTGAACAAAGGTCAGCCTGACAGACACTCTTCATTTTCAGCTCAGACAGCTAGGAGTGAGCCATGCACGATTTGCGCAGACTCCTGGCTGCCTGTGCTGAACTTTGCTGGGCTGAGGAGGTCACAGCTCCTATGGGCGTGACCTACTCGGCTCAGCAAAGGTGCCTGGAGGCCCTCCCCTGGGTGACGAGGAAAGCTTCACCCATTGACTTCAACCTGGGCACTTCAGGTTTAAGCCCTGAAGCGCCCAGGGCTAGTGTCAATCAGTGATACTTCGTCACAGAGGGGGGTGGGGTCAGCAGTCTCACTGACCCCATCCCACTCTGTGACAAGGCTGGGACTGCAGCATTCCCTCATTGGCTGACCTAAGGTCAGCCAATGAGGGAAGGCAGCAGTCCCGACCCTCCTGTGACCTCGAGGCTGAAGGTAAGTGTGTGTGTGTGATGTTTTAAAATGAATGTTTGGTGCGTGCGTGCATGTTTGAATGCTATGAGTGTTGTTAATGGATGTGCATGCGTGTGTGTGTGTGTGTGAAAGAATGAGTGTGTGTGATCTTTTAAAATGAATGTTTGGTGCGTGCGTGCATGTTTGAATGTTCTGAGTGTAAATGGATGTGCGTGAGTGTGTAAAAGAATGAGTGTGTGTGTGATGTTTTAAAATGAATGTTTGGTGCGTGCGTGCATGTTTGAATGTTATGAGTGTTGTTAATGGATGTGTGTGCATGCGTGTGTGTGTGAAAGAATGAATGTGTGTGAGCTTTTAAATTGAATGTTTGGTGCATGCGTGCATGTTTGAATGGTATGAGTGTTGTTGATGGATGTGTGTGCCTGTGTGCCTGTGTGTGAAAGAATGTGTGTGTGTGTGCTTCCCGCCCGCCCCCCCTCCCTCCTAAAGCTGCCAGCCGCCACTGGTTGTGTCACTAATTGCTGTGTGTGATGCACTAATGCAGACTTGCAGTGCCTGCGCTATCTCCTTTTGGGTGCTGTCCTTCATTGTGAATGCTGCTAGTTATAGCCGTCGGAGTCCGGCCTTTTCACTGTAAAAAAAAAAGGACTATTCTTAACTAACCGACTGCACCTTTTATTTTTAATTTACCGACTGCACCTATTATGGAGTTTCACCATTTTACGTGCAACCTTAACTATTACTTGGAGGAAGTGCTTACGCTCCTTTAGCACTATAGTGGCTCAAGATCGGAACCTTTGATGGCCTGAACAGATAAATTTTTATACGTTTTTTTCTTCAAAGTGAAAAATAGTTGTAAGATCTTAGTCAAAGAACCAACCACTGTGTAACAATATGATCCATCTATATATCTCACAATTCTACTCCGCAAGTAATGGGCACTAGGCATGTGTTAAGGTTCCTACTAATAGACTGCTTATTAGGACAGCATAACTTCACAATGTAGGGGACTGAGTCCTTCCACACCATCAGAGACTGTCGGCCCAATTCCTGGCTAGCTCACAGTGCCTCGCTCAAACCCTTAACCCTATCAGGGTGGAAGGTGATTGTGGCAACCTAAAGATAACATTCTGATCCCGAGGGGAATCGTGGAAACAGATCCTACTTTTTTTGTGATATTACTTATGCATGCCCAGGCCAAAACATAAGAGAGATACAAAATATGTTTTCAATACTTTTATTGAAACAATCATAGGCTTACGTAGAGAGAATGAGCTGCAATAATTAGGCAGATGAAACAAAGCAAAGTTACCAACATTGTGACCCCAGTGAAGAAAATGAACAATCCAATCATGGTAAATGGTTTCTAGATATTCCTTCATAACCCTAATCCAGGGGTCTCCAAACTTTTTAATGCAGCGCCCCCCAGTTGAAAAATAAAAATCATTGGGGCCCCCCTCAGAATGTTTCACAAATATTTTATAAAGATGGCAATGTTTAAATAAGTTTAGACGTATTTAAACATTGCAGTTAAGTACTGTTACCTTTTTTAAAATGCAATAGCATGTTTCTGCTTAAAACAAAACACTGTTATCTGTGTAATGCTTCTTTTGGCCAGAGTCTGGCGCCCTCCCTGGGATCACTTGAGGCCCCCCGAGGGGGGCCCGCCCCACAGTTTGAAAACCACTGCCCTAAGCCTATACAGAGAGCATAGTGGATGTACCCTCTGCCTTTGCCCAATCTAAGAGGTTAGCCTTAGCCCCCACCTGAAAAAGTGGTTCAGGAGTCAGCCTGTAGTCTGAATGGCAATCCTTTAGGGAAGCCGATGGATTAGTGCCAGCAGAGCTGCATTTCGAACACAGTATTCATCCCAGGATGGTCATGACTGGAGTGCCCCTCTGCCCCTTCTAGGCACATGCAATAATATGTCTAGGTGTTGGAAGCTGTCTCTGAACGGGCAATGTAAACATTAAGATATTTTGTACTGTGACCCTAGCCTTGGACAGCATACACTGATAATATGCTGAGAAAAGCTAACTAAAACAAGCAACTCGCACAATATATTCCTAGAATAAAATCATGCAAGCAGAGTGTAAAATGTCACAGCTAGAAAACGATGCAGCTAAAAAATATAAATGGTAAAGTATAAAACAAAGCTAGAATGGGGAACCTACCTAGGTCTAAGAGGGTCTCACTACAGGCCCTGTGTGCCATGCATGGATGCCTCTCTCCGTTTCACAAGGAGCTATAGAACACTCTTTAGGGCCAGTGGATAAGTGCACCTGGATCATGCTGCAGTATGTTGACCAGTGCAGTGCTAATTTGAGCAGGTGTAGTTGCTGCAGCACTTTTTTGGTCTGCCACAATGTAAACCACATTACTGTAGTCCAGTCTGTAGAGAAGGACATTTAACAGAAAGGACTTGTGCTCCATGACCAAGAAAAGTGTATGTTCACAGCATGTTTTTAACCAAAATGATTTTGTTTACCAGCAGGTGAGCGTGGGCATTGAGGGTGGTGTTATAGTAAAGAATGCCAAGCAGGTTATAGCTTTAGTTATGGATTTCAGGGGTGGGTCGCAGATAAGCTGTTATGGAATTAAGGCCCTGATTTATACTTTTTGTTGCAAAACTGCACTAACGCAGTTTCGCACCAAAAAGTTTAGCACTGGCTTGCACCATTTCTGTGCACCAGTCAGGCACCATATTTATGGAATGGTGCAAGCCGGTGCAAAGGGTAGGCTAGCATAAAAAAAAATGCCGTTAGTCGGGTGGGACTGGCGGTATGGAAGAAGGGGGTCTTGCACGAAAAAATGATGTTAGGAAGGTTAGAGTAAAAAAAAATGACTCTAACCTGCATAGAGTCATTTTCTGATGTAAAACCATCTAAACCACATGACTCCTGTCTTAGAAAAGACAGGAGTCATGCCTACCACCCCAATGGCCAGCACAGGGGACCAGGGTGCCCTGAGCATAGCCATTGCACCCAGCACTTAAAAAAAAATACTTACCTGAACTTACCTATACTTACCTGGAATGGGGTCCCCCATCCTCCGCTGTCCCTCTGGTGTGGGTGGGGGTGTCCCTGGGCATGGGGAGGGCACCTGTGCGCCTATTCCGTGGTGTTCCACCATGGAAATAGGCCAACAGGTCCCCTAACGGCTGCCCTGACCCAGGCATTAAAAAATGGTGCAAAGCTAGCTGTGCACCATTTTTTGACCCCTTCTTCCCCCGTGTGTGATTTTTGCATGGGAGAATAAATAAGGCGTTAGGGCCTTAGAGTAATTTTTTGCACGGGAACGCCTACTTTGCATCTCATTGACGCAAAGTAGGTTTCCACGTCCAAAACATGACTTCAGCTCCATAAATTTGACGCTAGACAGGTCAAGCGCCAAAGTATAAATATGGAGTTAGTTTTGCACCAAATTTGCGTGAAAAAAAATATGCAAATTCATTGAAAAACAAGTATAAAGATGCCCCTAAGTGTGGTGTTACTGTCTGAAAACCATATCTAAGAATGCCCATCTTAGCCCCTTTCAGGGGAAGACACTTTTGGTTCATCTAACTGTTTATTTCTATCAAATATCTACAAAAATTATTCTCCTCTTCCTTGCAGGTTATCCTGCTCTGGCTCCACTTTGACCATTAGTCGAATATTGTTGTCAGGGATACAGGATTTTATGCTGCTGTGGTGCCACATTATTGTTTTAGCAACTTTAGTGATTGACAGTAATGTGAAGAGGTGAGAGTTTTAAGCGTTGCACAGTTAAGAGGTCTGTCTATAGAGTGAAAGCAATGATCATGACCTGTTTTGTCCAAATTCCTAACAACGCCTTTTTCCACTAATGGTCTCCATATGTGTTACCAAACCAAGGAGTTAGTCAGGCCAGTTGGATGGTGTGGCCCAAAGCCAAAAGTTGTCTGACAAGTTAAAAAGCAGAAGTCTGCCTATCAGCCATTACACTTAATTCAGTTTGTCTCACATCCACAAGGGAACTTTTTGTCACACGATAGAACACCAGGCTTGGTCTTGTCGGGCTTCTTTCGCAAAACAGGCCTTCCAATGGTTTGTGATAACTTTTTCTATGATTTTTGCAAGTCAAGGAAGATTGGTTTAAGGTCTCAAGTTGCTCAGAGTAGCTGTGTCTAGGTTGGATTTCTTGAACTATCTCTGCCCTTTCCTTCCTTTCTTGACCCAAACCTTTTTGATAATATTTAAAATATTTAGTCAAAAGGCAGAAAAATGTGACTTGATAATGGCAGTGGGACAGAGATAGTGTGGGGACCTTTACGTGTAATCGATTGTAGCTCTGTCAATGTGACAAAATGAATATTCGAGAAAGTGGAAAGAGTTGCGGTTGGCAGTAGGAGGCTACACTAGGTTGCGCTGGGGACTTAAATTCAATTTCTAATGGTGTAGATTCTGTTAAGATAGGCAATAGCAAAGTCAATAGCCTTCCTGATCTTATGCAAGTGCAGAGCAGTTGACTTTGCCAGTGTTTGTCTTTAAAGTATCGTTAAAAAAAGTGAAAGAAAAAACATTTAACAATACTGGAAGAAGAGCAAGCACTCATCTTATGATACCTCAAAACTGTGCATTCCATTCAACATTTTCCATCTTCATAAATGACATGTTTTATTCTAATTTTTTTCACTCAGGAAACTTTGAATAGAATTTAGAAAGAATAAGGTAGTGTGAGAATGTAAGGGGAAATGCTTGCCAGGTCTAATATACTTTCAAAATTTGTTGTACAAGCCAATGTTCTAGACACTTACTTAACTTTTCCTCATCCAATAGTTCATATCTTAGTCATAATGGCATCTGCGGTCAAAATAATTCACAAATCTAGATTTTGTGAACCAGGACATTTCTAGACTGAATGCTTCGCTTAGGGTTGCAACAAATGTAAATGTGGCCTATATTTTGAGCCAGAATGTTCTTTCATGTTTTAATATGAAGATATGTTTAACAATACCTTCTCCTGCTACACAGTTCCTATGGATCAAGTAGGACTGCGTATCTGGTCAATATAATTGTCAGTGTGTAAGGGCTCAGTCCACCTGTATCACTAGGAAATGTTGACACGGTCCTTAGCTAGTTCAGAGTGCCCCTCCTGAACCCCTAACCATAACAGGGTACCTGATGACATCAACATCTTCAACATTACTACTCAGGTTCCCAAGGAAAATGTAGAAACAGATCTACTCTTTTACTGTCACACTGCACACCCAAGATGAGACACAAGAAAGATGTGAAAGTATTGTTTCAAACATTTATCACAACAGTGGTATTCTAGCGTAGACATATGAGCTGTGATTATTAGGCAAACTAGACAAATCATGGTAGCCAGCATTATGAAAATGGTGAAGAAGATAAACAGTTCAACAGTGATAATTTTATTTTGTTGGTACACTTCTATCTGTTACTACCTACCCTATTGAGAGCATAGTGGGAGTACCCTCTGCCAGATCAATTGGCATAGCCTACCGCCCCATACCTGGGTAAGATGTACCGGGAAACCAGGGAGCCAGTTTCATGTAGTGCAGACTATCGCCCCTTGCAGACTAGAGGTCAGAATCAGCAGGGCTGCATCTCGGCCACAGTGCACCGGGTTCGAGGATAGTCCTAGCAGAAGTGCTACTCTGCTGAATGTTACACAGAGGCAGTATTTATAATACAAGCACCGTTAGTATTTCACTGTGTCATATGTGCAGAGACGATGTGATGATATATCTGTAAATGATCAGCTGTCTCCATAGACAGTCATAATACTTAGGGAATTGCTTTCTGTGTGCTTAGCCGTTGGACGGAGTGTACAGACTGAACAGCAGCAGCGCTTGCCAGAAAGATGCTGCTTGCACAGTGATTTCTCAGTACATTATCACATGAGCAAAAAGCAGAGTAAAACATCACCATCAGAAAGAAAGACTAAGTTAAAATGTGTAATCTAAAATGGAGGCTGTATGCGGGCCCTGCTGCGCTTTATAACACTCCCCCTTTTGTGCACTCTTTTAGTTTATGGGCTGGCTTTGTACACCCTCTCAGAGCTGTTGGAAGTTTTATCCCAGTTTGAGAACACCTTGCCATTTGGCTTTTGGAGACTTGAGAGCTGGTCTCAATAAAGCTACATATTTTGGTTTTAATGAACACTTTGGATGCAGTGTATATGTTACAGTATCTAGCTATTCTGGTGATTGTGTAGTATATTAAATACTAGGAGGAGGAGAGTTCTGAGATGCAGACACTCTTATGGGGTCAGGGTGTATAAATGCATTTCTTGAGTGCTAACTGGATGGCTTTGGCTCTTTGGTAGTTGTGAATGGATTTCAGCAACCACTATAGGGGCCTACCAATTGAGGAATGTGGCCTGTGCGAATGACAATAACATAACTTGCAGGGGTGGTGGGTTGGAAAGCAGGGTTGATTGGGGCATTGTTGGGTTGTAGGCTAGCAAGGAGGGTGGTATGAGCTTATTGTTGAGAGACACTTTGGTGGTTTGGCCTTTGGTATAGCAGTGGATGTAAAGACAATGAGATGAAATAGGGGAATGGTGGGCTTTTTAGCAGATGTGGTACATGCAGGGCAAATGTTTGGTTTTACCTATTTAGGCCCTTTGAATTGATTCAGAGTTGGGAGTCCGAGGGATGGCCGGGTGTAAAATAGTTGAGGAAGAAATGACATAAAAAATCATAAAGGCTTTTAGATATGGCTTTATAAACCATGGGTACAGCGACCTATTGTGGACAACCAAGTCCAGAGAGCAACTAGTATCCCTCACTGCATAGCCAAAGAGTCCCAAGATAGGATCCCAATTCTCATTACATACATCCTTCCATTAGAAACTGTATGCAAGATTCCAAGGAAATTACAACCCATTCTGCAGTAAGATGAACGATCCTGAGCTGTCATCCCTGATATGCCCATCCTTGTACTCTGACAACCACGCTATCAAAAAAGGTTTATGGTAAGAAGCAAATTTCCTGCCCAGACAATGGAGAATGGAACAATATCATGCCAAAACAAAAGGTGTCTTTTCTGCCATTGCACATTTCTGATAAATTCAAGATGCCGTGTACAAGGAAGGACTACAAAATAAATACAAGATTCACCTGTTCTTATAACGATGTGCTATTTTTAAACATGAGTATAAAATGCACAGGTAAAGACTATTCTGTTGGAGAAATGAGAAGCCCATTACGTAAACGAATGAATTGCCCCTGCAGCACTTAAGGAGACCAGACCTAGACCAGGACTGAGCTCTGGGTGACCATCATCAGGACCTAACCACAGCATCCCACATCTAGACAATGCAGTACTCAAAGAAAAGAGACACCTCAGTGTCAGGGTCAGCAGCAAGGGGCCATTTGCTTGCAAAACTAACCATCAGATTACTCCTCCCCTTATTAACCATAAACAGTTCCTGCTGTGACGCAGAAATGAGAAAAGAAAAGTACTCACATTCACCTCATGGTAACACTGGGCAGAGCAAGGAGAAAATATCATAATATCATTTGCAAGGTGAAATGACTGATGTCGAATGTGGGGTGTTGGAAATGGTTGTTTCTGCAGGGTTATCCGCAAACCTTTTGCCTTTCTCCTCCTATTTTTCGGAACCTCTTTTGTTGGCTTTAGTACTCTGGCCCCTTCACCACAGCTAATCAGTGCTAAAGGGCATGCACTATCTCACCTACAACTTGGTATGATTGACTTACACCTGATTGGCACATTTCCCTTGTACAGTGATATCCCTTCTACCCAGGTCCTGTAAATGAAATGCCAGTAGTGGGCCTGCTGCGCAGCTTGCCCTACCCACAGGAGTAGCCTTTCAAAACTGTCTCAGGCCTGCCACTTCAGGGCTTGCATGCACAGTTTACTGCCACATTGTTCTGGCTCCTAAATTAACTTTCCAGACCTGGAACTCCGCTTTAAATACATATCTATCACCCCCTAAGGTAGAACCTAGGTAGACCCATGGGCAGGGTGCTATGTAGGTAAGAGGTAGGACAAGGTCCTTAATGGTGTAGCATGTTCTGGTAATGACAAACAGATAGCCCTTTTGGTTTCTCACTGCTGTGATTGCTACCCCTCTTATAGGTTTTCATTAGTAATGCTCTTGCATATGTCTAAGTTGTATTTTATGATCTATGGGGATTAGCGTGGCCATTTTTGGTATGTTTGGAATGGTAATGAGAAGTCCTGCTTATAGGTGTTGGTGTATTTTTTATTACCATTGTGGAAATGCCACTTTTAAAAAGTGGGTATTGCACTGTGCTTATGACTCTTGTGCTTTGCAGCCTGATTCCAATCCACATCTGGGGTAGAGTGACAGCTGGGCTTTGTGTTTACTTTCCAGACAGGCACTACACAGGAAGGGTGGAGGTGTAACAGGATTACATTTGCATACTGAATGGTCTTCCTAGGCTGGGAGAGGGAGAGGCGGGGCACACTTACATTTGTATAGATTGTGTCCTGCCCTCACACAAAGGACTTGTTTACCCCCTACCGATGTCTGGAGCCAGGGCTGGGGTTGAAGGGGGGTGTGGTGCACGTCTAAAGGTCCTTTGAAGTGCCCCTTGAGATCAAAGGCAAAATGAGTATAAGTACAGGGGTTGTTACCCATGGTTTTAGACACTGTGTGGACTGGAACCAGATGCTGCTGGAGGGGGCTGTGATGCTATAAGGAACCGCCATTGGACTGACTTGTGTTGTGCTGACTTGTGGTCTGTGAGCCACAAGAAGGACTGCCACTTACTTTGCAAGGCCCCTGGTGTGCTGGTCTATTGCGTGCCTCCTGCTCTGTGTGCCACAGTTGTCTCCAGGGGCTGGGTGGTGTGCCCACTTTCCCCTTGTTTACTGATATCTAGTGTGAAGTGAGAGCTAATATCTCTTCCTGGACTACTGCCCTCACTCTGCAGGGAGCGCGTGGTTAACGCCCCTGCTGTACCTGGCTGTGTGGTTGAGTTCATCACTGCACCCCTGAGGGGGGTTTGCGCTGTTCCCCCTCCGTTCAGGAGGGCAGGAGAAATGAAGGAGCACAAAGGGGACAGCTAGTCAGACTTTGTGGAGAATGCAGACAGAGTGTGCACTCCATGACAATGAATACAGATAGACCAAGGCACACAGAGAGGTAAAAGTTCTTCGATGTTTCTGGGACGCAAGTAGAGCCCAAGTATTGTAAATCCAGAGGTGAAGAGTAAAAGCGATGAATCCAAGTTGTTGATATGTTAGAGTCTTTATTCGCAGGTATAGGTTTGTGTCGTCTTACAGGAAATAGCCAACACGTGTTTCGTCACGCAAGTGACTTTATCAAGGCTGTAAAGAAGTAATAGAAACATACCGATATGTACAATTGGTCTGAAGGTATGTACTAATTAAGTGTTAGAGACATAGTGGTGAGCCCATAATCCGCTAAGGAAGGATGCATGTGCGATTGTAAACACGTGAGTAAGGTTTCATGCGGCATGGCACAGTATATGTTGTCGTAAACGCTAAAGACCAAGTGCAAGTTACAACAAAGACTATAATCAGTGATTTAGGTGTAGAGAACGTCAATGGTGGGTATTTGGTGAACCGAATATTGGTGAATTAGGTGCCAAAGAGATAAAGAAGCAGTGGTGACAGTGCTAGTAGAGTAGGGTTGGTAAAGCCAGGTGAGTAGGTATACACGAGGTATCCCTTAAAAAGTGGTAAAGAAATGGATAGAAAGTTGGGTACCAGATAGGAATACAGTTAAGATAAGAGAGGAACGTGCTAGGGGGTAATGATGGAGCTTGTGCAAAGGTACTCAGTAGTGAGACCCTACCTGGGCCCGTCCGGCCAGGTGCAGAAGACAGCAGTGAGTTCAGAAAGGCAAAAAATACGATGGTCAGTCCCGGGTGGGACTGCCGCGGGTGTGCGGTGATCCCAGTAGTCAAAAGGCTGGTGCTAACGAGGCCCTGATAAGCCCGAAGTATTGATCCTGGTTGGAGAAAACGTATGAATAAAATTACTACAGGTTGGGACCTCCAAGTAAGACTGCGTGTACAATCGAATCTAACGAGAGGTGTGACAACAGGGGAGGACCCAGATCCCAAATGTAACTGATTATGGACAATGCACACAGGACCGCCGTCAGATGGGTTTCAAGGTGGCTGTAAGGTGTTCCAGAAGTATGAGGCCGGGGCCCAATAGTGGCATTAATTACTAGCGTGTGCAGAGACCTAAGCGTGATACCGGGCACGTCCAACATAGTTAAAATGGAGCATGTCCAAGCTGGAGGCCAATATATAAATCGCCTCGAGCAATCATACAACGGTACTTAGTAATTTAAGTACAGGCGCACGCGAGAACCGCGTTTAAGCGGGACCGGAGTGTTGGTTTGTATGCCAATAGTTGATAATAAGTGGCGACGGGCTTGACTGCTAACAAAAGGATAACGGTCCAACATTGGAAGATCCCCCGAACAGTGGAAAAATGTTGAAAAGGGTTCCCGAATACCTGAAATTCAGTAAGGTAGCGTCCAGTCCATCACGCGAGGCGAGTCTGTATGCTCGATGTCGCGCGATCTATTTGAGCCGACTCTCGGTTAGAAAAAATAGAGGACGGACTGTTTTTTACAATGGTGTCGGGGTGGAAAGTAAAGAACACAGGAGAAGGACGGAAACTATGGCGGCCATATTAGAAAGAGAAAATTATTAAAGTCAGAGACAGTAAAAAAGTATGAGAGACGATTGGGAAGAAGGAAAGGTAACAAGCGATCAAGAGCAAGTAGGTGAATATTAGGCCTTAATATAATGGCAACAGTGTGGGGAAAGGTAGCGTATTGAGTGGGAGTTGGAAGTGAAGAATGGGATTGATGTGGTGTGTAAAGACACCCAAGAGGGTTGTGCGACGTACTGGAAAAAACTGTAATAGGGGAAGGTAGAGCTAAGAAAAATGGCCCGTTTATGCTATTCATCCTTAAAGGACACAAACTGTGATTCGGGCGTCACATTGTACAGGGTAGTGACTTAGCAGCACAACAGAAAAATATAGACAATGTAGAGGCGAAAGACAGTAGAAGAGTTGAAAAACACATGGTACTGTAGAAATGTTAGGGAAAGCAACCAGATGCTTGATAACAGCAATAATAGGATAACAACAAATTAGCGAGGTAACTTTGAGCTAGTGAGAACGTACGATACATAAGGAAAATATAGTCAGATGACAAGTGGAGCTGGTGCCAAAAATACATCCTAGGGCATTCTAAAACAAATTAGACAGAACAATGCAAATCAAATGAGAGAAAATAAACAGTGATGTATGTCAAAGAATACAGATATTTGTATCATTAGTTGTGAAAACATTTCATGCGAGGAAGTAATGTAATTCATGGTCGGTGTTAAGTCCAAATTCAACTGCACGGAGTTTGAGAATCCATTTGGCCTCGCACTTGCGGAGGTCCCTGGTTCTATCACCCAGTCTGGGTGATCCTGTGACCTGAGCAATCCCGTGGAATTTGATGTTAAGTATGTCTCTTTCCCCATGTGTGGTGTTGAAATGAACAGCCAGCGGGTATGCATTGTTGTTGTTTCTGATAGCCCTAATGTGTTCCTGAATACGTTCTTTGAGTGGGCGTATGGTACTGCCAATATAGATGCGGCCACATGCACAGATGATACAGTACACAGTGTATCTAGTGTTACAGTTGATGAAGCTCCTAACAGTATATACCATCCTGGTATTGTAAGAGAAAGAAGTGGTTTTGTTGAGAGCCATTTGGCATGAAATACAACCACCACATTTGAAGAATCCATTGGGTTTGGTAGGAATCCATGTTGAAGGGCATGTATGTGTGTGGGGCATGAGAAAGCTGGGGCATAGGATGTTCCTAAGGGTGCGTCCCCTGCTGTGAGTCATGGTAGGGTCGTTGTTGATGTAGTTTCTAAGACCTGAGTCTAGGAGTAGTAAATGCCAGTGTCGTTTGAGGATGTGGAGCACAGTTTTACTAGCAGGGCTGAATTGAGTGATGAAGGAAACGGGACGTTTGTTAGACGTTTTAGGCGTTTTTTTGGGGCGCCTGATGAGAAGCGAGTGTTGGTCAATAGAGGATACGCGTTTGGAAGCCGTTGATATAAGCTTGTCAGTGTACCCACGTGCTTGGAAGCGGCGTGTCAGATTCTTCAGTTTGTGTTTGAAGATGTCAGTGTCGGTGCAGTTTCGTCGAATTCTGATCATTTCCCCATAGGGAATCGCTTTGATTTGTGTCAGTGGATGGGCACTATGCGCATGTAAGATAGAGTTGCAGGCTGTTGGTTTTCTGTATAACCTGGAGGTAATTCTATTGTTGGTAGTGTATAGGAGAAGGTCAAGGAACTCGATTTGAGTACGGTCCGCCTTATGTGTGAAGGTAAGATTGTAGTCATTGGTGTTAAGGTGGACTATAAGTGTGTCAAGATCAGGGATATTGCCTGTCCAGATTGTCAGGATATCATCAATGTACCTTCCCCAAAACAAGATGTGTTGAGTAATGTGTGCCGGGCACTTGGACCAAAGGTGAAACTTTTCGAATTGCCCCATGTACAGATTGGCATATGATGGAGAGAATTTGGCACCCATCGCTACCCCCTGGCATTGTCGGTACCATTTGCCATTATGTAAGAACACATTGTTTTCAAGAACCAAGCGCGTCAGATCGAGGAGCATCATTGTGTGTTCGTACAAGGTAGCATCGTGTGAGATGAGAGTCTTTGAGAGCATCTCCAGACCCTTTTCCAGGGGGATTGAGGTGTACAGAGAACTGACATCCAAACTGACAAACATACAGTCATCATTCCATTCTATGTCCTCAAGTTGGCATAGGAGATCCCTGGTATCCTGAATGTAAGAGGGAAGATTCCGGACCATAGGTTGTAGAAAGGAGTCAATATACTCAGAGATGTGTTCTGTGGGAGAACCGATTCCTGAGATAATGGGTCTGCCTTGTGGGAAGCTGCCTTGTTTGTGTACTTTTGGTAGAACGTAAATGCAAGGTGCTCGCGGTGCTGTCACATAAAGGTATTTAAACTCCTGATCGGATATGAGACAGTTGTTTTTCCAATGGGTCAGTTTACTCTCGATTAGTGTGGTGATGTGAGGAAGAGGGTTAGTGTGGATTGTAATGTAAGCCCGTGTGTCTTCAAGTTGTCTGTTTATTTCAGAGATATAGTCAGATCTGTCCATCACCACTACGTTGCCCCCTTTGTCAGCTTCCTTGATGACTAAGTCTGTGCGTTTGGAAAGACTTGGTAGGGCTAAGATTTCTTTCTGTGTCAAATTGTTGTTACGTCTGTACGTGCACGTCCTGAGTTTGTCCTCGAGCTGGAAGAGGTCGGTACTGACTGCCTTGTAAAAGACGTCAATGCAGTTGTCAGGTGGTAGTGTCGGCATAAAGGTGGATTTAGGTCTGAGTCCACTGTTCAGATCCAAATTGGAAGGAACATCGAGTTGGATTAATAGTTCGTCCAGACAGTTGGAGGACAGTGAAGGGTTATCTAGTGAGAGTATTGTCTGTACATCTTGCAGATCCTTAATGGATCTGTTGCACGGTGGTGTTGGGTTAGGTAGATCCTTGTTGGGTGCTATTTTGTTGTGAAAGAATTTTTTAAGTTTGAGATTACGTATGAATTTAAAAAGATCAATGTGTATGTTGGTGTAATTAGGCGTGGAAGTAGGACAGAAGCCCAGTCCTTTTTTCAGAACATTTATTTCATGTATAGACAGACAAGCGCTAGAAAGGTTAATAACCTGTACAGAGTTATCTAGTGCGGTTGACGTAGCCTGATCTGATATGCTACTCAAGACTTCTGAGTTTTTGAGGTGGAGCGAGTTGTCACTCCCTCTCTTGTGTTTGTTGTTCCGTCTGAGCCCTCCCCTACGGGTGTGTTTCTGTTTGGACCTAATCTGTTGAAATTCTGCCGTATCCCTTTTCTGTATCGGCCTAGTTCCTCTAAAAAAGCATTTGGTTGGTGAGAGGCATTTGGACGGGTAGTGTTGTCAGAGGACCTGTCCAAGGACAAGCCCGTGCTGTCACTAGAGAGATTGGAGACGTCAGAAAGACTATCGGAGATGGACTCACCCGGAGTGTCGATTCTAGCCAATTTGTTGGTGGTTTCCCTATTGACCTGATCAAACTTGCGTGCAAATGTGTAAATTCTTCCACTACTATAGTCATTCTCGTCCCTAATGAGCTTTCTCATCTTTTTATCTTTTACATATAGTTGGTATCCATTCAGGATGTCTTTCATGATGGCATAGTTCTTATTGGTTGCTTCAGTAAGGTTGAGATTCTTGATCTCCTCCTCTAGTGAAGCAATATCCAAAAGTAATTTGTTTCGTTTTCTGTCGGCATGTTTAATGAGTATGTTAATCATGCCGAAAGAGGTAGAGGATATGAGATGTTCCCATTCTCCCAGTAGGTCAGGGTCTAAGTCTTCAAATGAGGGAAATATTATGACACGTAGTCCCCTCGGGACTTGTTTTATTTCTAAGTAACGTTTGAGAGTTGTAATGTCCCACCAGCGAGCTAGTTCCTGTTTCCTAAGTCTCTCTAGTTTAATTAATTTATGTTTAAGCCCCTCTTTGGGTGGTGCAGAATTGGTACTGCGTGTGGTAATTGATTTTCTTGAGAACAATTCAGCAGCCAAAATATCTCGGTTATCGTCAAAAGATGCCATGCCTAAGAGTTTAATGAAGAGTACGTCTTGGAAGTAAACCACAGCTGTTGGTGCAAAATGTGTTAAAGTTGGCGGAGTGCAGCTATACCACAATGGAGGCAAGACCAAGCCAGAGACAAAAAATACAAGGGTAGTGCGTGGTAAGAAAGCCGCACTTCCGTTCCGTTACAGTTCTTGTTTGAGCAAGAAAGTGAGTCCGATAAGAGAAAGAAGGTGCCACTCGGTCAGGTGCCCCACTACCCTGTTGGGCACAAAGAGTTGTGTACCAGGGTACACAATGACAATGAATACAGATAGACCAAGGCACACAGAGAGGTAAAAGTTCTTCGATGTTTCTGGGACGCAAGTAGAGCCCAAGTATTGTAAATCCAGAGGTGAAGAGTAAAAGCGATGAATCCAAGTTGTTGATATGTTAGAGTCTTTATTCGCAGGTATAGGTTTGTGTCGTCTTACAGGAAACAGCCAACACGTGTTTCGTCACGCAAGTGACTTTATCAAGGCTGTAAAGAAGTAATAGAAACATACCGATATGTACAATTGGTCTGAAGGTATGTACTAATTAAGTGTTAGAGACATAGTGGTGAGCCCATAATCCGCTAAGGAAGGATGCATGTGCGATTGTAAACACGTGAGTGAGGTTTCATGCGGCATGGCACAGTATATGTTGTCGTAAACGCTAAAGACCAAGTGCAAGTTACAACAAAGACTATAATCAGTGATTTAGGTGTAGAGAACGTCTATGGTGGGTATTTGGTGAACCGAATATTGGTGAATTAGGTGCCAAAGAGATAAAGAAGCAGTGGTGACAGTGCTAGTAGAGTAGGGTTGGTAAAGCCAGGTGAGTAGGTATACACGAGGTATCCCTTAAAAAGTGGTAAAGAAATGGATAGAAAGGATGAATAGCATAAACGGGCCATTTTTCTTAGCTCTACCTTCCCCTATTACAGTTTTTTCCAGTACGTCGCACAACCCTCTTGGGTGTCTTTACACACCACATCAATCCCATTCTTCACTTCCAACTCCCACTCAATACGCTACCTTTCCCCACACTGTTGCCATTATATTAAGGCCTAATATTCACCTACTTGCTCTTGATCGCTTGTTACCTTTCCTTCTTCCCAATCGTCTCTCATACTTTTTTACTGTCTCTGACTTTAATAATTTTCTCTTTCTAATATGGCCGCCATAGTTTCCGTCCTTCTCCTGTGTTCTTTACTTTCCACCCCGACACCATTGTAAAAAACAGTCCGTCCTCTATTTTTTCTAACCGAGAGTCGGCTCAAATAGATCGCGCGACATCGAGCATACAGACTCGCCTCGCGTGATGGACTGGACGCTACCTTACTGAATTTCAGGTATTCGGGAACCCTTTTCAACATTTTTCCACTGTTCGGGGGATCTTCCAATGTTGGACCGTTATCCTTTTGTTAGCAGTCAAGCCCGTCGCCACTTATTATCAACTATTGGCATACAAACCAACACTCCGGTCCCGCTTAAACGCGGTTCTCGCGTGCGCCTGTACTTAAATTACTAAGTACCGTTGTATGATTGCTCGAGGCGATTTACATATTGGCCTCCAGCTTGGACATGCTCCATTTTAACTATGTTGGACGTGCCCGGTATCACGCTTAGGTCTCTGCACACGCTAGTAATTAATGCCACTATTGGGCCCCGGCCTCATACTTCTGGAACACCTTACAGCCACCTTGAAACCCATCTGACGGCGGTCCTGTGTGCATTGTCCATAATCAGTTACATTTGGGATCTGGGTCCTCCCCTGTTGTCACACCTCTCGTTAGATTCGCTGTACACGCAGTCTTACTTGGAGGTCCCAACCTGTAGTAATTTTATTCATACGTTTTCTCCAACCAGGATCAATACTTCGGGCTTATCAGGGCCTCGTTAGCACCAGCCTTTTGACTACTGGGATCACCGCACACCCGCGGCAGTCCCACCCGGGACTGACCATCGTATTTTTTGCCTTTCTGAACTCACTGCTGTCTTCTGCACCTGGCCGGACGGGCCCAGGTAGGGTCTCACTACTGAGTACCTTTGCACAAGCTCCATCATTACCCCCTAGCACGTTCCTCTCTTATCTTAACTGTATTCCTATCTGGTACCCAACTTTCTATCCATTTCTTTACCACTTTTTAAGGGATACCTCGTGTATACCTACTCACCTGGCTTTACCAACCCTACTCTACTAGCACTGTCACCACTGCTTCTTTATCTCTTTGGCACCTAATTCACCAATATTCGGTTCACCAAATACCCACCATAGACGTTCTCTACACCTAAATCACTGATTATAGTCTTTGTTGTAACTTGCACTTGGTCTTTAGCGTTTACGACAACATATACTGTGCCATGCCGCATGAAACCTCACTCACGTGTTTACAATCGCACATGCATCCTTCCTTAGCGGATTATGGGCTCACCACTATGTATCTAACACTTAATTAGTACATACCTTCAGACCAATTGTACATATCGGTATGTTTCTATTACTTCTTTACAGCCTTGATAAAGTCACTTGCGTGACGAAACACGTGTTGGCTGTTTCCTGTAAGACGACACAAACCTATACCTGCGAATAAAGACTCTAACATATCAACAACTTGGATTCATCGCTTTTACTCTTCACCTCTGGATTTACAATACTTGGGCTCTACTTGCGTCCCAGAAACATCGAAGAACTTTTACCTCTCTGTGTGCCTTGGTCTATCTGTATTCATTGTCATTGTGTACCCTGGTACACAACTCTTTGTGCCCAACAGGGTAGTGGGGCACCTGACCGAGTGGCACCTTCTTTCTCTTATCGGACTCACTTTGTTGCTCAAACAAGAACTGTAACGGAACGGAAGTGCGGCTTTCTTACCGCGCACTACCCTTGTATAGAGTGTGCACTCCCATGGTGCCCCAGGGGCACAAGCAAACACCTGCTGGGGTGTACTCACCACTGCGACCCTGCCAAAGCCCAAGAAGGAGCTCCTTTTGACCCAGGGACCAGCACCGCTCTGAGTTGTGAGTGCCCCACTGGAGGAGGACAGAAGATCATGGCAGCTGGAGGACCAGGCCCGGCATGCCTGACTCGCCTGTAGGCGGGGCCGTAATTCCTCTGCTAGAGGCGCACACACAGGCCTCGCACGCCACCTCTGTATTCAAAGACTCAGAGAGCTCTCCCCACCCCCAGGGGAGCCAGATGTACCAGTACTTTTTGGGCCTATCAGTGAGTGCGAGCATCGGCCTCCTAGAACCGCCACCCTGATAGGGAGGAATCCACATCGGAGGCCCTGGTCCAGCTACTTCTTGTTACTGAGAGGAATTACTGAACGCCTCCTAATAGGGCGTCTCCGGCGGCCCATCATTGTTTTACATGCATGGGAGGTTAGGAGAGATCTCCCCATCACACTGGGTAGTGTGTTTGTGCGCCCCCTCCTGTTTGTGGCATACCTTTAGGGGAATTTGTATCTCAGTTAACAGGACGGCAAGAGAACATACAATAGAGGCCGTGTTCCTGCTGAGCCAGTACAGTACCGCATTTCTAGTAGTAGGAGAGCAGGCGGTCCTGAATCTGACACGAGAGATTAGCTTTTGGTACCATATACAGTGTAGAGGAAGCGCAGACCCGCTGCAACCTTCATGTAGGAGGTGGGGTTGGTGATTCTTGGAACATTTTATCACAGTGCTTCTGCCCTCATTATGTCTGCTGCATTTCTTTTTATGACCTGACTTATGCTATATGTCATGCTTGCCATGTTGGGGTGACATATATATTCTCAGGGTCTGCCTCATATGCAGAAGGGGTGTGTGTTTATTACTATCTGTGCAGTATAGGAAAGTGTAAGGAAATGCCTCCTTGGCATGGTTACCCCCTGACTTTTTGCCTTTGCTGATGCTATGTTTTGATTTGAAAGTGTGCTGAGGCCTGCTAACCAGGCCCCAGCACCAGTGTTCTTTCCCTAACCTGTACTTTTGTTTACACAATTGGCACAACCTGGCATCCAGGTAAGTCCCTTGTAACTGGTACCCCTGGTACCAAGGGCCCTGATGCCAGGGAAGGTCTCTAAGGGCTGCAGCATATCTTATGCCACCCTGGGGACCCCTCACTCAGCACAGACACACTGCTTGCCAGCTTGCGTGTGCTGGTGAGGACAAAACGAGTAAGTCGACATGGCACTCCCCTCAGGGTGCCATGCCAACCTCACACTGCCTATGCAGTATAGATAAGTCACCCCTCTAACAGGCCTTACAGCCCTAAGGCAGGGTGCACTATACCATAGGTGAGGGCACCAGTGCATGAGCACTGTGCCCCTACAGTGTCTAAGCCAAACCTTAGACATTGTAAGTGCAGGGTAGCCATAAGAGTATATGGTCTGGGAGTCTGTCAAACACGAACTCCACAGCACCATAATGGCTACACTGAAAACTGGGAAGTTTGGTATCAAACTTCTCAGCACAATAAATGCACACTGATGCCAGTGTACATTGTATTGTAAAATACACCCCAGAGGGCACCTTAGAGGTGCCCCCTGAAACCTTAACCAACTACCCGTGTAGGCTGACTGGTTTTAGCAGCCTGCCACACTCAAGACATGTTGCTGGCCACATGGGGAGAGTGCCTTTGTCACTCTGTGGCTAGTAACAAAGCCTGCACTGGGTGGAGATGCTTATCACCCCCCCCCCCCCCTTGCAGGAGCTGTAACACCTGGCGGTGAGCCTCAAAGGCTCACCCCCTTTGTTACAGCAC
The DNA here is from genome assembly GCF_031143425.1 of Pleurodeles waltl. NCBI lineage: Eukaryota > Metazoa > Chordata > Amphibia > Caudata > Salamandridae > Pleurodeles > Pleurodeles waltl. The sequence goes on along the minus strand of NC_090437.1, from coordinate 318,728,354 downwards.
CACAGGGCATTCCAGCTAGTGGAGTTGCCCGCCCCCTCCGGCCACAGCCCCACTTTTGGCGGCAAGGCCGGAGGAGATAATGAGAAAAACAAGGAGGAGTCACTGGCCAGTCAGGACAGCCCCTAAGGCAACCTGAGCTGAAGTGACTCTGACTTTTAGGAATCCTCCATCTTGCAGATGGAGGATCCCCCCAATAGGGATAGGAATGTGACCCCCTCCCCTTGGGAGGAGGCACAAAGAGGGTGTAGCCACCCTCAGGGCAAGTAGCCATTGGCTACTGCCCTCCCTGACCTAAACACACCCCTAAATTCTGTATTTAGGGGCTCACCTGAACCTAGGAACTCAGATTCCTGCAACCTAAGAAGAAGAGGACTGCTGAGCTGAAAAACCCTGCAGAGAAGACGGAGACACCAACTGCTTTGGCCCCAGCTCTACCGGCCTGTCTCCCCCCTTCGGAAGAATACTGCTCCAGAGACGCTTTCCCCAGGACCAGCGACCTCTGAATCCTCAGAGGACTGCCCTGCTCTAAAAGGACCAAGAGACTCCCGAGAACAGCGGCCCTGTTCACCCAAGACTGCAACTTTGTTTCCAAAGAAGCAACTTAAAGACAACTGCATTTCCTGCCAGAAGCGTGAGACTTGCAACTGTGCACCCGACGCCCCCGGCTCGACTTGTGGAGAACAAACACTTCAGGGAGGACTCCCCGGCGACTACGAGACCGTGAGTAGCCAGAGTTGCCCCCCCTGAGCCCCCACAGCGACGCCTGCAGAGGGAATCCTGAGGCTCCCCCTGATCGCGACTGTCTGACTCCCAGGTCCCGACGCCTGGAAAAGACTCTGCACCCATAGCCCCCAGGACCTGAAAGAACGGAACTCCAGCGCAGGAGTGACCCCCAGGAGGCCCTCTCCCTTGCCCAGGTGGTGGCTACCCCGAGGAGCCCCCCCCTTGCCTGCCTGCATCGCTGAAGAGACCCCTTGGTCTCCCATTGATTCCAATTGAAAACCTGACGTGTGTTTGCACACTGCACCCGGCTGCCCCGTGCTGCTGAGGGTGTACTTTCTGTGCTAACTTGTGTCCCCCCCGGTGCCCTACAAAACCCCCCTGGTCTGCCCTCCGAAGACGCGGGTACTTACCTGCTGGCAGACTTGAACCGGGGCACCCCCTTCTCCATTGAAGCCTATGCGTTTTGGGCACCACTTTGAACTCTGCACCTGACCGGCCCTGAGCTGCTGGTGTGGTAACTTTGGGGTTGCTCTGAACCCCCAAAGGTGGGCTACCTTGGACCCAAACTTGAACACCGTAGGTGGTTTACTTACCTGCAAGAACTAACAATTACTTACCTCCCCTAGGAACTGTGAAAATTGCAGTGTCTAGTTTTAAAATAGCTATATGTGTTTTATTTGAAAAGTATATATGCTATTGTGATTATTCAAAGTTCCTAAAGTACTTACCTGCAATACCTTTCATTTGAGATATTACATGTAAAATTTGAACCTGTGGTTCTTAAAATAAACTAAGAAAATATATTTTTCTATACAAAAACCTATTGGCCTGGAATTGTCTCTGAGTGTGTGTTCCTCATTTATTGCCTGTGTATATGTACAACAAATGCTTAACACTACTCCTTTGATATGCCTACTGCTCGACCACACTACCACAAAATAGAGCATTAGTATTATCTCTTTTTGCCACTATCTTACCTCTAAGGGGAACCCTTGGACTCTGTGCATACTATTCCTTACTTTGAAATAGTGCATACAGAGCCAACTTCCTACAGAAGGTTTTCTACTAAGTGCACTCATGATGATCTGACAACTGCTGGCTTAGCAGAGTATTACTGACGTCTGTCATTTTTGGTCTAGTTATTTTTATGCAACACCGTTTATTTTTATATAACTTATTGTGAAGTCTCCTTTTGTTGTGTATTTATTGTGTCACTGGGTTGTGTGTGTTGTGCAAATGCTTTACACATTGCCTCCAGGGTAAGCCTGACTTATCTGGCCAAAGCTACTAAGAGGGCGAGCAGGGGTTATCTTAGGTGTGTAGTTCCCTTGCCCTGACTAGAGTGGTGGTTACTGCCTGGCTGAGGTGCCTACCCTAGCCAACCAGGAACCCCATTTCTAACATGGGTGTTTGAAGTTGGAAGGACATATACTAAGGGTGTTCACATACTGTCACTTAGTTTTATCATTTTAATTTTCTAGGTCACTTCTGGGTCATTACATGCAGGTACAGTATAAAATAGAGCTCATTCCTTCAGACTGTGCCTGCTATCTTCTTGTATTTGCATTGTCTTTTCAGCTGTCAGTTTAGTTTACACCCAGCATAGAGCTTCACTTACTTTCTTACCTTTCCAGTTACCCCATGGCTCCTTCCTTGGATATTGTATGCTTGTTCCTTTTCCTGCCCTAACTGTGCTTTGTTCCAGGCTCTCCTCCTCAGAGATGAAGAGCTGGCTTCTGCTAAGATGCTTATACTTTGAACTGGTATTTCATTTTCAGACTCGCTGTTTCCGTCTCTTCCTATGAATGTGCTGTGTGTGTCATTGTGAAATAATACAGTCCATGCCACCATTAAGCATAAAAGGCCACTGTACTTGGACAGGTTTGTAAAACATTGAACTTTCAACAACATAACATAGCGTCAAATGTTTTGATCCATCATCCCATTTTTCACCCGCATTTCTCACATCGCACCAAGCTTTATCAGTGCCCCATACCTCGCCTTATTCTTTCCCTTTTCATTCACTGACCTCCTTCCATTCCCCGATCTCTCTCTCAATTACCCTACCACACTTCCTCCAATTAAGCCTTATTGTCCAGTTCCAAGAATCCCATGCCGTATCTTTCTTTGCCTGTGCTCCCCTAACCCACTCGATGGGTGGATATGCCCCATCTCATTCTCCACCCCCCCAACTACCACCATCAGGAAAACCTTGTAGAGCTTTGCCAGCCCCACCCCTAAAGCCTGTTGGTCACCAAGCTCCCTCCAAATCCTCTCATTCCACAGTTTGCTGATCATGTCACTCATTTCCATCATATAATAAACATTCCCAATTATTAAAGGTGTACCCCATCATTCCTGAACAGGCACTGTTCTTCTTCACTGATACCCCAATGGGCTATCACCTTAATGTCATTAGACATGAAAAACACCCTCATTGCTCTGTTGAGCTTCCTCCTGGCCTTGACAATGGGCACATGCTTAGGCATTCCTCTCCACTGATGCCTAGGTACAAACTCATTTACAGGTGGCGCAGGGCTCCTAATCATATCTATGAGGCGATGCAAAGCCACCTTGCGTGGCTTTGCATGGCCCCATAGATATGGAGTAAGGCAATGCAGAGCAAAGTGCTGTGTTGCCTTACTCTACATAAAGGGAGCATACCATGGGCTTTGCAGTGGGCTTTCCGATGCAAGACCCATGGGTTTTGACACATTCTCAGATTTACAAGAGTCTGTAAACATGGGAATGCGTCAAAACTGTGCACCTCCTCAAAGGGTCGTAATGAGGAGAAATAACTTTATTTCTCCTCGTTTTTCCCTCTTTTTGTGTGTGGTGCATTCTGCTGTACACACAGAAAGAGGAAAACACCTTCATTGATTGTTTTTTGTGCAGGAAAATGTCCCTTCCTGCACAAAAACAATTGTGGCAACAATGCAGGCACCATTCACCATGGTGCAAGGGTGTCTGCATTGGGGCTAGGCACCAATGTGTGCACCAGCGCATGCAAAAGGGACAGAAATGCACCGAATTTCGTTAATACAGCGTTTTCCTGCCCTTTCCTTTTGACGCAGGGCAGTGCAGTAAAGTGACATGCTGCCCTGCTGCAAAAACTAGTAAATGAGACCCTCAGTCCAAACCAGACATGTCCCCACAAAGCTCTTCTCAATCAATTGCAGATCCTGCTGCATGTGCTGCAATAATGTGAGTCCCGACAACTGAACCAGGCCATTCTTTCCCAAATGCATCCTGAGCATGTCCAGGTAACCCCGCTGTGGAACCAGCTTAGTTAGAAACTGTAACAAATTTCCCCATTGCAACCCACTCTTCCTCCACCGTATCACATCATACCTGCTAATGGACAACCCCAGGCTCCCTCCATAGATCTGCTGGTCCACATACTTAGCCACCCATTGTACAAAAGAGTGTCCAGCTGTCTAAGGACCATTCATGCACCCTACGGTGAAAAATAATGTGTCCCACCAGACGTGCTTTGAAGCCCCAATCCTAAAGGAGTGTGTCCCAAAAGTAGCTTGATCTTGCCCTAGTTTACTGAAAGCCATGCACAGCACTGACAACAACTGAAAGGCCATAACCTTTGACCCACCTTCCTGACAAAATATTGCTTCTTGCTTGCACCCTGACCAGACCTGAAATCTGCTCCGCTCAGCCACCGGGCACTCCTCCTGTCTCCCCCCTGCCTGCAGCCACATCCACATGCCACTTCGAGCTTGGCTCATCTTAGATTTCTGCAGCCAAATCCTCAACTGTCTCTCTTCTGAACGGATCTCATTATACAGAAAACTGCCAGTGCTGCGCACACCCCAGTAATTCAGACACCCTTAAAGCACCCAAAAAAATCATATCATACACAGTGTGAAAAATGTTACTTCAAAAACTTCATAACAACAATCCGGCAAAGCTGACATAATGCTCAGCAACAAATCAAACGTGATTGCCTCCCATGTGCTTGACCACCCCAGCCTCATCTCTCTGCCCCAACCTTTCAAAATCTTCTCCAAAATGTCATCCCGTGCTGGGTCAAAACCCCAGCATAACTTCCCATATAATGAAATCCCCTAACTTCCCCGCAATAATAGTGGGCAACAAACCTCTGTCACTTAAAGACAAAGCAAAATGTATCACTCTCCCTTCTCTGTCATTGTGATCCAGTGTCCCCAGCCTGTGTGGGTTTCCTTCAAATCTCTCAAATTAGGTCCAGGCCAGATGATAGCTTCTCCTTGTGGATTCTGCTAAAGACCTCTCCACCAGCCTAATCACTCTCTCTCTCTCCTCATGGTCAAATGTCTGTAGGTATTGGTGTCCTCTGCCCCCAGTGTTCGGCTGCGAAAACTTTGCCACTGTGAACGAGATAAAGAATTAGCTATATCGTTGTTCACCCCTGGGACATGCTTTGCCCCAAAAACAATGTTCTATCTCAAACAGCCCAGCGTAAAATACCTCAACAGCAGCAGCACTCTCAGGTCCCTTGCCCTCTGGCTGTTCACCAGATCGACTACTGTCATGTTGTCAACATTAAACATTACTAACCAACTCCCAACTCCACACTGACAAGGCCATCAAAAGTGGAATAAATTCAAAGAAGGCAATGCTCCTTCCATGTTGCAACCAATTCAGTGACCACCCCACCGCATCTGAAAATATCTGCACCTGCTAAACCGTGTTACCCTACAGAAACAACATAAATATACCATTAAAATCACCTGGAAAGTCTTCCAGATACACAGAACCACACGTACTGCCAACGGAATGCACACTCTATGATGAGGTATCAAAGCCCCTGACAACGCCAGGCCCAGCCTGCTGCAAAAGGTCAGTCTCCCTGCACTACTCTGCATGTGAAATTCAAAAACCCCAGCAACTTCTGCACTTTTCTCAACTCCAACCTCCTTTCCCCAATCACCTCACCTAAAAACTGCTGTATCTCCTTCACCTTCTCACATGGTAACCTCGCCACCAACTACTATGTGTCCTACTGAATTCCTAGAAATGTCAGGACCATACTGGGGCCTTCTGTCTTTTCTGGAGCCAACAGCACTCCTAGTTCATCTGCCAGCTGTTCAAAATATCTCAGAGCCCTGTGATGTTCATCTGACTCCAGACTGCCTACAAACAAAAAATCATCCAGATAGTGCAACACTTTGTAAATCTGGTGTGGCGATTTTTGGCTTTGTTGAGCCACATTAGCATTAACAAATGATGCTAATGTGGCGCAAGGAGGTACTAGGCACTCTTAAATCTGGGTCTTGGGTTGTGGTATGCCCTATAAGACAGGTTTATTTTGCAAGCCCGATTTTTAGTGTGTAATCCTTTGTAAATGATGCAAAAGTATTTGAATTTGATCATAGAGAGTGAGTGATTGAGTGAGTGAGTTAGTTAGTTAGTGGTGGCAATCATTTAGATCCCACTCAGCAGAAGCCAAACGTTGGTGCTTATATAAACCCTGCTTAGCCAATCAGTGAATTCTTCAGTTTTATCCCGGTTTAGAGCCGGATTCTCCAACTAGTAGCTCGCAAGCAACTGCTAGCTCTCCAGCTATTTGCTGGTAGCTTCCCTGTGTGTAGCCCAATCTATTCAATGAAAAGCTTTGTTTTGATTCTATTAGATCCATTTAAAAAAATGAAAAGAATTCCTTCAACAGTAAATTGTGTGTACTTTTGGAACTAGTAAGTCTGATAGTTAGTTAAATATATAGTTAAGACACGTGGTTAAATAGTAACTCATGCTGCATTGGCCAGTCTTATTACTTATGTTCTTTTCTTGGTGCCAGGTGGCATTGTGCATGAAACTCCTACTGCATGTTGAGGCATTCAAAAATGTTAACTGATAAAAGATTTATTTTTACATTTATGATGAATTGGCCTTTTGCACTCAAGCAATGCACTGAAGTGGTCACTGCTAGCAATCCTGCATTTACTGAAGTGGTCAGCCTTGTAAAACTAATAATTTGTTTTGGTAGCTGGAGATGATTTCTATTGAAGATAAATAGCTCCTATTAAAGTGAAGGTTGGAGAATCCCTGGTTTAGAGCATGGCTGGGCATTCTGTACTTTGAGTAACGTGTAAAACAAAGAACCAGTTTGCATGTGTGACAAAACTGTATTGGGTGACTGGTTGTCTTTACTGCATATTCACTCACTTCAGAATGTTGTGAGATTTATCTGTAAGGCAGCGTGCAAGGATATTGACAGCATTAGGCAGTGAAAGAGTAGACTCCAGATCTTGAATCCAGTTGTGCCTTTACCGGGAGGCAATGGAGCAAACAATGAGCATTGGAGAAATGCTGTTTTTTATCCAGACCATTGTTAGCTATACAGCTGCAATCATAATATTGTAACCAGAATATCATCTGACAGAAGTATTGGGACATATTTAAGAGCCCCTAGCGACACCGGAGCATCACTTTCAGTAATGCTCCGGTGGTGCTATGCCCTGTGCCGTATTTACAAGGTGGCGTTAAGCCGCTTTTTGTGGCTAAACGTCACCTTGTAAATACGGCCCCTTCACACGCAGCCCTTTGCGTGGAAGGGGTGTGCAATGGGTGTTGCTGTGGGCATGCCACAGCAACACCCAATGCATTTTGAAGCTGCCTCAGATTTTGGGAAATTTTTAAACCTGAGACAGTGCCAAAATCTAACGCCACCCCAGGGGTAGCGTAGGCATGGGGCAACAAGGAGAATTGCTTTCATTTCTCTTTGTTTTTTGCTCTTTGTATGAGTGCTGCATTCTGCAGCACGCATAGAGAAAGTAAAATGCCAGACATGATTGTTTACGTGTGGGAATGTGTCCCTTCCTGCACATAAACAATCATTCTGCAGCACACTTTGAAGTGCCAAATCGCCATTAGTGATTGTTTATGTGCAGGAAGGGACACCATCTTGCACATAAACAATCAATCCTCTCAACGCAGACATCCTTGCACGATGGTGCAAGGATGCCTGTGTTGGCACAGGCAGCTTAATTTAGCACCAGCGCAGCGGACAACCATATTCAATTAAATACGGCACATCCCTGTGTTGTGATAATGACGGAGCGCAGCACTGACAATTTTGGCGCAGTGTCACGCTCCATCATTTTCTTTTAACTATGGGCCATTGTGTCTTACATATCACTTACAAGTAATTCACCCAGTTGGAGTTTAATAATAGAAAATGTATACCCAAGAGAATGATACTTTTGTAAACCACATTTAGCACACCATGGGGCCTATTTACCAATCTATATTTACTCACATGAATTTTTAGCACTACTCCTAGGTATAACTTTACACTTTTGTATTTACATAGATTTACACTTAAGTGTAGATTTACACTTCTCCATCTTCTCAGTTCAGGGGTGGAGGCATCTAAGACTGAATTTACAAGTGTAAAGTCACTGCTAGTTACTTTTTACAAGTGTAAAGTCACTGCCAGTTACTTTTCACCTGTAGGTGAAGTCCTCCACTTCTGTGGCAGAGTTCTCCCTATGGGAAAATGTGGGAAATTTAATTGAGCATATTAATTTAAAAATATTGCAAATGTTTTATTGTGAAATATAACTATGATTTAAAGTAATTATTTTTAACCTACAACCCATAACATAAAATGTTACATCACATTGCTACTCCAAAGTAAATGTTTATTAAACAATTAAATAATTACATGCTTAATTTATTTGATAAATATACCTTAGAAATAAAGCAATCCATCCCTCCATAGCACTTCAATTAATAGTTAGTAAATTGAATAAATTATGTATTCAATTAATGTACACTTATAACATTTTAATATAAGTTTGAAATTTAATTTAGTGTTTTACATGTTGTATAAAAAGTTGTATTTTTTTTTAAGTACATACCTTCCAAACCTTTTTAATAAATAGTTTTAAATCCATCAAAAATGTATATAAACATTCAGGGGCAGATTTAAGGAAAGTGGCGCTACACCTAGTGCAGCAGCACTTTCCTTGCACTCCTTAGCATCCCACAGCCACTACCATGTGGCACCATATTTAAAGTACTGCGCACCATGACACAGGTAAGGGGCCAATAGCATCAGGATTTCTGATGCTATTGAGGTACTGTTCTGGGTTAGCGCCAAACTTTTGGAGCTAACCTTGAACAGTACATAGGGACCCATTGAAAACAATGGCATGCCCCCTTTTAACGCCTGCTCTGAGTTACAAATGCCAAAAAAAATGTCACAAAGAAATCTTTTATATTTCTTTGCACCCTTTTTTCGACCCTCTAATGGGGGAACTCCCACCTTGCATACATTATGCCTGTCGCAGGCATAATGTGGTGCAAGAGGTTACAAAGTGGCGCAATACATGCATTGCACCACTTTGTAAATCTGGCGTGGTGATTTTGGCCTCGTTGGGCCACATTCATTTTTAAAAAATAACACTAATGTGGCGCAAGGAGGCACTAGGGGCTCTTAAATATGCCCCTCGGTTGTAGTTTTTTTACTTACATATCTGTAGCTTTTAGATTGTCTCACATATGAAAACTAGTTTGTGGTGATGCTGTGCCCAATGACAGTGCTCTTGGCATCCTCTTGTGCACCGTGTGCCTCGTTTTCCATTTGTGGTTGCTCATCACCATAAAACACTAGTGTGATATATGTCATCAACACTGGGCATTAAAACTACACTACCCACAAAATTGTAGTGCACCATAGATCATACATGTGACATTCCTTTTTCTTCTCTGTTTTTTGCCTTATGTAGAGCAAATACATTTTGTACTTCTACAGTGTTACTGGTCCTGCACCCGTAGAGAGATGTCATGATTTATGGCATCAGAGGGTATCGGAAGCCAATTACGGTGGATGTAGAGTATCTCAATTGTGTTTAATTTTCACTGTGCATTTCAATATCAGTGTTTTTTTGTTTTTTTTGCTAGGACGGAAAATAAATGTGTCTAATGAGCGCTGCCATTTACTCAGCAGGACACCATGCCATTTCCAACGGAATTAAGATGATTTGGAGACCAAAGCTGTCTGTCAGCATCAGTTATCCATCCATAATTACAACAACAGGGGGACATTTTTACAGCCGTGGGGGTGACATCTAATGTATAGGGGCCAATTCCCAAAGGCATGTAAAACTACATGAAGTAGTTCTCATTTGTATAGTCATTCTTGCCTCTGGGAACTGGACCTACCACACCTGGAATGGGGATAACATTGCACTATTCATACACAATTAGTACAAATAGAAAGGATTGTGCCCTCTTTGTACTTTTACTAATGATGACATGGACCGTTCAGGGTCTATTCACAAAGACATGCACGAGTAAGTAAAATAACACTACTTTAGTACAGCATTCCTTACTCATGAAAGGTTTTGTGAATGGCCTCTAAGTCTTAATTTGAAATACATGCTGTACTTTACCCACTCAAATTAAAAAGCGCAGAAAACCACGTGTCTTAATAGTATTCTCCAACACAATTTGTAACAAATATAGTTACAGGATACACATACTGACGTACCAAATACTTTTTCCGCCCAATCACGTGATCAGCTATCTGCTAAATTGTGTTCTTTTGACTTTATTACATTCTGGGAGACTCTTTGGTTACTTTTGATGAATTCTTGAGAATTGCCCTGAGGAAGTTGTTAGTTTATGCACCACAGTGACGAAACATGTGTTGGCTACATTGTGAGGCTGAAAATAAACTGAAGGATAAGAAGATTGGAAAATAAATAATTTATTTGGATACATGGACTCTTCCTATTGAGATGCATAAATTTTGTTTGCTCGGGAGGTCGTTCTTACCTATATGGAGGCTTGTTGCTTTCATGTGAAGTGTTTGGCAGCTCCCTTCTCTCCCTTGAAGCACCAGTTATTGATATTGATTATCTCTATGTAATAGGTACACAGGTGTTGCGTCCTTTGAGTGTCTAGCCAGCCCTCTTTTTTTCCTATAAATGAAATGACTTAGTAGTACACAGGCGAGCCCATACATCCATCAATGCTTTTGTACAATATTTGCACATGCATTGGTTTAAAAGCCACAATAGTGACAACACAAAGTTACTGAACAGAGATTTTGCAGTCTTCAAACCATTATGATTTATGACATGTCACTGAAGATACACATTCACTCTAGTAAGTCATCAGTGTCATAAGAGGGGGGGTTTGTTTCCATCTGTACCAAGGAGCCAAGTCTTGCAATGTTGATTTGTCTCCACAGTACCTGGGGTTGTTTTACACAAAGTGCCCTGGGTGCGCAATGGGTGATTGTACATGCTTTGTGTGCCCCTGGGAACTTAAGTATTACAGAAGGGGCCGCAGACGATTATACAGCCACTTTTTTAAAATAGATAGCGCTGGTGCACATTTAGTGCCAACATGACCATCTGAGGGAGTTTCGTCATTTGCATGGGAGCGTGGTCCAATTCAAATGAGAGAATCTCTTTGCCTCTGAAATAGTGACAAAGGCTGAAAGTAGGTACCTTCAAACGTGGGATAATGGGACAGGGTATGCCTGGCAGTGGAATTAAGACGCATGAGTTGGAATCAAGATTATGCAGTCTTGACATTCAGCACGCTGACATTTAATAGTGCTGGTCACAGGCATCTGAGCACAACTTTGGACCCCAGCACTTATACTGTTTAAACAAAAGTGTGTGGTGTTGGCACTATATTTTAGAATGAACTGTGACACAGAATTGCAGTACTGTAAGAAAAGTTACTACTGGTGGTATGGTAGCATGTATCCTTATATTGGGCTTTGACGTAACGCAAACACAACATCAACATCACCTCATACGCCGACGACACTCAGCTGATGCTTTCCCTCACCAAGGACCCCACTGGCGCCAAGACCAACCTGCAAAATGGAATGAAAGACGTCGCAGAATGGATGAAACTCAGCCGTCTGAAACTGAACTCAGAAAAAACTGAAGTCCTCATCCTCGGAAACACCCCGTCCGCCTGGGATGACTCTTGGTGGCCCACGGCCCTAGGCACCGCCCCAACCCCCTCAGACCATGCACGCAACCTCAGATTCATCCTGGACCCGCTTCTCACCATGACCAAACAAGTCAACGCCGTATCATCCTCCTGCTTCCTCACTCTCCGCATGCTCCGAAAGATCTTCCGCTGGATCCCCGCCGACACCAGAAAAACTGTGACCCACGCCCTCGTCACAAGCCGCCTGGACTACAGAAACACCCTATGTGCAGGAACCACCGCTGAACTCCAGAAACGTCTTCAGCGAATACAAAATGCCTCCGCCCGCCTCGTCCTCGACATACCCCGCAACAGCCACATCTCCGCCCACCTGAGACACCTGCACTGGCTTCCCGTCAGCAAAAGAATCACCTTCCGGCTCCTCACCCACGCACACAAAGCCCTCCACAACAAGGGACCCGAATACCTCAACCGTCGCCTCAGTTTCTACACGCCCACCCGTCAACTTCGCTCCGCCAACCTCGCACTCGCCGCCGTCCCTCGCATCCGCCGCACCACAGCAGGTGGGAAATCATTCTCCTACCTGGCGGCCAAGACATGTAACTCCCTCCCCGCCAACCTCAGGACCACCCAAGACCACCCTGCATTCCGGAGGCAGCTCAAAACCTGGCTCTTCGAGCAGCAGTAACTCCCTTCCCCTAGCGCCTTGAGACCCTCACGGGTGAGTAGCGCGCTTTATAAATGTTTTTGATTTGATTTGATTTGATATTCAACGACAGACTTGACATGATATATGGTCACCAAACTGAGACAATATGAAATCTGGGATGTTAAAAAATATATTGCGTCGGCGTGAGCACACTGAAGACACAGGTGTAATAGTGGTACAGCTCCAGGATGCCTACCAGTAACAGCTGTACTCTAGAAATCTAGGCCCAAGTTTCAGAAAACTGATGCTGCATCCTATGCAGCGCCACTTTTCTTGCACCACATAGTGCCCCCCTACCACCAGCATGTTGCACCGTATTTAATGTATGGTGCACCAAGGCGCAAGGCAGGGGGAATAGCATCAAAATTATTGATGCTACTGATGTACTGTTCAGGATCAGCATCAAAATGTTGGCACTAATCCTGCAGAGTACATAGGGGCCCACTGAAAACAATGGTATGCCCCCTTTTAACGCCTGCTCTGTACAGGCATTAAAAATAGCCGCTAAAAATGGTGCAGTGGACTCTCTTAGATTCCACTGTGCCATTTTTGCGGGTCCCCCTAATGGGGGAACGCCCCCCTTTCATACATTATGCCTGGAGCAGGCATAATGTGGCGCAAGGGGTTGCAAAGAGGCGCAATGTATGCAATGCGCCATATGGTACAGAAAATTTGGTCACGTTGGTCCACATTAGCATCAGAAAAAATTACACTAATGTGGCACAAGGAGGCACTAGGGCCTCTTAAATCTGGGCCCTAGTTTCATTTATTCATAGTGGAAATATTTGAATCCCTGGAGAAAATGAACAATGCAAAATGCAAGGACTTTCAGCAGAAGACGCTTCAAAGGCTGAAGGGTGGTAGTCGGAAAGGCTCAGTTGTCATTTTACAAAATATGTTTCATAGCAATGTTAATGAATGTAAGAAGAATCTCCCCATCAGAAGTTGGCAGGCAAACACGAAATATGAATTCAACAGGGCATTCGACAGACATGGAGAAGTCATAGTGCTGTGAAAGAAAACTTGGAGGCCATGCAGGGTGTAGGTGTCAAGAGCAGGAAATGGAGGGACATGATGGACGTGACGTACATTTTGTGTCGGCGAATTTTATGTTTCTTTACGAAAGTGAAATACTGACAGTTGAAGACTACAAAAACATATAGAGCAATGCACAGGGAACGTGGCAGGCATTTCAGACCCATCTGCAAGAATAAGAGCAAAGAGCTTGAACGGTTACGGTACATTCTGCATCTGTTGATTGATTGAGGCGTTGCAGTAAAGAGAGCTGTCTGGGGCAGTAATTAGGTTTGACATACTCGGCCTTTTTAGATGCATCTTGTAACAGGATTGCGGATGCATGCGGGAGCGGTGTGTGTTTTATGGCACGACCAATTCAATTAAAGGACCGGGACACTTTACGCACATCCCCCTCTGTCCCCAGCCGAGGTGGAATCCTGTTACACGAAGCTTTTGGTTGAGTTGTCCGTGATCCCAGGAGATCTCACGGCACACAGTGAAATACGAATCCTCTCTTGGGATTAAAACAGAGGGAAGCAACTTTCCGTGCGGCCCTATACCAGCTGATCTCTGATGTGGAGACTTGATGTACGACCCAGGACTTCGCTTCGGTGTGTATTTCTTCCACTTCTCCCATGATGGCCAGTGTGTCTGCGACTCGCCCCTTTTCGAGTTTTTGTACATAGGTTCACGTTTTGTAAGGATGCTTGACCAACAAGACATTTTAAGGATTTGGGGGGCCCTGGGCCAAACTATTTTCGGGGACCCTGTTTGGAACAGCTTTGAATTTATGACCCACTTTCATGGCCTCTTTGGCCAGGTCACTGACAGTACACAGAGACACTCGTCCAAATTCTAAATGTGCTTCCATCTGATATTCAGGAGCAGCTCACTAGTATTACTGCAAATAATCTCCGTGACACCCTCTTATTTCTCATTTGTGAAGTTCTGGTTTGATATACAAGAAACCTTTTCAATGAATGTTGCATGAAACATAAACATGACTTTTGTCTGCAAAATGTTTATCATAGACTCTCACGCATCACCTACATTAAAAAATAAAGGGAAAATAAATGTAAAAGATTAAAAATAAATTAAAGGAAAAGGGTATTTAAAAAAATCTGTTCAAGATTTATTTAAGGTTATCAGGGCAAGACTCTCTAAAGAGCAGAGGTGGCTCTATCAGGCGTCCCCCTGAAAGGCTGGAACCTGGGCCAGAGTCCACCTGTATGCTGCTATGTTATTTCTGCTTGATTTTTATGTACTTACATTGTGTACAGTGCTATTTTCAACCATTAGGGTCACCGCCAGTGCTTAATTTGTAAATAAAAAGTTGGTGTGAGAATTTTGGGTGAAACAGGCGCAATAAGATTTGTCTTTGGAGTTCTCCACAATATGGTGAATAATACCCAGGGCCGGCTTAAGCACTGACGGTTCGCGGTGCTACAGCCCTTTTGGCAGTGCCGGATTAAACCCTGTGGAGGCCCATAGACAGTTGAAATTTCGTCTGCTGCAAATTATCTCCTAATACGTTTTTAATTTTACCACCCAACAATTTTAATAAACCAATTTTCTTATACAAAACCAAACATTACAAGCACTTAGTTTGCACCGAATTTTCAAACTGACAGCTGACAGAAGATGAGCTTTTAAGAAACAAACTGTTATGTTACTGATGTCTATGGTTTATGTACTTTAAGTTGTTAATGGATATATCACATTAATACAGTATTTTCTCCAGAGAGTCTTTAATGTAAAGTTTTCATTTATTTGAGTTGATTCATTGTTTTCTATCTTTTGGAAAAAATGTAAAAAAGCTTGATTGGAATTTTTTTTCAAGATAAAATCAATATTATTTTGACCTGTTGTCGCAGGGTGTAATGATATTTGTGTTTTGACCACTGACTCCACGTTGCACTTAGCCTATCAGCACACCGTCACATTAGTGACCACCAACTTCATTTTGCCTATTGACTTTATTTTAGCATTAGCACCGCCACGTTAAAAGCTGCAAGTATTTTTCCATGCTCACGTTATACAATGTGCTCATGTTTTTAGTCTGCATGTTTGCATGTTCTTTCTCACCAAGGGCTTAGGCTGAAAAGTAGGGACTACACTGATGTTTATGGTACAGCAGGGAACGGTTTTGTTGTGAGAGAGGGCAGCTTGGGATCTTGGCCAATTCCCAATGTGTTCTTTTCAAAACAGACCTGAAGTAGCCAGCATTTGTTTGTTTAAAGTATATTAAAGGCCGAGACCAGATGGACCGGGGAGTTACTCAGATCTCGGACATACTCAGGATGCTGAGGTGTATCATCCTTCCCGTTAGGATAATTGATCTCTCTTTCCACTATCTATTCTGGGATCTGGAGGTCTGATGCTGATAAGGAGGGAGATGATGCAGATTACCCAGGCCTCATGGTTATGCATTTTTAATTCACTGTTTGTGTTGCATTGTAATACAGATACATATATTTGCTGTGTATATTGCAGTGGAGAATCATTTGTACATGTTTTCATTTCATTGCTGTGACCATGTGTGCTTTCAGCATGTTAATCTCCTCTACGAACTTTGCAGAGTGAATTCATAAATGTATTTTTTAGACTAAGAAGTGCATTCAAGAGATTTTTGACAGTGCATGAGTGTTTCATCTCGGTCATTAGTGAAGCAAAACGCTGGGCCCCTAAAAGGAGTGGGGCCCATAGGCCGGTGCCTACTTTGCCTATTTGCAACCCAACCCTGCCTTTTGGAGCCTCCCCCACACATGACCTCCTTCTCCACAAATTCCCTCACTACCACTTTCCCCAAGAGTGCCCCTCATCTCTCCTAGGTCCCTCTCTGACATTTCTTCCATGATTTTTTAAAGTGCTTCTCATAGTTCACTCACACTCATTTTGTGATCTCCATGGTGCGCTATCTGCAGCAGGCACACTAACACTCTGTGCTACTTTATGATGAGTCAAAACTACCACTTAACAAAATTTGATCTCTCACTAGCAGTAACATTATTCAACAGTTTTCTTCACATTTGTATTGTGGACTGAAACTACTGGGCATGCCAGGAAGTTCACATGCTTTAAAACCCATAAGTTATTTTTAAACACAGCGCCCCCCACCAAAGTCAGCACCAGGTCCAGCTGCACTGGGGCACCACCCGTAAGCCGCCTCTGATAATGCACGTCTCAAGCCTTTAGTAGGAATTAGGTGCATCTTCTAGGTGGCACTCTAAGGGGTGTCGACTTCCCTCGCGTTATGCAGGCACTGGCCCTGCATCTAGACCCCGGATGTGGGTGGGGACTGGGGAGTAGAGATTGTTCTTCGACTGGGCAGAGTTTGTGGTAGTCTTGCTTGTGGGCAGCAATGATGCACTTTAAGAATGAATGTTTCAATGTATTTGTTTTTTTAATATGCTTTATTTGTGCAGTAGGGATCACCTTATTTAGAGCTCCCACCATCACTGTATTGATCCAAAGGAACTATCTAGCAAGGAATTGAGCCTATGACCTGCAGAATGTACACGAATCTAGGCAGTAGATGATATAATCTATTGACCTGTTTCACAAGTATTAGGACCTGTGACCTGATGGTTACACCATAATCTCAGTACTAGGCACATTTACCCACTGAGCTTTTTTACTGGAATTAAAACCTGCAAGCTACAAACAGATTTATGCAGTAACTATGTTAACCGGCTAAGCTGTTTTTTTAATTTAAGAGTTTTATAGGGTGCTACATGTAACATTGCTATGAAAGATAGGGCGGTGACGAATCTAAAGAAAGTGATTGGAGGGGAGAGCGTATCTAAACTTATAGGGCTGTTGCTGCGATTTCAGCCTTTAGCAATCCAGTAGACCCGTTTAGAAAGTGAGTTCGATTTCCAGGCGTTTCCTGCAGAGTTCATGATTGGGTTCGGATCTCAAGAAGAAGCACACTTGTGAGCCTTGTACTTCCTGTAATCTGTTATAGCCACTTAAAAGCTCCTTCTTGGATTAGTTTTGCAGCCAAGAAGGGAAGGAATTTGGCTGAGATGTATTGTGGAGCTAGATTTTACAAATATTTGGGCCCTTTCCCAAATTCTTTGTGGATGTTGCTGATCCAGCCTGAACTCTATCTCCAATTCTTAAGTCTGATGAATCTTTTCTGTCTTTGTTCTGAGGGACGAGGAGACTCACATCAATTTATTTAAGTTAATTACTGCACAACCAAATAGTCACACATTCAATCTCGGAGACCAACTTAAAGTTTCAAACAGCTTTATTATTTACTCGCTGAAAATCAAGAAAAGGGTTCGATGTTTGAAATCAAAAATCAAATTCTCTTGCCTAACCATTGAATCTAGATTACTAACTATTCTAATATTAGAGGGGTTTCAGAGAAAAGGTCAGCATAACAGAACTTCTGTCAAGAGAGAAGTGTGCAGCATAAAGCCACTAAATCTTCAAGAATTAGAGGTCTGTACCTCTGAGAGGTCCACTGTGCACAAACAAATTTTGGGGTCTGAGTCTTTTACTAACTAGTCCACACTTAGGGGGCCATTATGACCCCGGCGGTTGGTGATAATGTGGCAGTAGTACCGCCAACAGGCTGGCGGTATATATCGCCACATTATGACATCTTTTAGTGAAGTTGTTTTTAAAATTGTAAGTTTGAAAATTATACTTTTTGAAAGTGGGCATTTTCTTGCTTAACCATTGTGTGCCTCTGCCTGTCTGTGGAATACACATCTGGGTCAGGATGACAGTTGGGCTGTTTGTGAATTCACTCTAGACAGTCACACAAAGGTATCTGAGGTGTGTCCTGCATATCCTGATGGGTCTACTTGAGTTACAGTAGTGGGAGGAACTGACACTTGCACCTGAATAGGGCTGTGCCTGTCCTTACACAAAACAGTCTCCAACTCCCTAGAGTGTGTTTGGGGCCGGGCAGGAAAAGGAGGGTCTTGTGCACTACAAAGACTTTTCTTTGATGTTTGCCTACTTCAAATACATAAATGAGTATTAGTACTGGACCTCTGACCCCACTAAGTTAGAATCCTTCTTGACCAAGGAAATTCTGTCAGGAAGAAGAGCTGGATGCTGTAGAAGGGACTGCCATTCTGCCTGTTGCTTTGCTGTGCTTGCCTGCTGCTTGCCGCTTCTGTCCTGGGAGTGAAAGGACTGGACTTTGGTTTCTGAGTCATGATTTCAAAGGTTCTCCAAGCATTTGGACTGAGGTTGCCTCCTGCTAAGAAGTCTCAGAGACATCAAAAACGTAATCTGCCAGCACCTGGGTTCTCTTGCTGAGAGTCCTGACTTGCCAAGTGGTGCCAAATCCAGTTCCTGGGCCCTTGGAATTGAGTTCTAGTGTAATCAAGAAGAAACAAGCACATCAACTCCAGAGCGACTTCGGAACCGACGCTGCTGTCTGACTTCAGGCTCCTGCCTGTACCAGAGGGGTGGTCCCCGCTGCATGCAAAGACAGCGACAGACGCCACAGGTCCCTCGCTGCCGCAGCACCTCAGAATTCACACCACAGCATGAGCCCGAGTGCCATATCACCGATGTTAGTGACACCATACTCTGACTCTGCCGCAGCACCAGTGGCCCTGTGGTGTGATTGCGACACAGCAAAGTCTACGCCTCACAGTTGACCTGCTGGATTCAATGACCCTGTCCTGTTGTAATGAACCGACGCCTCACCCCCAACACTGCATCACCTACCCTGTAACCATAAGGAGCCAATGCCTCACCTCCCCTGCCTAGCAGTAAGGAGCCAATGCCTCACCACTCCGGTAGCAGTAAGGAACCAACACTGCACCAGCTTCAGCGAAGCCTCACCTCCTCGACTCTGTGCAATGTCTTTGTTTCCTCATTTTCCAAGGTACTGTATCTGGGATCCGTGTGACTCCATGACTGGCCCGCGCTTCCTCGCAAGTGGCATCGGACTGTTGAAAATGACTCTGTCAAGTCATCATGATAGCCCCAGTTGGAGTTATTGTGTTTCTAAGCACTATACTAAGATTTCATTTTTGAAAATGTGTTTCTTTGCTTGTGTATGTTGGCTCTTGTTTTACTCAGATAAATATTGGACATTTTTCTAAACTGGTGTGGAGTACATTTGTGGTGTTTTCACTTTATTACTCTGTGTGTGTGAGTGCGTGTGTACAAATACTTTACACATTGCTTTTGAGATAAGCCAGACTGCTCGTTCAAAGCTACCAAATGGAGTAAGCAGGGGTATCTTAGCTGTGTGACTCCCTTACCCTGATTAGAGTGAGGGTTCCTACTTAGAGAGGTTGTAAACCACTGCAAACTAGCGACCTCATTTCTAATACAGGATGTTGCACAGCACATCTGATTTTAAGTCTTGCCTACCAGACTGCACATGATGTCTGGCTGTGAAAAACCTATTGCAGACTTACTAAGTACTTACAGAGGCTTACAGCCTCCCTATTGCTTACCGTTGGTTACTTTATTGCCACTCTCATTTGCTTGCTTAGTTTGCAATGTCTTTCCTTGTCCTTGTGTTTGTCTTTTCCATCCTTACGATCTCTTTGGTTGGCTGACTTGTATCCTTCCACTGCTCATTTTTGTGGAGCCATTTTTCTTTTTGCTTATGCACTCCATGAGAGTTCATGTGTTTTCCAGCTCTCTTCCTCGTGTGTCCCACCCAAAATCCTCCAGCATTCTGTGTTGTTGTCACACGTATGCTGCTCTCTTGTGTATTTCCCCTGCCTTAGTAGTTTGTGTTGATCTCTCCCGTGTGTGCTACTTCCCCACTTTGCCCTCACCCTTGTTTGCTTCTCTCTCACCACATGTTGCTCTCTCTCACTTAAACTTGTGCTTCTATCATTCCTATTTCCTTTGTGTGCTTCTCCCCACCTTTGTACTGCTGTCTTTCTCATGCTCTGCTTTTCGCCTCCTCTCTCACCTGTCCCCCTCACTCACTCCTCTGTTCCCTTCAACCCTGCAGTCCTTTTGTAAAAAAATCAGCTTTTATGCAAAACAAAATCTATTTAGTTTATTTATCAATCCATGTGGCATTCACCATTTGGATTGGTAAATGAAAAACCAGTGCAAATGGCAGTCATTTCATTCCACTGGTTCACACATTTGAGATTATGTAAGAGTGTGCATGCATTACAATGCATATATACCAGGGGAATGATGCGGGCACCATTTCTGCCATTGTGCCTAGTTTTTCTTTTTTGGTTGATGCTGCACAGCATGCAAAAAGCATTTAGAACCAAATGTGTGACCTTTTGTTTTGCCACTCGCAAATTTGCGATCCGTTTGGGAATCACAAATTGCGAGTCGCAAAACAAAATGTACAGCAGTGTTAAGTACACTGTTTTAGATTCCCAATGGGGTCGCAAATGACCTACCTCATCAATATTCTTGAGGTAGGTCATGATTTGCGACCCCATGTCTGTGACTGCTGTTTAAATAAAGCAGTTTTTAAAAATAATTGCACTTTCATTTACAAAGGGGAAGGTCTTCACATTTGCGAATATGTTAACACCAATTTTAAATTGGTGTTAACTGAGATTGTTTTACTACTGCATTCATGATCACAAAAAATCATACATACCTTTCACATTCGGTATTAGGAACGGACACCCTCAAAACGCCCCTTCCTAATACCAAACCGCAAAACCCAAACTGCGATTCGGTAATAAGTTAACAAATCGCAAATTAGGCTTTGTACATCCCCAAAAACATTTTTATAGTCGCAAATGGTCCAATTCTGCACATCATCCCGTTTGTGACAAGAAAAATGATTTGTACATGTGGCCCCTTGCCTTTTCTCCTGGCACTGTCCAGTATTGTCTAAAAACATTGGCAAAGCCAATAGATCATGGAGGTGAGACTTATTGGCTTTGCCAATGCTGGTATTGTTTCTAAGGTTGTGATGAGAGTGTAGAATTACAGTACACTATAGCCCTCCTTGCATTTTTTATTTTTATGTGGGAAGTTAGATTATGTGCTCTGAAACCTCCAACATGTTTTTGAGTCTGGCATTAGACAATGCCTTTCGACTATACTAAAATTGTGTGTATAATATACATATTTAAAGAGGCTTTCAGTCAGCTCTCTTCATCCATCGGTCTGAGGTTGTGTCATTCACATTCTGTTTACATCCGTTACAGCATATAGCATGGGGCAGTGGTTCAGCCTACTTCAGTCACTGGATGAGTTCACTCGCAGTGACTGCATTTTGCTCTTTCACAAAGAGCACATCTGCACTCACTGTAATTCCCATCAGTGCCATGTAGGAGGCTGGCTCTCTATGTAGTGTGCAAAGCTAGGCCCGCTGTGCAGGGAGGCCAGGCAACCACACATTGGTCTATAGGAGTAAACACTAGACCACCTAATGCTCCAATTTTTATGGTAGCTTGGTCGAGCAGTTAGGCCAACCCTGGGGGAGTGCAAATCATTTGCAATACTCACAGCATCAATCTTGCAACTCACAGGCTCAAAGGGATACCTCAAGACCAATGTGTAGAAATACTTCAGATTTTCATATAAAGTTTAAGACTAAGATCATCAGAATTGGTTCAGTACTTTTCGAGATATGGATTTTTAAAGCTTAATAAAAGTAGTCTTCCTCTGTGTAATTACGCACCATAGGAATCAATGGCGGATAACCTTTTAAAATACACAGTAAGTCACACAGTTGGTTTACCAGGTTCTTCTTTTTGCAAGTTGGTTGAGGTCATCGGTGGGCACGCTGTGCTTTAGAAAGGTACCCTCCACTCTGGAGGGAGTTCTCTGGTGATTTGCGAAGCCTGGAGGTCCTCTGGGGTTTCTGTAGAGTTGTCCAGTTATCCAGCAACTCCTCAGCGGGGATTGCCAGGACCTGGGTGCAGCAGGCTAGGTTTGGCACCTTTTCTGTGTGCAGCAGGTCCATAGTTCTCGTGCCTTCAGATGTTCTTCGGATCTTGTTGTTCCTGGTCTTCTTTTGTCCATTGAATCTGAGTTCTTGGTCTAGAGCTGCCCACTAAATACTGTATTTAGTGGGCGTTTTAAGGGAAATCTGGTAATGACCAATCGGTCATCTACCTTAGGGTGGCTACACCCAGTAAGTGACCACTTCCGTGGGCAGAGGTCACATCCCTATACCTGATTGACTATTTACCTTCCATCCAAGATGGAGGAAAATTAAATGGAGAGTCCACCCCGCATGCAACACTTTAGGGGTGGTACATGCTTGGTAGGGCCACTTCTCCTGTCCTAGGCTTGAATTTCCCACTGTTGGCGGTAAGCTCTTTAAAGTTCACTAACAGGGAAGTGCACATTCTTGAGGGCAGGGGTGTTAGCAACTCCATCCTGGAAGGGCTTTGTCTTGTATCCCAAAGGGCTCTAGATGTACAGACTTGTGTCTGGAAATGGCAGGCTGGTTGGGACTGGCCAGCAACCATGCCAGGGTAGTTAGCTTTTGCAGCGGCACTTCTAAGGTGACCTCTGGGTACATTTTATATTAAATACAACACTGGTACCAGTTTGGATTTGTCATTCTGAGTTGTTTGTTACCAAACAACCGAGGGCTCAGAGTGGCCATCAGGTAGCTGTGAAACTCATAGTGGCCAATGTCCAGCACATGCATTTAAAATGGCTGCTCTGTTCACTCACTATGTCTCAGGTTTGGCAAGGACACAGTGGGAGGATATTGCTCATGCAGCTAATCCCTCACATACAGTATAGTGCACCCTGCCTTAGGGCTGGAAGGCCAGCCAGAGGGCTGACTTATCTATATTGCATGAAGTGTGTAGTGGACAGGGCACACAGGCAGTGTGCCATGTTGAGTTTCCATTTTAGGTTTGCAACAGGACACTCAGCCTGCAATGGCAGTGTGGGTGCATCAGGGTGAAAGGCCCTAGAGGGTGGCACAAACAATGCTGCTGCCCTCAGGGGCCTACCCCTAGTACCTTTGCCCTAGGCACATAGGTATCCACTTACTAGGGACTTAAAGCGGTAGTTTTGAGTGTATCCAGTTGAGCCAATGCAACACAACAGATTTAGGGAAAGAGCTCTGGCCCAAGGAATCTGGTTAGTAGGGGCCCTGGGCACTGCAACTTATAGGACACATCAACATCAGGCAAAAAGTGGGGGGCTAACCATGTCAAAAAGAGGCCTTTTCTCACATTGAGTATGTTTGGAGTAGTAGCACACAGCCATTATAGACAAATCATAGGCCCATTACAACCCTGGAGGTCAGTGATAAAGCAGCGGTAATACCGCCAACAGGCCGGCGGTAAAAAAAATGGAATTATGACCACGGCGGAAAAAGCCCACACAGACAGCCACTTTAACACACCGACCGCCACTGCGGTAGCAACAAGCACCACAACGGTAACCGCCAACAGCCAGGTGGAAGACAATGTTCCGCCCACTGTATTACAACAGGCCTACCCGCCACCTTTTCCAGGGCGGTACCAACGACATCAAAAGCACGGCGGAAACAGTACACAGAAGGCAAAGGACTCACCTCTGGAGACTCAAGGAAGAACCACAATGCCATGGAGCCCGAGTTGCACATCTTCCCCGTGCTTGTATGCCACCCAATGCACTACGAACAGCAACGCCGGCGAAGACTACCACGGTGAGTACTGCCGCCTAGCACACAAGGGAGAGGGGAGGGAAAAGAGAGTGACACACACGCAACACACAACAACCCCACCCCCAACACCATACACACAAACAGATGCAGTAACATTACATTTACATCCCGTACCCCTCAGGAATAATGCAAGGACAAAAGGAATAGATTAAAGTGAGTGTAATAAGATAAAATACTAGAAAATTGTGCTTCAAAATCAAAACAGTATATACATATATACAAATGAAGGGACACTGCCCAGTCGTCAATGTCTGTGGGCCACAGGGCCACAACACATAGGCCAAGGCCCCACTTGACTCCTGCAACAACACGGAGAGAACACTGCAGGGGCATCAGGTTGAAAATACACAGGTACCTCAGGGGGACGGGAATAGGGGGCACCTCAGCTGGAAGACGGTACAACACCACTGGTCCTGGAGGGGGCTACATGCCCTGTACGATGTCCTGGGGAGTGCAAAGCCACAGTCTCTCAAGTGGGTGGTTTGCCCAATGCTTGGTCCTGGGGAGTGCAAAGCCACAGTCTCTCTAGTGGGTGGTTTGCCCACTGCTTGGTCCTGGGGAGTGCAAAGCCACAGTCTCTCAAGCGGTGGTTTGCCCACTGCTTGGTCCTGGGGAGTGCAAAGCCACAGTCTCTCTAGTGGGTGGTTTGCCCAGTGCTTGGTCCTGGGGAGTGCAAAGCCACAGTCTCTCAAGTGGGTGGTTTGCACACTGCTTGGTCCTGGGGAGTGCAAAGCCACAGTCTCTCTAGTGGGTGGTTTGCCCACTGGTTCTGGAGGGGACCTTGTGCCCAGTGTGCTTCATCCTGGCAAGGAGGGGGTGAGTGAATGGCTTCTCCACTGGTTCTGGAGGGGGCCTTGTGCCCAGTGTGCTTTATCCTGGCAAGGAGTGGGTGAGTGGATGGCTTCTCCACTAATTCTGGAGGGGGCCTTGTGCCCAGTGTGCTTCATCCTGGCAAGGAGGGGGTGAGTGGATGCCTTCTCCACTGGTTCTGCAGGGGGCCTTGTGTCCTGTGGTGCAGCACTTGGGAAGTGCAAGGTCACAGCCTCTCACCTGGGTGTCACACCTACAGGATTTTCTGGGTCCAGGACGCACTACAGCCCATGGAGACAGGGCTACACACTGCCCGCTGGCGGTGATGGCTGCTCAGTAGTGGCAGTGGTGGTGCTGGTGTTGGGGATGCCAGTGTTGGGGGGAGGCTCCAGCTCTTCCCACTGCGGCTGCTGCTGCTGGCAGTGGTGCTGGTGGCGGTGCTGGTGTCGAGGATGCCAGTGGTGGGGGGAGGCTCCAGCCCTTCCCCTGCAGCCTTGGACGGCTGCCCACTGGGGCTGCTGCTGCTGGCAGTGGTGGGTGGCGGTGCTGGTGGCAGTGCTGGTGTTGGGGATGCCAGTGGTGGGGGGAGGCTCCAGCCCTTCCCCTGCAGCCTCGGACGGCTGAACCGCCATGGTTGGTGGTGGGGGCTCAGAATCAGTCCCAGAACCAGGTCTCCTGTCCTTCCTGCCTGCATGTGCAGGCCCCTTGCCCTTCCCCTTGGCAGCTGTTGGTGCCTCCTTCCCCTTCCCCTTGGCAGCTGGTGCAGGCACACTGTCAATGCTGATGGCTGGTTCCCTGGAGCCTCTCACACCTTCAGCAGCTGCCGACACTACTGTGGCCGTGGACTGATTGGCTGAGGTGCTCGCCTGGGTTCTGACCACCCTGGCCCAACGTGAAGGACAAGGAAGGGAGGGGTAGGGAAGAGGTCAACGGCGGAGAGGAAAAGCTTTTTAGGGACAGTGGGGCGGGAAGAGGGTGAAGGTTTGTGGTTGTAGGAGGTGTCTGTCTGCTGCTGTGTTTGGGTGCAGGTGCATGGGCTGGATGCTATTGTGAGGTGGATGGCTGTTGGGTGTCTGAGTGCTTGCGTTTGTGTACTTTTGGAAGAGGGGGCACAGACACAGTGGAAGAGGACACAGGGGATGTGTACATGGATGTGGGGGTGGTGACTGCCAGTGAGGGGTGTGTAGTCATAGGCATGATGGTGATGGGGGTATTGGATGAGGATGTAGTGCATGCAGGTGTGAATGTAGACGGTACTGGGAGGGTGCTGGATGATGAGGAGGAGGGGGACACAGGGGAGGCAGTGGATGTTGGTATGGCTGCATCTGGATGGTGTTTGTGTGAATGTCTGTGAGATGATGTGTGGTGCTTGTGTTTGTCTGAGCCACTCCTGTGTGTTGTCTTGGGTGCATGCTGGTCTGAATGTGTGCTTGGGATAGGTTGGGGTTGAGGGGAATGGGAATGGATAAAGGAAGTTGGAGGGGGGAGGCTAGAGACAGGGACAATGGCTGCCATCAGTTGGGAGGCCACAGTCTGGATTTATCTCTGTTGGGCCTCTATGCCAGAGTGAATGCCCTCCAGGAATGCATTTGTTTGTTGTAAATGGCCTGCCAGCCCATGGATGGCATTCACTATGGTTGACTGCCCAACAGAGATGGATCGTAGGAGGTCAATAGCCTCCTCACTCAGGGCAGCAGGGCTTACTGGGGCAGGGCCTGAGGTGCCTGGGGCGAAGGAGATGCCCACGCTCCTGGGTGAGCAGGCAGGGGAAACTCGCTGAGGGGCTGCTGGGAGGGCAGTGCTGGTGCGGGGGTCGCGGCTGTACCTGTAGTTGGGGTGGGCACAGAGGCATCTGCCACCAGCAGGGAGCTTCCATCGGAGGAGGTGTCACTGTCAGAACTGTCCCCTCCTGTCTCCGCCGTGGTACTCCCCTCGCCCTCTGTCCCACTAGTGCCCTCACTGTTGGTGGATTCGGCCTCATGGCCCCTGTGGGATGCAGCTCCCTCCGTCGCCGGTGCCTCTGCTCCTCCACCAGATGATTCTAATGCACATAAGGACAAGGTGACAAAATAAAAAGGGGGGGAGAGACAAAGGATACACTTGGTCAATGGAAGCAACAACACCATTGTTGGTGTACACAAGACACACACACACAAGGAACAGCCCTACGCACTAGGCAATGCACTACCAGTCACAATGCTAGTCACCAGCCCATGGACAGGAATACCTAACGCCAATAGCAGCATACCTGACACTCACAGACCCCTGCCCAGTAGTGGCTGCCTACTAGCTTGGTTGGAGGTGGTTCACATCATACCCTGCCCAATAAGGGACCTACCCTGCAATGTCCGGCCTGGCCTAGGGGCACCCACAGGCCCACATCCCCCACCCGGAGACCACCCCACCACGAGCAAGTAGTATATTGAGAAACTGTACTCACCCCCTTGTGGCTGCTGTGATGCCCTCAAGCGCCCATCTAGCTTAGGATAGGCCACCTGCCAGTATGCGGGCCATCAGGGGGGTCAGGTTTCAACAGGCACCCCTTCCTCGTTGGGAGGCCATCCCCAGCTAGGCCTCCGCCGTCTTCCTTGCCCAGCGTCTTAGGTCCTCCCACCATTTCTGACAGTGGGTGCTCCGCCTGCCGTAGACCCCCTGGGTCCGCACATCCTTGGCAATTGCACACCATATACCCTTTTTCTGATGGCCGCTGCCCTGCAGAAAAAGAAACATAGAAAAAGGAATCAGTCATACCGGCCGGCCTGTTACATTCATGGCCCATCATAGCCCTCACATCCCCTTATGCACATACATTGCCCACCATACATGCAGCACGCTGCCCAGAACCCTTTCACCAAGCCCCCCACACAAGGCCCTCACACACAGCACTCCATGCATCCATGCCCCTTGCATTGTGCTCACAGCGTACTCACCTGTTGGTCTGGAGGCCCATACAGCATTCGGTACTGGGGTAGGACCCCATCCACCACTCTCTCCAACTCCACAGCGGTGAAGGCTAGGGGCCCTTTCCCCAGTGATACGAGCCATGGTCGGTTTCAGACACAGGTCGCAGCAGCACTTGCAGTGTAGGCCCTCTCCTGTTGAAGGTCAGGTAGCAAGTGAGTGAACAGATAGAAAATGGCGGTCACGTCCGCGGCAGTGCGTACCGTCACCGCCGGCGTACATCATCATTGGCCACTGTAACCCATTGGGCCAAATGACAACCAATGAGGAGTTGCACAGTGGTACTCGACCGCCTCCCGCAATGGCGCACAACGTCAGCGGCATTACATCATTTCCACATGTCCATCCACACAGGACAGGCGGACGCCATTTCAGGTGGGGGGCAGGCCATGGCACCTAACTGCATCACAGTTCACATAGTCACCATTTGGGCCTATACAACA
Organism: Pleurodeles waltl; assembly: GCF_031143425.1. Classification (NCBI taxonomy): domain Eukaryota; kingdom Metazoa; phylum Chordata; class Amphibia; order Caudata; family Salamandridae; genus Pleurodeles; species Pleurodeles waltl. The sequence continues at coordinate 318,700,174 of NC_090437.1, read as the reverse complement.
ACATACTGTTACAGTCACAACATGCAATGCAGTGTAGTGTTTGGGAATGTGGTATACAGACCATCTGCTCCCCGTTTTGCCCCCTAGATTACAAACGATGTGGATGAATAGGAGTTCGAGACATCCCCCTGTGTACAGACCCCTGGTGGACTTGGCAACAATAGAAAACAGGCACATCATCCTCACCTATAGACTGGACATAGCCACAATCACAGAGCTGTGTGCCCAACTGGAGCCTGACCTGATATCTGCTTTCCATCAGCCCCCTGGGATCCCCCTCTTGTGCAAGTCCTATCTGTGCTCCAATTCTTGGCAAGTGGCTCCTTCCAAGTGACAGTGGGCTTGGCAGCTGGAATATCTCAGCCAATGTTCTCAATAGTGCTGACCAGAGTGTTGTCTGCCCTGATTAAACACATGTGCAGCTCCATTGTTTCCCCCAGGTGGAGGATTTAGCCACAGTGAAAGCTGACTTCTGTGCAAGGGGACATATCCCCAACATTATTGGGGCTATTGATGGTACACATATTGCATTTGTCCCCCCCCGAGAAATGAACAGGTGTTTAGAAATCGAAAGAGCTTTCACTCGATTAATGTGCAGCTAGTGTGCCTGCGGACCAGTACATCTCCCATGTCAGTGCAAAGTATCCTAGCTCTGTGCATGATGCCTATATCCCGAGGAATAGCAGCATCCCATATGTGATGGCTCAACTCCAGAGGCACCGGGTGTGGCTAATAGGTGAGCCCTGGTTCCCACCCAGTGTATGTTGGTGTATGGGGTGGGCCCTAAGGGTTAGTGTGTCTAACAGTTGTCCCTCGATATTTGCAGGTGACTCTGGTTACCCCAACTTCTCATGGCTACTGACCCCTGTGAGTAATCCCAGGACAAGGGCAGAGGAACGTTACAATGAGGCATATGGGCGAACAAGGAGAATTATAGAGAGGGCATTTGGCCTCCTGAAGGCAGGTTTTGTTGCCTCCATCTAACAGGCGGATCCCTGTACTATTCACCCAAGAAGGTGTGCCAGATAATCGTGGCATGTCGCCACAGGCTGCCACAGGCTGGAGATGGGCGTGTTGCAGTAGTGGACTCTGTGGACAGTGAAGATGAGGAGGCAGAGGATGAGAATAAGGACAACAGAACAGCTATTATACAACAGTACTTCCAGTGACACACAGGTAAGACACTAACTTCCCTTTGCATTGACAGTTTTGTATTTGACATTGTACATGGCAGGCAGATTCTCACAATTCTATGGCCACTTACTGTACCCTTTCACATCTCTATTTTCAGATAGCTGTGCCCCACTCTGGCACCTGGTGTGTTGACTGTAGCCAACTACAGGTCATTCCTACGTATACATTACTGTACAGTTGTATTGCAGTGTTTAAACCTTGTTAAACGAATACATAGTCAAAGCATTTGACATACTGCATACTTTTATTTTTTCAAAGGGTGTTTACTTCAGTGCTAATAAGTGGAGGTGTATGTGCAATGGGCTGGGTTGATGGTGGAGGAAAGTCCAGGATAGAGTCCAGTCTATTTTATCACAAGTGTATTGTCCAAGGGGGCAGAGGAAGGGAAGGAATGGCAGTTCAAGGTGGACAGGGTGACAGAGTGGAACACAAAGGTGACAATCAGGAGAGTCTTATTTCCTGGTGGGGGTCTTGGCAATGTTATCTGACTTCTGCCTGGATCGCAGGGACCGTTTGCCTGGTGGTTCTCCTTCTGCAGGGGGAGGGGTGCTGGTGGCCTATTGTTCCTGTGGCGGGGCCTCCTGTTCACTAGCGTCAGCAGAGGTGGAGGGCTGTTCATCGGTGTGGCTAGTGTCAGGGGCCGGTGGTGTGCCACTGCCTCCCTCATGGTGTTGGCCATGCCTGCCACCACCCCTGCAATGGTGACCAGGGTGGGGTCGATGTCCTTCAGGTCCTCCCTGATCCCCAGGTACTGTCTCTCCTGCAGCCGCCGGGTCTCTTGCAACTTGTACAGGATCTGGGCCATCGTCTCCTGGGAATGGTGATGTGCTCCCACGATGTTGGTGAGTGCCTCCTGGAGAGTCGGTTCCCTGGGCCTGTCCTCCCCCTGTCGCACAGCAGTCCTCCCAGCTTCCCTGTTGTCCTGTGTATCTGACCCCAGAACCGTGTGCCCACTGCCACTAACCCCAGGTCCCTGATCATCCTGTGTTTGTGGGGTGGCCTGGGGTCCCTGTAGTGGTGAACACACTGCTGATTGATGTGTCCTGGGGACAGAGGTATGGGCCCACTGGGTGGGTGCTGTGGTGGTGTTCCCTGAGGGGGAAGCTCTGTAGTGGTATGGGACTGTGCCTGGGTAACCGACTGTCCGGAGATCCCTAATGGGCCAGGTGGGTCATCCAGATCCAGGCGTCCAGAGCTGCTTTCATCACTGTGGGCCTCTTCTGGAAGGGGACTGGATGTTGCTGGCACCTCCTCTCCGGTGACACTGTGTGGGGGACCTGTGGGGATGTAAATGCAGTGTTATTGTTTCTGCGTGTGACATCTTGTGCATGGGCGTGTTGCCCTGTATGGTTGTGATTGCCCTGTCAGCTTTGCCTTGTATGAGTAGTGATTTTGTAGGCTAGGTGATTGTCTCAAATATGCATGCTTTAGTGATGGGTGTCCATGCAGGGCTGTGAGGGATGTCAATGCATTGGTGATGCATGCAGGGCTTGGTATTGGGATGGGTGAGTTGTGATGGTGGGGTGCATGTGAAGTGGTGGAGTGATGGAGGTGAGGGTAGGGGTGGGGGTATGTGGCGGCATGCAGGTAAGGGTGGGATAGTAATAGAGATTTGACTTATCGGAGTCCAGTCCTCCTTCTACTCCTGCCAGGCCCTCAGGATGCAGTGTTGCCAAGACTTGCTCCTCCCATGTTGTTAGTTGTGGGGGAGGAGGTGGCGTCCACTGCCAGTCCTCTGTATAGCTATCTGGTGTCTTGGAACCACGGAATGCACCTTTCCCCGTAGTTCGTCCCACCTCTTCCTGATGTCATCCCTTGTTCTGGGGTGCTGTCCCACGGCGTTGACCCTGTCCACGATTCTCCGCCATATCTCCATCTTCCTAGCAATGGATATCTGCTGCACCTGTGATCCGAATAGCTGTGGCTCTACCCAGATGATTTCCTCCACCATGACCCTTAGCTCCTCCTCTGAGAACTTGGAGTGTCTTTGTGGGGCTTTTGGTGTAGTGTGAGTGGTGTGTGTGAGGGTGTGTGGGGTGATGTGTTGAGGTGTGTGCTGTAAGGTGCGTGGATCATGTATGGGTGATGGTGTTCTGTGGCTCTGGTTCTGTGGGTGTTCTTGGTGCGTCTCTCTCTCAGTTGTCAATTGTTTTGAGTCATAAAGGATTGTGGGTAATGTGTGTGTGTGTTTTATAGTGGTGTCGGTGTGGTGTGTGTCAGGTGTGTGCAGTTTGAATTGTCCAATGTGGTGTTGTTTTGTATGTGTGTGTGTATTTTGAGCGTGGCGGTATGTACCACCAATGGTTTACCGCAGTTGAATGTCTGTCGCGATGATTCGTGAGTCATAATGTGATGGGCGTAGTTCTGTTGGCGTAACTGTGTGGGTTTCGCTACCGCCAGTTTATCACTGACCTTTGGGCTGTCGGACTTGTATGTATGTCTGTATAGTGACGGATTGCTATGTGTGGGTCATAATATGGGTAGCGGTAAACCGCTGCAGCGGTGGTATGTTGGCGGCAGTCAGCATGGAGGTAAGTGGGACTTACCGCAAATGTCATAATAAGGGCCATAATCAATTGAAATTACCATTACATTCTCACAGGCATACAGTTTTACTGATAAAACTATGCAGCGTACAAAGGATAATGTGTGGAAATCGGCATCACCTAGTGTACTGATTTTTTTAGATTGTATTAAAGTATTGTTTTCCACCACACTTCGAAACTACAAAAATGTGCTTCGTTTGTGCTTTCCTAATTCTGATATATTCTGAAATATCTCTACAGTTTATTTACAGACATATAATTGTTTTGTTTGCTGGAATAAAGCCTTTCCTTTCCGAAACTCCAGCAAGATTGTCACGTAAATCCTCTCACTTTGAAGTCAGAGAAAGAAAAATAAAGGCTCAGCTTACTCGGACAAACAGAGCCTAACATTTGACCTCTGTCTTCTAATGCACAGAAAATGTGACAAGCTAAGAGCAAAATGTCAAGGTCGTTTACAGAAAGCAAACGCTCTTGGAATAATGCAAGGAGCAAAGTAAACAAGTTATGCTCCACAGGAGGGACTAACTCAAGCTGTACAGCCTAAACCAAATAAAGCCAGCAAATAGAAAGCAAGCAAATGTGAGTTACAAAATGCAAAGCCAGTGGTGAGCAATTGGGGGAATGCATTACCAGGGAATCTTTCAGAATATTTAGTAAATTAAACAGTACTGTCTGGACCTAGGCTTGGACCTAATAGTGGAATTCACTACTGCTGGCATGAAAGTGGCAGAGCCTCAGCTGGAAAATGTGGAGGGAAGAGCAGGTCCGTGGGTACTGGAGTCTGCAAAAATATTAGCAGGCAATTGCAAGACAGATCACAGGCATACAGTTAATTAATGGTATTAATGTTGGCTGAACCAGTGTATGTGGCCCCTCAGTGTCTAGATTAAGGATTTGATTTTGCTACAGGAGAAGGTAAGGCACGTTCAGGTATGTAAATCACCTGATTGCTGAGGATTTGAGTACAAATGGGAGCATCCTGGAGCCCGGACCACCTTGTAGTAATGCTTAACCACCCTGTCTGGGATGACTCATTTTGCCACCCACTCTTTTCATCACATCCCAATTCACATCTTACTCAAGTCATATGGTTTCAGCTGGCCTGGGTACCTGATGTTAGCCTTGAGCTTGGGAGGCAAGCTGAATCCCTGAGGCCTGCAGAACACGCACCAAAGGCGTAACCCTGTGAACTGGAACCAAAAAAGGGAGCAGTGCGGTAAGGCTCGAACATACTTCAGTGATCAAATTCCTAATTCCTACATTCACGGAAGCAATACCAGCTTTCTTAGGAATTCATTTTCTGAACCTATATACTGCATCCCTGTACCTTCACCTTGTTTATCCATTATCCAGAAGAGCTTGGTGGCACAGCTGGTTAACAGTTCAGTGGGCGAAGCACAAGAAGCAAAACATCCCCTAAGTTCGACCAAAGTCCTAGTGAGTGTCATTTGGCAATTCACTGACTAATGAGTACTATAAAATACTCAATATAGTCCATCAGCCGGTTGAAGTGAAGATAATCACTCGAAGTTCAGCGCCCGGCCATGCACGGAGAATCAAATGGTGTGTAACAGATTCTTCTCATCGCTGTCTTCAGAAGTCCCAGCATATTGGAAAATGCCCAAATTCCTTATGAGTCTGTTTGTGCAGAGTCAATCTCGGTGACATAAAGCTGTGATGTCAGGTTCCTAATTGAAATATGTGCGACATTGCTGTAGCCAGGTGTATTCAAGCTACCTTTCACCTATTCCTGGCGCAGGCTATGTCTTGCAGATATATCGCACCAATTTCCTTGCGCCCCTTAGCGCCCCCTACCGCCACCATGTGTGCGCCATATTTAAAATACAGCGCACCATGGCGCAGGGTAGGAGGCAATAGCATCAACATTTTTAACACTATTGATGTACTGTACATAGGGACCCATTGAAAACAACGGGAGCCCCTTTTTAATGACTGCTCTGAGCAGGCGTTAAAAATACCAGAAAAAATGATGCAAAGAAATCTCTTAGTTTTCTTTGCGCCATTTGTCCGTCCCCCCCAACAGGGGAATGCCCCCCTCTTAAACTAAATATGGGCCATAGTTTGAAACTCACCTAGGCCCACCAAAAGGTAATAGCAGTGAGTTGTGTTGACACTAAGGGGCAGTTTTAAGAGCCTCTAGCGCCACTTTAGCACCGCCTTAGCGTCATTTGTTTTGCGCTAAGGTAGCCTTTTCCCTGCGCCATATTTACCAAGTGGTGCATGCATTGCTCTACTTTGTAACCCCTTGCTCCACATTATGCTTGCACCAGGCATAATGTATGCAAAGGGGGGCATTCTTCCTTTAGGAGGCCTGAAAAAATGGTGCATTGAAATTTAAAATATTTCGCTGCACCATTTTTTCTGTCATTTTTAAGGCCTGCTCAGAGAAGGTGTTAAAATGACGCACCCATTTAAATCAATGGGCCTCCTTGCACTATGCTACACTAGCGTCAACATTTTTTACTCTAGTGTAGCAAAGCATCACAATAGCATAAAAAATGTTGACACTATTGTTCTAACTACCACCATGGTATGTTGTATCTTAAATACGGTGCGCACATGGTGGCGTTAGAGGGCCACGGGGGGAGGGGATGCTAGAAAAGTGGCGCTGCATTGGATGCAGCACCACTTTTCTTAAATCATGCCCTAAATACTGTAGAACAGTTTACTTTGCATATGTTATTTTATGTGCTCAGCACACATGAGCTTAGCACAGTTGTATGTCTTAGCTCATTCATTTATCAGACTCAATCTCTGTGGCTGATTTCAGGCAGATTCAATCTTTTGTTTGCCGCTGCCACCGTCTCCACAGGGCTGTATGACTGTGACTATCTCAGGCAGAGGAAAGTCCTAAACTTTGAAACAGTACAGTACACCCAGCACAGTAAGTGGACCACAGCCAGTGAACTGCCCAGTCATGTCCCTGGAATTATGTCCATAGATCTATACAGAAGGGATGTGTCGAAAATGGTGGACTCCTGCACCCCTCAAACCTAGTTAGGAAATGGTTTCATCCTAGCGACATCAGAGGTGATATTTAATAAACGGGTGCAGATGCGCATGTTAGCATGTGTGAGCCGAGACCAGATGTTGATGTGTATGCTTTTCTGTCATAGAGGTCTAGATATGTGGGCTTTCCAATGCAGTCATCCTAACATACAACAATGGGAATGAGGATAATTTGCAGTCACGTGCCTCATGATACCTCGCATGCTCTGCCATCTCTGTGATAGAAGCACCAATGTCCTACATCCTGGAGCACATTCCCTGTGGCCTGATGGAGCTCCTCAGTCAAACTGATGTTTTTGTTCGCAGCGAATCATGGTAGCTGCTGCTGAATCGGACAACTCTGTCACGTGGCAGAAATAATGGTTGATCCACGGTTGCTGGACACGACCAGCCCACCTGTTGGGTCGCCGCGCTAGACCCCCAACATGACACTGGTAGGTGGTGCCTTTGCTGTGGTATATCTGGCATGATGTGATTGGTTTGGAAGGCTGATTGTCAGCCACACATGCACGTTGCCTGGACTGTAGCTTATATACTTGCTACTTGTCCTTCAAAGGTGGCTGTGGTAATTTGAGTTGGACTGTGCTGTGGAGGGCCACACATGGACGGTGCGGGGGCCAAGAGACTGCACACAGAGCCCTCTAGGAGCTGACATATATCATCCACCTATTGCCCCCAAGTCTCTTACGGCTCTTGTTATGCACCCCATCGCACTGTTTTTTTCACACTTCAGAAAGTCAAGCACAAAAGTCAGCAACATAAGGTAGCACTTGACATAATGCTCCAAGGAACACTGCAGAAACATTAATACCACTCAACACATGTCTCACCATGAAGGTCATCAACAGCAAACCCCAGCCATGCTGAATAATGCTGCTGCAGCCATCATACCTTTTGACTTACTATCTGCCCCACTGTCAGTAGCCTTGTGATGGAAGCCGTGGGTAACTTGCCTAGAAAATTACCTGTCTGTAATAAAGGAGACAGACTTGGCAACCAAAAACTCAATACTGCTCTATCTGGCTGATGAAGAAGTCATCAAATACTGACTTTGATTATTCTGGAACTTCTCCATTCCTTCTGTGCTGCCTAACTCAGACTACGTCGCCCACAGCAGGGAGAAGGGTGTTGAGCAAGTCACAAGGGTCAAGGGGCCAGATTTGAAGGGCCCTACCGCCTCCTTGCACCATACTAGCATTATTTTGTATTAACGCTAATGTGGCTCAGGGAGGTAATTTTTGCCATGCCATAATTATAAAGTGGTGCATTGCATGCATTGCGCCACTTTGTGACCACTTATACTATGTTATGGTTATGTCAGGCATAATGTATGCAAGAGGGGGTTCTGGCATTAGTAGGCCCGCAAAAATGGTGCAGTGAAATCTACAAGATTTCACTGGGTCATTTTTTACATCATTTTTAATGCCTGCTCAAAGCTCAAGTGACGCACCCATTTTAATCAATAGGCCCCCTTGCCCTTTGTGGCACTTGCGTCAAAACTTTGACGATATTGGCCTAATCTGCACCATAGTGCGCATTATTGTAAATACGGCGCACCCATGGTGTCGTTAGGGTGGGTAGGGGCGATTCAAGAAAATTGGCGCATCAGCACTGATGCCCCCGTTTCTTGTAAATATGCCCCAAGGTGTCAAGACTGCTAACAGAGTAATGCTGTTATTCACTCCTCTGGAAGGAATAGACATGACACTGGGGCCAGGTAACCACAATGAGCATTTATTATAGCTAAGTAATACAGCACCACCAGTACGGAGGCACAGAATTACTCCTGGGATCTGGTAAGAATGAAGCGCAGTCATGTCTTTTTTATGCCTGCCACATAGGAATGTTGTCAGCGGTCAGTTCAGGATGGGCCTGTTCCATAACAGAAAGATACAGTAGTTTTGCAGGCCAAACCGTTTATGCGTGAAGAGATTTTGGTGGTTTTTACGACCCTGGCGGTCTGAGACCGCCAGGGCTAAAGTGGCGTCCGTACCGCCAACAGACTGGCGGTACGGAGATCCATATTTCGACCGCGGCGATAGCGCCGCGGTCGCACCGCCGGGGCCGGCAGTTTCCCGCCGTTTTAGCCCCGGCGGTGATAATCCGCCAGGGCAGCGCTGCAAGCAGCGCTGCCCTGGGGATTATGACTTCCCTACCTCCAGCCTGTTTCTGGCGGTTTGCACCGCCAGGAGGAGGCTGGCGGTAAGGGGAGTCCTGGGGCCCCTGGGGGCCGCTGCACTGCCCATGCCACTGGCATGGGCAGTGCAGGGGCCCCCTAACAGGGCCCCGTGCAGCTTTTCACTGTCTGCATAGCAGACAGTGAAAAGCGCGACGGGTGCAACTGCACCCGTCGCACGGCCGCAACACCGCCGGCTCCATTAGGAGCCGGCTTCTATGTTGCGCCGCATCCCCGCTGGGCCGGCGGGCGTAAAGTAGGTTTGCGCCCGCCGGCCCAGGGGGGGGATGTTGTAATGGGCACAGCGGGAGTGCGGCTGCATTGGCGGCCGCATGGCGGTTACAGCTTCCGCCGCCCGCCAATGTTGTAATGACCCCCTATGTCCGCCTCAGATAGGTTTGCTCAAGTTGTAAAAAAAGGTCATGTACAGTCCTCCCTCGGAGGGATGTTGACCTTGAGATAGCTGAACTCCTCTTCAAACTGTCCGTGTTTCAGAGGCATAGCAAAGGTCCCTGCAGCCCTCGCGATGCGGGCGGCCCCCAGCTCCCAGGGGTCCCCTCAGCACTGGACCTGGCCTGAGTGAGTCTGGAGGGGGGCTCTTCCATGGTCCATGTTCTGTGCGGGCGGGGAGGAGGGGGGAGGACTTCAGTTATATTACGTCACTGCCATGGTCATACCTTTATCTGAGTGATCTGAGGTACCAGCAAGCGATGATCCCACCCTGGGTGCTGGGACAAGACAATGAAATGACAAAATGGTGTGTTCACCAGTCTGAAAAGTGAGAGAAAACCACAAATTACTGAGCGGAACCATATTCTTAGTAATGAAAAAAAATGGATTTCTTATTTCAATAAATATCTATTGTAACAATGATTACAATACAGCCCTGACACCACTCATTGCCCAGTTCACACAACCAAACCTTCACTATGAAAGGTTTATCCTCTCGCAGTCAAAGCAAATCCCTCACGAAGCCACAGATGCTTTTCATGCCTATCTTTATGGTTTAATTACTACATGCAAGCCTGCCTACACCGATGAAGAAATCCAAGCACAAATAATGCACGTTTGCCACTATTCACATTTGCAGAGTAATATAGCGTCAAGAAAATAATTATACTGCCAACCATTCTCACTCTTGGAAATTCACTTGAACTGATAGAAGTCTGCACTGGCAATATGGAGGCCTCCTTTGCTTTTCTCCCTCCTCAAGACTGAACCTGTTGAATCTGCGAGCAAACTGACTGCTGCAATGCACTATTTATTACTGAAGACACAGAACAAAACCTACGCATTCTGTAGTAACCCAGCATACCAACATTTCCTCTGCCTAGCGAAACAGAAGACATTGTTCGGCAAGGCAAATCATTTTGCTAAAATTTGCAGATCTTCCACAGGTGCCAAAACTCGACAGTGAAACGGCACGTCTACCACTCAAAAGTCTGTCAAGTGCTTAGAAGCCTGTCCTGAAGTACCCCGCAGGTGAATGTGTAAATCTTCGGCAACACTTCACCATTAGACATCACTGCCACTCTTGCCACAACAGTTGTGCATCACAGCCAGTCCATATCTCGCACAGAGGGAAACACGCTCATCAGCTGTGAAGCCTCTGAGTCACTGTGCCTGACACCGTTTGCTTTCGAAATGCAAGAATCCAATGTAACCTTTTCAACTGGATCATCAGTCTAAAAGGATAAGATATTGGCAAAGCCAAAAGGCCACACCCTCGTGACCTATTAGCTTTGCCAATGGTTTTTCACTATGCTGCACAGCATCCCTGATGCATTGCAGCATGGCTAAAGGGAATAAACCTAAAATAAGGGCGCTGTGAGGCAGCAATCATGTCATTTTGTAGGCATGCTCGCTCACCATTTATGATTGTGCCAAGAAAATACCACAAGCATTTTTTTTATTGAAGCGCTGGTTGGAGGCAAGAAACATGGAGGTTCAGGGTTGGAGGGAAGCAATTTGGAGAGCTTGGTTTGGCTTTGGGGGCAAGCAACAATGGCGGGGTTGGTAAAGGAACCAACATGGGGGTAGGAAAAAACACAGAGGTCAGGATGGGGAAGAAGAGCAGCTTGTGAGAGAGAAGGTCACAAGAAGGAAGCAAAATGGAGGACAGGGTGGAGGGGAGAAGCAGTGGGGCAAGACAGCAGCATAGAGCAGAGAGGGTTAGGCACATGCGTGAGCAAGCAATGCGGAGTATGGGGTGTGGAGGAGAAGCAACAGGTGAGAGAAAATAACCCACAAATAGGAGAAGCAACAGGAAGGGCGGGGAGGAAAAGCAATGAGCGAGAAAGCAACATAGAGCAAGCAGAGAAGTACATGGGTTAAAGAGAGCAATACGGAGTGCGGAGGGGAAAGAGAAGCACACTAGAGAGACAGCTGAAAAACACATGCACTCTTGTGGAGTGGTTAGGATAAAAAATGTAGTTCCCTAAAAATGAGCAGCGAAAAGACACAAGTAAATTAGAGCTGTTCCAAAGAAGAGGGAGATACAAGTTGGACAAGGCAAGTCCTTGAATATGTATCAACCAAATGAGAGTGATAGGAAAGCCAGGCAATGTGAGACAATGAGCGTGCTCCAAGCCCCTGCATGTTCTTGTTAAGCCCAAAATATGTTTCACAACAGACAGCTCATGCGCTGTCTAGAAGGCTTGACCTAAAAAGCACCATTATCCATACAAACAGTTAAATACAACCAGTTGCACTATGACACAGGAGCATACCATTCCATGTAAGAGAGCAGGTAGTGAAGTAAATAAATGTACTGGTGGTGGCAGGTGTCATTGAAAAGGAGGAAAGGCCCACCCCATGGGTATCTCCAATAGTAATTGCATAGAAACCAAGCCAGCTTTGTGAAGTCAGAATCTATGTGGACAAGCAGATGCTGAACAGGTCAATCAAAAAAGGAACATCACAGCATGCCAATTGTCAACTGCCTCATTGTGAAAAAGAACTTAGTAAAAGGATTCTTGAAATGGACCTCAAAACAGGGTTTCATCAGCTATGGCTGCACAAGGCATCTGCTTCATCCCTACTTTCTCCATGTATGTTGGCCTGTGTAGATATAACCATCTCATTGCTAAAATCTTAAGTGTGGTGGAGGTATTCCACAATTGCATAAAGGAAGTACTCTCAAGTCTGCAATGAATATTGCAATGTCATCCGGGAATATGCATTCACAATCAAACAAAATAACATCTGCCTATGAGCACTTTTAAACAGGATTAAAAAAGGTGGTCTCACTCTTCACCTCCAAAAGTATGAGTTCTTCAAGCCAGAAATCAAATTCTCTAGATATAATTTCACCTCAGAAAAAGCAGATCCTGACCACCAGAAGGCGTTGGGATAGTCACCTATTGTGGCCGGTCCAGTCAGCACTTAACGACAACAAAAAAAAACATTATGGTGGTCATTCTGACCTCGGCGGTAAAAGGCGCTTACCGCCGGTCAGAAGACCGCCATAACACCACCGCGGTCGCGGTAAACCGCCACGGTCATTCTGACCCGCAACTGGCAAACCGCCAAAAACCCGACATCAACAAAAGTCCGCCACAGCAACGGCCAGCGAAAAACTGGCGATGACCAAACCTCCACCGTCACGCCAACAGAAATACGCCCATGCCATTCCGACCCACAAATCCCCGCAGCGGTCTTTCAACCGCGGTATTCCATTGGCGGTACACACCGCCGCGGTCAAAATACACACACCTTTACAAAACACTACCACATTGGACAATTCAAAATACACACACCTTAGACACATACACACACCACTCCCACACACCCAATTAAATATAAAACACACACCCACATCACCCACAAACCCTTACAACCACAATTGCGACTGAAGGACAGAGAGAAACAGCACAGCATAGAGTAGACCATCACACAGAGGCAAATCACAACATCACCCACACAATTTCCACGCACAAAACACCATACACCACCACACTCACCACACTCTACAACACATACACCACCCCTCACCCCATCCACACCACCCCATGGCACCCCAAAGACACCCCAGGTTCTCTGACGCCGAACTCAGGGTCATGGTGGAGGAAATAGTTCCGGTAGAGCCCCAGCTCTTCGGGGCACAGGTGCAGCACACCACCATTGCCAGGAAGATGGAGCTATGGAGCAGAATAGTGGACAGGGTCAACGCTGTGGGACAGCATCCACGAAATCGGGACAACATCAGGAAGCGGTGGAACGACCTACGGGGGAAGGTGCGTTCCATGGTATCAAGGCACAACATCGCGGTACAGCGGACTGGCGGCGGACCCCCACCTACTCCCCCAGAATTCACAGCATGGGAGGAGGAAGTCTTGCACATCCTGCATCCTGAGGGCCTCGCAGGAGTAGGCGGAGGAATGGACCCTGGTAAGTCAAATCTTCACTACTTCATTCCCCCCACCCCACCTGCATGCCAAATCATACCCCCACCCTCAACCCCACCCCCATCACACCAACTCCTTGCAAATGGCTCACCATCACAACCCACCCATCCCAAAACCTAGCCCTGCATGCCTCCCCAAAGCATGGACACCCATCACCAAAGCATGCCCACTGCACATACCCATCTCCCCCACAAGCCACCGTCACAAAAGCCCCCACAAGGGAATGCCAGCACTGGGGTACACGGCCACCCACCCATTACACGAAATGGCACACACAGAAGCAATAACCATACTCTTTTACCCCTGCAGGACCCGAACGCCACCACACCGCCCAGGAGGGTCCAGAGATGTCCATCCCACCCCCAGAAGAGGCCCCCAGTGATGACAGCAGCTCTGTCTCCCTGGACCCAGATGACCAGCCCGGCCCATCGGGGACCTCAGGACAGTCGGTTCCCCACAGACAGCCACAGGCTACAGCAGACCTAACCCCCTCTGGGAACACCAGCACAGCTCCCACCCAGCGGGCCCATGCCTCTGTCTCCAGGACACGTCAATCAGCGGTGTGTCCACCACTACAGGGTACCCAGGTTGACCCACCACCCCAACAACAACAGGGACCTGGGGGCAGTGGTAGTGGGCACACGGTCCAGGGGACAGAGGCCCAGGGAAACAGGGGAACTGGGAGGGCTGCTGTGCGACAGGGGGGGGGACCGGCCCAGGGGACCGACTCTCCAAGAGGCCCTCTCCTCCATCATGGGAGCATACCACCACTCCCAGGAGACGATGGCTACGGTACTGGCCAGGTTCCAGGAGATCCAGGTACTGCAGGAGGAACAGTACATGGGGTTCAGAGAGGAACTGAGAAACATTAGTTCCGCAATGGGGACCATCGTCGTGGCCCTTAACCAGAGAGGCACCACATTGCGGGACCATTTGGCACCACAAAGGGCCCCTGTCACTAGCATGGACCAGGAACAGCCTACCACCTCCGCCGGCGCTAGTGGACAGGAGGCCCCCACACAACGACAGGCCACCAGAACCCCACCTCCTGCAGAAGAAGAACCACCCCGCAAGCGGTACCTGAGATCTCACAAGAAGACAGAGTAGGATGCCAAGACCCCGCCAGCAAACGATACCCCCTGATGTCATCCCACTGTCCCACATTGTCACCCTGTCCAAACTTAAACTGCCCCTGCTCCATCCTTCTACAGGCATATGGACAATGCACCTGTGAGACTGAAAACTGGACTCTGCCATGGACATTACTCCACCATCACCCATCACCGTTTTTACAATCATGTTCCTAAATTTAGCACTTTAATAAAATCACTTATTGCACTTAAAAAAACTGGAGTCTGCTTGTATTTTGAACAAATGTATTAGACTTAACGTTGCCAAAATGTTCAGTTACATTGTGATGACAACATACCACTGTCACACAGCTGTAGTCCATGGGCAAACAAAGCAGAGGTCACGCAGTGGGGCCCACAGCTCTGAAAACGGAAGGGAAATTCACAACTCAGTTAACAGGAACTGGGGGGAAACACAGACAGTAGAGAGGCAGGAGACTTTAAGTAAATGTAAAATGGCGGGGTTGATTCATACCTGTGTGCTACTGAAAATACTGTTGTATCACTGTGTCCCTGTTGTCTGTGTCGTCCCCGTCGTCTTCCTCCTCTTCACTCTCCACAGGCTCCACAGCTGCTACAACACCACCATCTGGACCATCCTCCTGCAGGAAAGGCACCTGGCGTCGCAAAGCCAGGTTGTGAAGCATACAGCAGGCCACGATGATCTGGCACACCTTCTTTGGTGAGTACATTAGGGATCCACCTGTCATATGCAGGCACCTAAACCTGGCCTTCAGGAGGCCGAAGGTCCGCTCGATCACCCTCCTAGTACGCCCATGGGCCTCATTGTACCGTTCATCTGCCCTTGTCCTGGGATTCCTCACTGGGGTCAGTAGCCACGACAGGTTGGGGTAACCAGAGTCACCAATTAGCCACACTCGGTGTCTCTGTAGCTGTTCCATCACGTAAGGGATGCTGCTATTTCGCATGATGTACGCGTCATGCACTGACCGAGGGAACTTGGCATTTACATGGGAGATATACTGGTCAGCCAAACAGACCACCTGGACATTCATCGAATGATAACTTTTTCTGTTCCTGTACACCTGCTCACTTTCACTGGGGGGAACCAAAGCCACATGGGTCCCATCAATGGCACCAATGATGTTGGGGATATGGCCAATGGCATAGAAATCACCCTTCACTGTAGCCAAATCGCCCACCTCAGGGAAAACAATGTAGCTCTGCATGTATTTCATCAGAGCAGACAACACTCTGGACAAAACCTTAGAAAACATAGGCTGAGACATCCCTGATGATATGGCCACTGTTGTTTGGAATGATCCACTTGCCAAAAAATGGAGTACTGACAGAACCTGCACCAGAGGGGGAATCCCTGTGGGTTGGCGAATGGGGGACATCAGGTCTGGCTCCAGCTGGGCACACAGTTCCTGTATAGTGGCTCGGTCAAGTCTGTATGTCAGTATGACATGTCTTTCTTCCATTGTCAACAGGTCCACCAGCGGTCTGTACACGGGAACATTCCTCCATCTCCTCGCAAGTCCCAGCGGACGGTGCCTAGGAAGGACAACATGGAGCACAGAGTCAAGCAACCCACAGGTACGTAACCACAGCTTGCACAGAACACGATTCGCTATGCATTGAATGGCTTGTATGAGTGGCAATGCAAGGCCTAGGCCTGTGTGACGCAGTACAAATTAAGCCATGTGGGCCCTTGAAATGGCGGCTGCCTGACCTGTGAAGTGTGACAATGGGATGTGAGGTCAATGCGCTGGCGTGGCACACCGTGGCGGTAGGCGGTCGAAGACCGCGGCGCAAAGCAGCATTGGTTAACATTGAACCCTATGGGTCTCAGGAGCCAATGACGATGTGCGCCGGCGGTCGCGGTACGCACTGCCGCGGGCGTGACCGCCATCTTCTATCTGCTTAATCACTCGAGACCTGATCATCCACAGGAGAGGACCTATACTGCAAGTGCTGCTGTGACCTCGGTCTGGAAGGTACAATGGCTGCTGCGACTGGGGAAAGGGCCCCTGCCTTCACATCTGAGGAATTGGAGAAACTTGTTGATGGGGTCCTCCCCCAGTATGCGCTACTCTACGGTCCTCCAGACCAACAGGTAAGTACACTGGGACCATGCTTTGTGGGCAATGCCTGTGTTGAGTGGGGTGGATGAAAGATGGTGGGGAGGGGAGCGAATGAGGCATGCATCGCACGACAGATGAGAGCATGTGCCATATGGCAAGGTTGGGGAGGGGGGGCCACTCACATCGACCATGCAGAAAATGATGATATTTTTTTCCCCACCCTGTCCATGTCACATAGGTCAGCGCCCATCAGAAGATCGACATTTGGCGTGCCATCGCCAAGGACGTCCGGACCCTGGGGGTCCACAACAGACGGGGCACCCACTGCCGCAAGAGGTGGGAGGACATCCGCCGCGGGAGCAGGAAGCCCGCGGAGGCTCTGCTGAGGATGGCCTCCCAACATAGGAGGGGTGGCTCCCGTCAATTGACCCCCCTGATGTCCCGGATCCTGGCAGTGGCCTACCCCGATTTGGATGGGCACGTGAGGACATCACAGCAGACACAAGGGGGTGAGTACCAGCACATTCTGCTATGTTAGCGCACAGTGGAGGTGTCTGGGTGGGGGAGGAGGGCTGTGGGTATCTCTAGGCCAGGGCGACTTCTGTAGGCTGGTCCCCTCCGTAAGGCATGGCCCTGTGCCCCCGCCCCCCACCTCTGTAGGGTGCTAAGTACAGCTATCCATGGCCCTGGGTCACCTATGTGTGCAGTTGTCGTCCATAGGCTTGTAGGCCAAGTCACAATAATTGAGTAGTGTACACTGAGTGCGCGGTGTAGTGCAGGGGGCTTCTGTGTCTGTCCTCTCCGCCAACGGTGTCGCCAATGCATGCACTCAACATGTCATTTTTTCTCCCCCCCCTTTTTTGTGGTCTTCCTGTTCATGTGTGCATTAGCATAATCAGGCGGAGGAGAAGTGGCATCGGAGCACGAGGGAGCTGCATCTCACATGGCCCCGGAGGGCCATGCAACCGACTCTGAGTTCACCAGTGAGACGGAGGGCGAGGGGAGCTCCACAACGGGTACCCGTGGAGATGTCAGCGACACAGACACGTCCTCGGAAGGGAGCTCCCTTGTGGTGGCGGCAACATCCGTGCCCACCGCTACAACAGGTACAGCCGCCATCCCGCGCACCAGCTCCGCCCTCCAAGCAGCCCCTCAGCGTTCGCCCCGTGCCCGCTCGGCCAGGAAGGCGGGCATCTCCTTCGCCCCAGGCACCTCAAGCCCTGCCCCAGTTACCCCTGCTGCCCTCAGTGAGGAGATCATTGACCTCCTCCAGACGCTCATTGTTGGGCAGTCTACCCTTTTGAATGCCATCCAGGGTGTAGAAAGGGAGGTGCACCGGAGCAATGCATACCTGGAGGGCATTCATTCGGGTCAGGCTGCCCATCAGCGATCGTTAAACGCTCTGGCCTCAGCACTGACCGCAGCCATTGTCCCTGTCTCCTGCCTCCCCCCTCCAATTTCCTCATCCCAGTCCCACTCCCCTGTTCCTCTGCCTATCCCAGCCACACCTACAGACCAGCCTGCACACACATCAACACCCAAGGGCAGCTCATCCAGACATAAGCACCACAGATCACACAAGCATTCACACATGCAACATCCACATGCAGACATGCCAACAGCCACTGCCTCCTCTGTGTCCCCCTCCTCCTCGTCTCCCTCCTCCCTCCCTGTGATGTCTCCACTCACACCTGCATGCACACCACCATCAGCCAGTACGTCCATCACCAGCACACCCACCAGAACACTCTGCACACGTGCAGTCACCACCCCCACTGCCATTTACACGTCCCCTGTGTCCTCTCCCAGTGTGTCTGTCACCCCCTCTTCCAAACCACACAAACGCAGGCAGCCACCCACCCAACAGCCATCCACCTCACGACAGCCTCCTTCACAAGCACCTGCACCCAAAGACAGCACACTTGACTCTCCTACAACCACATCCTCTTCCTCCACTCCCATACCCACTGCACCTACCCTTCCCACTGCTCCTAAAAAGTTTTTCCTCTCCAAAATTAACCTCTTTGCATCACCTGACCCACCCCCTCCATCTCGTAAGAGTCAAAACAGCACCTCAGCCACCACAAGCCCTGCACCTACAAGGACCATAGTCCAGGGCTATTGGAGTCCACCAGCTTCTAGGGCAGCAACATCGGCCAGCAGCAAGGGGACAGCCAGCCCACCCCCTGGGAAAAAATCTAAAAAAGGGAAGGGCCGGCGCGAGAGGCCAGAGACGGCAGCCCCCAAAGGCAATACCCTGGCACCGTCACCTGGCACATCCACAAAGGGAGGCAAGGGCCCCAGAGAATTGGCGAAGGAGGGCAAGGGCAGCAGGGCGGACATTTCCGGCAGCAGGCGAGCTGCCCAGGAGTGCCCCACCAGCCCCATTTCGGGTGTGAAGGAGGACACCCACGGGCCCAGGACTCCAGCACAGGAGGGCCCCGCAAGCGAAAGGTCGGATGGCGACTGAGCGGAAAATATTGGCCCGATCTGGTTCCCTGGGAACACATGTCAAGCACCGCCGAACAGGGCCCCGCAGTGGCAAGCACTGCCGAACTGGGCCCCGACGTGGCAAGCACCGCCGAACTGGGCACCGCCGTGACAAGCACCGCTGAACAGGGCCCCGCCGTGGCAAGCACCGCTGAACAGGGCCCCGCCGTGGCAAGCACCGCCGAACTGGGCACCGCCGTGACAAGCACCGCCGAACAGGGCCCCGCCGTGACAAGCACCGCTGAACAGGGCCCCGCCGTGACAAGCACTGCTGAACAGGGCCCGCCGTGACAAGCACCGCTGAACAGGGCCCCGCCGTGACAAGCACCGCCGAACTGGGCCCCGCCGTGACAAGCACCGCTGAACAGGGCCCGCCGTGGCAAGCACCGCTGAACAGGGTCCCGCCGTGGCAAGCACCGCCGAACTGGGCCCCGCCGTGACAAGCACCGCTGAACAGGGCCCCGCCGTGACAAGCACCGCTCCGCTGGGCCCTTCCTGTCAAGCACCGCTCCGCTGTGCCCTTCCTGTCAAGCACCGCTCCGCTGGGCCCTTCCTGTCAAGCACCGCTCCGCTGGGCCCTTCATCTCAAGCACTGCTCCGCTGGGCCCTTCCTGTCAAGCACCGCTCCGCTGGGCCCTTCATCTCAAGCACCGCTCCGCTGGGCCCTTCCTGTCAAGCACCGCTCCGCTGGGCCCTTCATCTCAAGCACCGCTCCGCTGGGCCCTTCCTGTCAAGCACCGCTCCGCTGGGCCCTTCCTGTCAAGCACCGCTCCGCTGGGCCCTTCCTGTCAAGCACCGCTCTGCTGTGCCCTTCCTGTCAAGCACCGCTCCGCTGGGCCCTTCCTGTCAAGCACCGCTCCGCTGTGCCCTTCCTGTCAAGCACCGCTCCGCTGTGCCCTTCCTGTCAAGCACCGCTCCGCTGGGCCCTTCCTGTCAAGCACCGCTCCGCTGGGCCCTTCCTGTCAAGCACCGCTCCGCTGTGCCATTCATCTCAAGCACCGCTCCGCTGGGCCCTTCCTGTCAAGCACCGCTCCGCTGGGCCCTTCCTGTCAAGCACCGCTCCGCTGGGCCCTTCATCTCAAGCACCGCTACGCTGGACCCTTCCTGTCAAGCACCGCTCCGCTGGGCCCTTCCTGTCAAGCACCACTCCGCTGGGGCCTTCATCTCAAGCACCGCTCCGCTGGGCCCTTCCTGTCAAGCACTGCTCCGCTGGGCCCTTCCTGTCAAGCACCGCTCCGCTGGGCCCTTCCTTTCAAGCACCGCTCCGCTGTGCCCTTCCTGTCAAGCACCGCTCCGCTGGGCCCTTCCTGTCAAGCACCGCTCCGCTGGGCCCTTCCTGTCAAGCACCGCTCCGCTGGGCCCTTCATCTTAAGCACCGCTGGCCCATTGGCAGGGCCGGATCTGTGTCGGCCAGGGCTTCACGAAGCACTCTGGGCACCATGCCTCCTCCAGAACCAGTGGAGTCTGTAATCCACTTGATGGACTGTGGCTTTGCACTACCCAGGATGGTACAGTGGGCAACCCACCCACTGTAGAGACTTGTGAGACTGTGGCTTTGCACTCCCCAGGATGGTACAGTGGCCATGGAGGCCCCTCGTGGATCTGGCGTCGTGGACTCAACTGGCTGAGGTGCCCCCCTTCCCTTCCCCCTGAGGTGCCTGTAGTTTTACTATCTGATGCCCCTGCAGTGTTCTCTCCAATGGAATCGGGTCTCGTGTGTGGGCTTTGCCCATGTGTTTAGGCCCATTGGCCCACGAACAATGGATGATAGCCAATATGGGCCGGACTTTTGACCTATGTATATATTGTTCATGATGTAATATATTTTATTTATATTTTCATATTTCACTTAACTTCAATTATGCTATAATATACTTCATTTTTAATGATCATTTTATTTTGTCTTTGCATTCTTCCGGGGGGGTTGGGGGATGTCACTCTGACTTGTTGCTCTGCATTGATGTGTGTGTTGTAGTGGGTGAGGGTGGGGGTGGGTGTGTGGCGTATGTGTGTCCCCGTAATTTTTTGCCTCCCCCCTCCCCTGTGTCGTAGGTGCAGTACTTACCGTTGTCTACTGTGCCGGCGTTCGTGCTCCTGGTAGAGGAGCAGGTAGACAATAGCTGGTAGGATGTGTAGTTCGGGTTCCATCCTGTCCAGATTCCTCGTGGGGTGTATGGAGGTGAGCGTTTTCCTGTTCGAAGTCTGTTTCCGCTGTGTTTTTATCGGCGGGGCTCCCGCCCCGGAAAAGGTGGCGGATTGGTGAGTTGTGATAGGGTGGGCGGTACATTGTCTGCCGCCTGTCTGTTGGCTTGTTTGTACCGCCGTGGCGGTCGGAGTGGTAAAGTGGCGGGCTGTGTTGGCGGTTCCCGCCAGGGTCGGAATTCCATTTTTTTGGCCGCCTGCCTGTTTGTGGGTTGGCCGCCGTTTTTACACCGACCGCCATGGTTGGAATGACCCCCTATGTGATGTATTAAAGATGCACTATTCGTGAAGACAAAAATGAAATTTTGTGACACAAACAAATCCACTGAGCTGTCAGTTCATTGCAAATCCTTCTTGGCTCAATCTGTTGTGCTTCAACAGCAGACTACTGAACAATGGACTCCTATGGCAGACGGCAAGCTCAAAGCAGAGGTTTTCTCATATGAAATGGAGTCAATTGTGAACCTATCAAGAATCAGACACTTGTAACTTTATCAGTATGGATACTGCTTCTGTGCATGCATGCATTACAAGGCTTTTAGCCTACTGTTCCAAGGTTCAGCAGCCAAACTACCCACACATGTTGTGAAGTGGATACTCCAGCTTCAAGAGCATTCATTCAAAGTGAAAGTTAAAGATCAAATGCAGGCACTGCTCATTTACAGAAGATAGGTTACTGCTGCGAGCAAATAGCATAGTCATACATACCTTGTTTATCCCTTGGATGGTGAAGTTAGCTCATGCTGGACTCCAGTTAATCATGAAAATAAATATGTACCTCCAGCAGAAAGTCTAGTTCCCTGAGCTGGATATGCACATTGAATGCACAGTAGCAACATGTCTGCTATGTCAAAGGACCACCAGAGCCACAGGCTCCAATCCACTCATTGTAGGGGCATATTTATGAGTCCCTTGCTCCTCTAGAAAGCTAATAGTAAACAGCCATGAATCCATGCAACAACAGCAGAAAATGTCATCGACAAAGTAAGCAGAAGGAGGAGGGTGAAAAAGAGTGACCTGGTGCTGGGGGACATCATATTGCTTCAGGACTGTCTCCAAGGCAGTTCAATCCGATTCCAAACCTCTGTGGTGGACCGTAAGTTTAAAAACATGGACCCTGGTCTCAGCTGTGTGGGGTATCACATTTATAACTAGAAACATATTTCATTTAAGTAACTTGCATACCAAGATGTAGGTGAGGAGGATTCAGCCAAGAGGGAAATCATCATTGATCCGGAACCCTTTGCTGAACTAATGCAACAGTTTGACAACATGGCTGTGTCTGAACTGGCTGCATCAAAACCCTGTGAAGTGAAAGATGTGACTGCAGAGTCTCAATCAGAACCAACACCAGCACTGAGCAATTCTGGGCCACATTCTAAAAGCCATCAGTACTTCCTAAGACCAAATCCCATACTGTCTCAGGGACCTTACGACTTAAGAACAACATGTGTGATTTTTTATTATGATTTGTGAGCCGCATGTTTGGTTGTTAGTTTCTGAATTCAGTGTTTGGGAGAAATGTAATGTCCATACATCTTTATAGCAAGGATGTGTTGACAGTGGGGAAGCAGACACACCCTCAGATCTACTTAGGACAGAGGTTTGGTCCTAGTGACATCAAAAGTAATATATAATAAACAGGTTGCACATGTTCATGCTTAGCACACATGTGCCGATACCAAATACAGATGTGTGCTCATTTCTGTTTTTGGGGCCAAGATGCGTTTGCCTTGTAGTGTGGTCTTTCTAACACATAAAGTTCTGAGTCCCAGTGGTACTTCTTCCACATTGATAGCTATGCTCCTGTCAACAGTGACCCAAGGTCTATGATTAAGTGACACTAAAGTGTTGCAATGCCAAGCACAAGAGCATCCGTGGAGGGGTGGACAATGATGACTTTTGGTGACCACAGTTTCATGATGTTACTTCTTAATGATTTTATTTTGTCCTCGAGTTGGGCCAATGTTAGGGCATCACGGCCTTATCATCACGGCAGGTGGGTAATTAGGCTCTAAGTGCAGCACAATTCACCACTTCAGACAAAGTCAGAGTCGGGGATTATGCATGGATTCAGAAGATGTTTTCATCACCAGCATAGAGGCCTAGCTGCAACTGGCACATTGTAATATATAGAACCAAGAATTTATTTTAGAACTATATAATCATCTGCTGAATATGGGAGGGCAGTGAGAGCGCCAGTGGTGGAGTTGTATCCTGAGGCACCCGCATACCACTCTAACAATTCGGTGTCTCCCAAATTACACCCCTCACTTTGCGGGAGCAAAAGGGTACCACAAAATTGAGATCCCCCTCAATTTATCTCAATCAGATTTCCCACAATTACTGGATCGGAGACCATGTTAAACCAAAATTTCATTAGGGACCTCCAAGAACATCAAAGTCAGGAAAATATGATTCATGCAATAATTGGGCCCACCGAATTATTGAGTTCTATATCAATGAAAAGTTAAAGGGTTTTATTACAGTGTTAAAAAATAATGTGGTGTAGAGTCAATGCCATGAAGACTATGCAGATTTTATACAAAATATACAAAAAAAAAATCAGAAAATATTCCAAGTCCAAAGTGGCAGCAAAGTTAATAGAAACAATAAGGATAGCATCACAAGCAGCATCTAAGTCTCCAGAAAAATCTTTTGTCTCACCCCCTCCAAATTGAGGGTTTTATTAATTATTCTTGCAAATCAGGGCACATGAAACACAAGCATCACTTTGCCTTAATACCTAGGTGAATGAATAATTATTCAGCACCATATAGGCCAATCTCATCCAAAGATGCTTCAACAAAATAAGTTATATTAACAAAAGTGTGTTATATCATTGAATAGCTCTCAGAGACTAAGCGTAAGACTTTGCAACATGATACAAGTTGCAGCTGAATTGTGGACGGTTCTTAGTAAGCAGGACAACAATATCACTGAAAAATAAATCTTTACAGCTGGACAGCTGGACTGCGCTTTTGGTGCTTGTGGAAAGAGGATGTGCACAGGGGGAGCACTAAATAGTTGACAGAAATGACTTCCATATTTGACAAGATGGGTTTTTCCACAGAATTGTGGCCTAGTTAACATACATCAGAAAAAGGCACTTCTACATATAATAGGAAAATTGTTTCAGAACCAGCTGTAGGAAAGTTCCATTGTTGGCATGGTTACCCCCACACTTTTTGCCTAGTGTTGATGCCAACGTTGATTGAAAGTGTGCTGGGATCCTGCTAACCAGACCCCAGCACCAGTGTTCTTTCCCAAAATCTGTACCTTTGTTTTCACAATTGGCACACCCTTGGCACACAGTTAAGTCCCTTATAAAAGGTACCTATGGTACCAAGGGCCCTGTGGCCAGGAATGGTCCCTAACGGCTGCAGCATGTATTATGCCACCCTAGGGGACCCCTCACCTAGCACATGTATACTGCCTTTGCAGTTTGTGTGTGCTGGTGGGGAGAAAAAGTAAAAGTCGACATGGCACCCCTCTCAGGGTGCCATGCCCACAAACCACTGCCTTTCGCATAGGTAAGACACCCCTCTAGCAGGCCTTACAGACCTAAGGCAGGGTGCACTATACCACAGCTGAGGGCATAGCTGCATGAGAAATATGTCCCTATAATGTCTAAGTCCATTCATAGACATTGTAACTGCAGTGCAGCCATACTGAGTATATGGTCTGGGAGTTTGTCACTACGAACTCCACAGATCCATAATGGCTTCACTAAATACTGGGAAGTTTGATATCAAACTTCTCAGCACAATAACCCCCCACTGATTCCAGTGTGGGATTTACTGAAAAATGCACACAGGGGGTATGCCACCTGTATTTTAGCCAAACTGCTACTGTAGGACTGACCAGTCTGTGCCAGACTGCCACTTTCAGACAAGTTTCTGAGCACATGGGGTGTGCTCTCGGTGGTCAGAAACAAAGCCTGTTGCAGGAACTGTAACACCTAAAAGGCTCAAACCTCGGGTTACAGTGCCCCAAAGTCCTCCAACTAGTGGAGTCCCCTGCCACCAGGACAAAGCCCAACTTTTGGTGGCAAGTCCGGTGAGAAAATTAAGGAAAACAGGGAGGTTCGACCACCCCAGCCAGGACCACCCCTAAGATGTCCAGAACTGAGGTGACCCCCTGCCTGCAGAATCCTCCATCTTGGTTTGGAGGACAGGGACCAACAGGATTAGGGTTGTGCCCCCTCCCTAAAGGGAGGGGGGCACAAGGAGGGTGTAGCCACCTTCAGGGACAGTAGCCATTGGCTACTGCCCTCTGTCCCCTGTAACACCACTAAATCCAGGGTTTAAGGTCCTCCCTGAACCCAGCTGACCAGATTCCTGGCGACCTGAAAAGAAGAAGAAGGACTGCTTAGCTGAAACCCCAGCAGAAAAGAAGAACGATGACAACTGCTTTGGACCCAGCCCTACCAGCCTGTCTCCTGCTTCAAAGAACCTGCAAAAGAACAGTGACACATCCAGCGGGACCAGCAACCTCTGCCAAGCTCCAGAGGACTGCCCTGCACCCAAAAGGACCATGAACTCCCGTGGACAGAGGCCCTGTCCAAGAAGAAAACAACAATTAAGGATTCTACCCTCACTCCGAATGCGTGAGTCCTAATCACTCTGCACCCGACGCCCACAGCCTGTGTCCAGGTGGCCCAACCAGCTAGAGAGGATCTCCAGGCGATTCCAAGCAAGTGCCCACCCTGGGTTCATCTCTCCACCTCTCCACAATGATGCCTGCAGAGGGAATCCCGAGGACTCCCTTGACCGTGAAGCTTCGGACAAAGATATCAGGCGCCTAAAGGCACACTGCACCCGCAGCCCCCAGGCCTTGGAGAACCCAACCTCTGGTCCAGCAACGTTCAGCTGGTGGCCTTCCTCTATGTCCAGCCTGTGGTTTGCCCGAGACAACCCCCTGGACCTCGCCTGCAGCCTCTGAGTGATCCCTGGGGTCCCCTCGTAGAGAATCATTGGAGACCCGATTTCTTGTTTGCACCTTGCACCTGGCCGCCCCAGTGCCACTGAGGGTGTATGTTTGCTGCCTACTTGTGGCCCCTCCAGTGCTCCTCTAAACCCCCCAGGTCTGCCCCCCGAAGTCCCGGTTACTTACCTCCCTGCCAATCTGAAACCCAGTGCCCCCAGGCTCCATAGGAGCCAATGTTAATTTTGTCTACACTTTGACCTCTGCACCCGGCCAGCCCCGTGTTGCTGGTGGTGGGTGTTTGGGGTTAACTTGAACCCCCAACCTGTGGACTTCGTAACCCCAGAGACTGGAACTGTAAGTGATGTATTTATCTGGATATCGATCTAACTTTTCTTCCCCCCAGGAACTGTTTCTGAAAATTGCACTGTCAACTTTTAAAATAGATTATTGACAATAATTCAGAAACTGTATAACTTATCAATTTCAAACGAAGTCATGTTAAGCATGTGGGAAATACAAAACTATTGAGGTACTTACCTGCAACTTGAATCTCGTGGTTCTAAAAATAAATTCAGAAAATATATTTTTGCTATATAAAAACCATTGGTCTGGAGTTAAGTCATTGAGTGTGTGCTTCTTCTATTGTCTGTGTGTGTACAACAAATGCTTTGCACTACTCTATGATAAGCCTAACTGCTCGACCACACTACCACAAAAGAGAGCATTAGTGTTATCTACTTTAGCCTCTGTTAAGCCTCTGGTGAACCCCTGGGCTCTGTGCACACTATGGGGGTGATTCTTACTTTGGCGGGCGGCGGAGGCCGCCCGCCAAAGTAACCCCGTCAGAACACCGCACCGCGGTCGAAAGACCGCTGCGGTGATTCTGAGATTTGCCCTGGGCTGGCGGGCGGCCGCCAAAAGGCCACCCGCCAGCCCAGGGCAAATCAACCTTCCCACTGGGATGCCGGCTCCGAATGGAGCCGGCGGAGTGGGAAGGTCGACGGGTGCAGTTGCACCCGTCGCGTATTTCAGTGTCTGCAAAGCAGACACTGAAATACTTTGCGGGGCCCTCTTACGGGGGCCCCGCGGCACCCCCTACCGCCATCCTGTTCATGGCGGGATTCCCGCCATGAACAGGATGGCGGTAGGGGGTGTCTGAATCCCCATGGCGGCGGAACCGGCGGGAGACCGCCGGTTTACCCTTTCTGACCGCAGCTGAACCGCCGCGGTCAGAATGCCCTCGGGAGCACCGCCAGCCTGTTGGCGGTGCTCCCGTGGTCGGTGACCCTGGCGGTCACCGGCCGCCAGGGTCAGAATGACCCCCTATATCTCACTTTGATATAGTATATACAGAGCCAGCTTCCTACACCAGCCATTTTATATTAGTCTATACATGTGAATTTGTGTGTTTAAATACATATTTCACACTAATAATGCTGCACAAAAATGCAAACATAAAAACAGGCGTGGCTCGCAGGGGTTAAAAGGGACGGGGAGGCGCAGAGCAGCACGAGGCAGGGGGATTTTAATTTTATAAAAAATAAAAATAGATTTAAAAAACTTACTTGCTGCACCCCACCGCGTCGCTCCTCCTTCCCCTCAGTTGGCACAGGCTCCCAGCCTGCCCTGCGGCCAATCTTAACGCTACATGAAAGCAGACTGGGAGCATGTGCCTGCTCTCTCCAGCCCGGGAACACAGTGCCGGGCGGGAGAGAGCACAGGCCCAAGATGGCTGGCCAAACACACATGCGCACTGAGGGGAGTGCACAATTCACTCCCCATCATCCCCCATGGCCCCACCCTTTTAACGAAGAAACAAAAATAAACATAGTTTATTATTGTTTCACTGTTGAAGGTTTGAAGTGGCTGCTGCTGGTGGGGGGCGGGGCAACGCTCTCCGACATAGCGGAGGAGATGCCGCTGCATAAAAATATTTTACAATTTATGAATCACATTGCCATTTCCAACGCACCAGCAGTTAACAGTACTTGTGGCTCTGTAGGCATTCGGGAGCGACAACACTACAATAAAAATGCATAATTGATAATCAACAAATGACTGAAAATCCAAAAAAGATCTGTTAGATAATGTATGTATTTCTTCACGCTGGAATTGGTAAATTGTTGCTCAGGCGAGAAATGTACTTACACTTGTGATTGCACAACCCATGGCTGAGCACCAGACCTCGATTTGGGACTAATAAGACCCTTTCTATGACTTTGATTAATATATTATTTTTCTGATTGTATTAAAGACATTCGAGTACACAACATATGCACAAATACACAATGAACTACGCCGGAGCCTAAGCACCGATTTGCAAATTATTGGATTTGACGACGTGTTGTTATATTAGCCATCATATGATCAAGCCTACAAAAGAGCGGGAGACTGTGGCCTTAGAGTAATTGGCAGAAATTACTGCTGTGCCCGACTGGCCGTGTTTGCAGTTACACTACTGCTGTGAAGGTCCTTGGAGTATTAGGTCAGCACCAATTTGTCTCCAACAGTTTAATGATTCGTGTTAATTAATGCCAGTTTGGTCTCTAAATATCGCTGCTATAATTTTGCGCATCATTGTGTTTGTGCTCACAGGCTGTCAATATGACTCAGCGGTTTGGTACTTGCAGTTGTTTGCAAGGGCAGCGCTTTGAATTGTCTTTATTAAATTAAAGAATGCACGTAAATATGTGGCTCCTTTGGCTCGCGCTTTGCCGGTATAGCCTTCAAGTACCTTAGCAACCACCTGTTTGTTTAACCCTTTTCTCACCTTTTAGAAAAGAAACAAAAAAAATCACAATAATCATTTTTATGATAAGTAAGCACTTACTGCCCCTCTTTGATGACCAAACCATTCTGTGACGTAAGTACATATTCCCTGGCCTATCATATACTAAACATAGTGAAGTCAGTTTGACAGTTTGTCGAAAGGTATAAATAATATGATGTCCATGTCGTGATATCTTCTCTTCGAACCATAACATCGCCTACGAAACGTTCCTTTGTGCAGACTCTTTGGCGACAGCCTGAACGTACTGCTTATCATTCTCATGTTAGACATTACGGGCCAGATCTACAAGAAAATGGCGCATCAGTCCTGATGTTCCACTTTTCTAGCACCGCCCTTATGCCCAGATTTAAGAGAGCCTAGTGCCTCCTTGCACTACATTAGAGTGATTTTTTTTACACTTATGTTGCCCAACGAGGCCAAAATCGCCCCACCATATTTACAAAGTGGTGCAACGCATGCATTACGCCACTTTGTATCCCCTTGCGCCATTTTATGCCTGCGCAGGCATTCTGTATGCAAGGGGGGCTGTTCCCCTGTTAGCGGGACCGCAAAAGTGGCGCAGTGGAATCTGAAAGATTCCACTGCGTCATTTTTTGCAGCTACTTTTAATGCCTGCACAGAGCAGATGTTAAAAGGGGGCACACCGTTGCTTTCAATGGGCTGCTATGTACTGTGCAGGAGTAGTGCCAAAATGTTGGCACTAATCCTACACAGTACATAAATAGCATCAAAAATGTAGTCGCTAATGCCCCTATCCTGCGCCATGGTGCGCCATATAGTAAACATGGCACACACATGGTGGCTGTAGGGGGCCGCTAAGGGGTGCCAGAAATGGGGCGCTGCATTGGAT
The DNA here is from genome assembly GCF_031143425.1 of Pleurodeles waltl. Taxonomy (NCBI): domain Eukaryota; kingdom Metazoa; phylum Chordata; class Amphibia; order Caudata; family Salamandridae; genus Pleurodeles; species Pleurodeles waltl. The sequence continues at coordinate 318,670,382 of NC_090437.1, read as the reverse complement.
GCAGGGGCACTTTTCTTAAATCAGGCCTTTACTCCCCATAACGTCACCATGGTAGCACTGTATTTACAGTTACTGTACAGCGCACCATGGGGCACGTTACCAAAATGGTGTCAGAATTTATAGCACTATTGTGGTGCTTTTTTGGTTTAGCACCGTTAATTATGGCGCAAGTCCAGCAAAGCACTAGGGAGGCCCATAGGTTATTATTGGCACGTCATTTCATCTCCTGCGATGTGCAGGCATTAAAAATGGTGGAAACAATTATGCAGTTAAATCTTATACACTGTGCCATTTTTTTGTGATCTGCCTGTGGGGGAATGCCTTCTTGCATACATTATGTCTGGCACAGGCATAATGTGGCAAAAGAGGTTACAAAGTGGCATAATGCTAACATTGTAAATATGTTGCATTGGAAATGCCTACCTAACACCATATTAGAATTACAAAAATTATGCTAATGTGGCACAAGGAGGCACAAGGACCTTGTAAATCTGGCCTCACTTTGTTTATGCATCTGCTAACTTGTTTATAAAGCAGATGGGAAAAGAAAATAGTTAAAATCCTCTATATAATCACTTCTTTGTTGTCACTGTTTGAGTTCCCACTGAATATTATGCCTCTCAAGAATGGTAAACCACTCATAACTTTCTGACACATAAGCAATATAGTCTACAGGTTGGTAATACCCAGCCTTCCTTGTCCCAGACAGTGATCTCCTGATTGGAGAGGGTACGGTAAGGTGACCTTAACAATATGCCCTCTGAAGGGCCATTCTGGGATTTGCGGGCCCTTGGGAATATGTGAGAACCCTGTAATTTGTGTAAGATGTAACCTCACAGGAAGTGACAATTGACCATTAATTCCTTTGCATCTTTAAAGCAACTGCTAGTGGGAGAGCAGTGAATTCTAAATTTATAAAATACTCTGCACCTCTTAGATACTCAGGAATGGATCTTGGGTATGAGTTGTATGTGCAAGCTGTAATGCTCATAAACAATACATTTAATATTTTTTCAAGAGTCAATGATGGGAGTTTTAATTGAATCTTTAAAGTTTTATTTTATTATAGGTTTTAAGTCTTTCTTTATTAGTCAATTAAAATTTTGCCTAACAGCAAATGTGCGCATTTGCTCAGAAAGAAGCAGAAGCAACAGCCAAGTTCATCAAGTCTATAGCTGTTCTTTCCCTTGGTCAGATTTATGCATGAATACAAAAATACACAATTTACTACATAGTTTCATCTCAGATATTAGACAGGCAATCAAATTCAGACGATGAGGTCAGCTTCCATTGGGATGGCAACGTTTAACAAAAGACAGTACTACTGCAAGATATAATTAATACCATTTCTACATAAGCTGTTATAAATTACTATTTTCGCACTCGTCTTGGTTGCTGAAAGAAAAGACACTCATTTAAATTTTTTGTATGAATACACTTAGATCATGCCTTTCAAAACATCTCCACACTAAATCCTATTCATAAAAAAGCAAGTTCCAAATTAGTTTAGTAAGTTTTGGAATTCCAATGCAGGTCAGGCAGTTAAAAAGAATAAAATAATATCACTTTCTTTGTTATCATAAGACGTTTGCCTTATGCATAGGCCATGTAAAAGTTACAATAGAAATATTTCTGCTGAATTAAATCTTGTTGGAATTTGGCAATGTTAGCAAATCAAGCAAGTCAAGCAAATACGGGTCATGTGAAATTTAGAAAGGAAAATGCACGTTTAAATGCAGGTTTGGTTAGGCCTAGTTTTCACTCATGTGCTACTTAATTAAATGGCTTTTATTTTCTACTAAAATCTTTAACTCTACTCACCTTTTGTGGATCAGTAAAATGGCTAAACATATATATAACAATCCGTATAAAATAAGTTCATATAGGTTAAAGATATATTATGTGGAAATGCATTACATTAGGCAAACTAGGTGGAAAAGCTAGGGCTATGTCTCCCCAAAACTACTATGATTATTACGATGTCCACTAATTGTTTCCAGATTTGTGCATGATTCAAATTCAGATTGTCCGAGAGGTATCAAGCAGGACTTCAAGTTCCCCAAACCTCCCCTTATGCCAGTGAGAGCTAAAAATAAGGCATTTGGGCCCAGATTTATACTTTTTACCGCAAAACTGTGCAAATGCAGTTTTGCAGCAAAAAGTATAGCTCCGGCTTGCGCCATTCCACAGCATCTGACGGGCGCCATTTTAAAGGAATGGAGCAAGCCGGTGCTAAACTTGGGGTAACATCTTAAAAAAAGACGCTAGCCGGTTGGGGGTGTCGGTAGGGAAGGAGGGGGTTGTGCATCAAAAAATGATGCTAGCCTATTTAGAAGCAAAAAAATATGCCTCTAACCAGACTAGTGCCATTTCCTGGTGCACATCTACCAAAAACATGACTCCTGCCTTAGGAAACTCAGGAGTCATGCTCACCATCCCAATGGCCAGCACAGAGGACAGGTGTCCCCTGGACATGGCCATTGCACCATGTGCATGCAGGGGGCCACAAGTTAGGGCCCTCGATGACACCTTAAAAAACATTTACTTACCTATACTTACCCTACTTACCTGGGATGGGGTCCCCCATCCTCTGGTGTCCCTCCGGTGTGGGTAGTGGTGTTCCTGGGGCTTGGGGAGAGCACCTGTGGACCCATTCCATGGTGTTTAACCATGAAAAATGGGTCACGAGGTCCCCTAGCGCCTGGTCTGTCCCAGATGTTAAATAATGGTGCAAAGCAGGCTTTGCACCATTATTTAGCCCCTCATCCCACCCATGCATCATCTTAGCACGTGGGGATAAATAGGGGGCTATGGGGATAGCACCATTTTTTAGATGGGAACGCCTACCTTGCATCTCATTGATACAAGGTAGGTGCACGCATGCACAAAATGGTGTAAACTCCTATATTTTGATGCTCAATGTGTCTAACATCAAAATATAAATATGGAGTTAGGTTTGCACCGAATTTGCGTAAAAAAATGACGCAAATTCGGCACAATTGAAGTATAAATATGGGCCTTGGTTTTAGGCAGGCATGTGGCTCAATACGAAAAGGATACATTCCGGATCAGGTGAGCAAACTGCAAAGTGCTGCAGCAAAGAATTCGAAGCACAGTTTACAAAAGAGAAGAAAAGGCACCAATGTTCTACACGGTTTGAGTGACTGATACATGGCAGGCAGAAGCATCAAATACTGGACCACAGCTAGAACACCGAGAACCTAAACACAGCAATTACTCTCATTCACCATTTTTTAATAGAGCCAAAGAGATGAACTAATTTGGATATAAAGCAGAGATGGCTATAAAGGGCCAGCAGTCTGATGCCAGTGGGAACACAACTACCAGAAGTTATACTGAGCAAGTCACTAAATAAGAGGAAAGTAATATAGTATACTTTGTGCAATTTACACTTGAAAGGACAGGAAGTCCAGAAAGGTGGGATATGTTAGGTTGGGGAGAGATGATTAACTTGCAAAATGAAGCTACTGAAATGCCAGAGATTTGCAGTTTTAAAAAGAGAAGACACTTGCCAATATGCAAAGGGTCCAGAACCAAGCCACTTTCCTCATATTTAGCCTAAAGTGTAATTACGAAAATGCTCCTGTCCTCATGTAAATGTACTGGATTGTGGTTAAATGGATAATTGTCACACCAGCTGGCCCCAGCCATAGGCACATTGGTCAACTTAAGATCTTCTTGCCTACCCTAATCCCCCTTTTTGTGGTCCTCACAGTGCCTAAGTCTTCTAAGGTGGATTGTTTTTCTTATCACTTCTCAGGAGACTTTGCACACACAGAGACAGCATACGAGGTTTGTTGAGGATTGGGGACTATTATTCACCAAGCTCATTTTTTGGTGTTTCATTCCATAACCACCTTCTCTAAATCCAATCATTTTAAAAGCAATAACTAGAATGGCAAATAAGGTGCTTATAAGGTTTGATTAATGTGGCATACTGTAATTGAGGTCCAATTTCTTTGCCACCTTTTGGAGTAAGTCTTGACTGCTCATTATTGCCACCTTTGGAGAGACATGTTTCTAGAAGGGGGAACTCATCCAAATGAAATGCAATAGTCTTAAATTCTGAAAATATAATTTTAAACAATGGTCCAGACTGAAAGTAAAGGTCTCAAAGTATACTTTTTGCCTTTTTTTCCATTACATTAAAATATTGTAAGAGCTTAAGAAGACCCAATACTGGTAGCAACTGATGTAAAAAAAACATATTGACAGCAGGACCCCAACCAAATGGGAAATTCGCTGGGGTAAGCAAACACCACCACTAGATATGGCTGAGTGGTACATTTTGATCATAGAACACAGAGGCTTTCCATATAAACCTGGCATTACCACTTTATCCAAATATGCTAGAACTAAAGACTTGATCATCAGTGTGGACAGGTAAGACATGGTGACATTGTCATAGGAAGGGTAGTCTCTTGTCCTTGCCATCAGAGGCACTGTCACCTACATTTGGTCCAAGAGGCATTTTTAAGAGCTCCTAACGCCACCGGAGCATCATTTTCGGTGATGCTCCGGTGGTGCTATGCACTGCACCGTATTTACAAGGTGGCCACTTTTTGTGGCTTAACACCACCTTGTAAATTTGGCCCCTTTACATGCAGCACTTTGTGTGGAAGGGGCATGCAATGGGTGTAGCTGTGGGTGCGCCACAGCAACACCCATTGCATTTTGATGCTGCCCCAGATTTACGAGTTTTCATAAACCTGAGGCAACGCCAAAATATAACGCCACCCCATGGGTGGTGTTAGCAGGGCGCAACGATGAGAAATGCTTTCATTTCTCCTAGTTTTTTGCTCTATGTATGCTGCAAACGGCCGCACTCACAGAAAGAGCAAATCCCCATTTAAGATTGTTTTTGTGCAGGAAGGTGTCCCTTCCTGCACAAAAACAATCTCCCCCTCAACACAGCCATCCTTGCACAGTGGTGCAAGGGTTGCTGCATTGGCCCACATCAGCAAATTCAGCACTGGCACAGGGGGCAACACAGGGGTGCGTTATATTCTAATAAATACGGCACATTCCTGCGTTGTGAAAATGATGGTGCGCAATGCTGCCAAATTTGACAACGCGCACTGTCATTTTTCCTTAAATCGGGTCCATGGTTTGTAATAGCTGCCCTATTTGTCCAAACTGTATGCTCTTTGGCAACAACTTTTTGATCATATTCTTCTGCTCCCATTTTGTACAAAGACTGGGTGCCTTTACAACGATCTAAAATTTCAGTAAGGGTGTGTGGGAAAAAACACAAAAATGCACTGAATAATACTTTGAGTGTTAGGGGTTTCAACAACACCTATTCTCATTGTCTATTATCAAAACTGTAAAATGTGGTAAAGTTAGAGTGTTTGGAGCTTGAAGTAATGTGTGATAGTCTTTGATCTTCTACTTTATGAACGTTCACATAATCTCTGTGTTCTCAGTCCCCTAATCTGACAACATATGTGCACTTTGAATCTGGCTTAATGAAATAAATAAATATAAAAATAAATATTTTAAGGAGATGTCTCAGGAAAGTTTTTATTCACACATTTAGGAGCATTAAATGTATTTGTGCACATTCCGTTCTAGCATCTCTAAAAGCAACTGCATCCCTGAAGGTGCATTGTGCAGTGTCCTTCTTGTGCTGCAGCTCCTCTGACACAGCCTTGCAATAAAGAAAATCAAGCCACCAGGCACCTCTTTTAAAGCCCCACAGGGTTGGAAAGCTGAGAGAGGTGCACCCTGCCAAAATGCCCAGATGGTCTCGATGAGCATTTTGTATGTTTACCCAGAGGACAGTAAAGTCCAGGAAATTTCGGGCCTCATTACGACCCTTGCGGTCTAATGACCACCAGGGATGTGGTGGCGGTTGGACTGCCGCCAATGCGGCAGTCTGAGCGCCATATTACGACTGCGTGGGTAGCGCCTCGGTCGGACCACCATCATTGCCAGATTGCAACTTCACAACGCCTTAGCGGTGATGGCGGTCCTAATCCACCAGGGCAGCGCTGCTTGAGGATTATGACCCCCTTCTCCACCAGCGATTTCATGGTGGTAGCACTGCCATTAAAAGGCTGGTGGAGACGGTGTGCAGGTGGCCCCCCTGGGGCACCCTATGCACTACAGCATTGCCACTAGCTCTATTACAAGCTGGAGACAATGCTGTATACTGTTTCCCTCTGGGCCCGTGGGTGGAAACTGAGTTTCCACCCTCTGACCCAGCAGAAAACTCATAAAGGCTGTGACACTAGCGGTAACCTACCACTGGACTTTAGTGGACAGGCTTTTTCCGTCTGACGAAGTCATAATAAGGCCATATGTGTCTAGTCCACTATAAACTTGGAGAAACCAGCAAAACATGGAAAGGGAGACCACCATAAACTTTGGTCCATAGCTACACTGAGGCTGTGAGCTCAGTCGAGGGAGGACTTCTCCCATGAATCTAGTAGCACTGGACCATGGGTGCAATGTCTAGTGGAGGAGGCCACTTTCTCCTTGTCCTTGCAGTGCTGGACCAGGGAAACACCTAGACCCAAACTTCGGAGAGGGTAAACTTCAAATGCAAGAGGTGGAGACAAATTCAATGTAGAACTCAAAATGACTTGTAGGGCATCCCCGCTCTGTTTTTGTATATAAGGAGTATGTTTTTCTGGACATATGTGGCCAACTGTGCATTTTAAAGCACACCGGTCTGTACCACTGCCCTCAGCATAATAGCACTTAACAACCATTACAGAATCTTAGAGAGCTCATTCACAGGATTTTAGCAGAACAAATGATGAATGTAATATTTTGATATACAAGGTTGTGAAGCCCTCCTTACCAGATACCACCCTACTCCAACTTCATCCTGTAACTTTCTCCTCCTTTACAGACCTCCACCTAACAACTCCACTTTCCCTGATGCTTTTCTTGACACAGTCTCAAACCTTATTACACTATACTCCAATCTATGCATTCTTGGGGATCGAAACATTTGGTTTGACAAACCCAATATGACCCATCCAAAAGCTATCACCACTGGCCTACTCGCATTGAACCTACATCAGATTGTACACAATCCCACACACATCGCTGGTCACATCCTAGATGTCATTTTTGCTAAGCCTGAACTCGTTGCTATTCATAGCATCACACCAACCACCTGGTCAGACCACCATCTGATAACTTTCCGACAGACAACTCCACAAATCAACACACCCCACAACCACTTACATACATACACCTACCGACCATGGAGCAAACTCAATTTAGATCACTTAGAAACACAACTAACAGCAAACACAGATCTAGATACAATCAATTCTGTACCAAAACTTTATGAGTGGCTACAGGAAGCTTTTGATGTCCTAATACCATTCAGAAAAACTAAACATGACAAAAGAAAACCAACACCTTGGAGAAACACAGAACTTAAAAAGATAAAGCAACAAATCAGAAAGTTGCAGCGGACCTGGCTCAAAACAAACAACAGTCAAGACAAACTGCAGCTACACAAACTTAACAGGATATACAAATCATCAATCAAAAAAGCTAAAAAAAGATACTACTCAGACCGAATTCTAAATGCTCAATCTACAACCAAGGAATTTTATAAAATTCTCAATGAATTTCGAAAACCCACATGCATGGAAGGAAGTCATCCCACCACTCAAGATTTCACAAACAAATTGGCAACTCACTACACAACCAAGGCAGACACATTGGACTCCTATTTAAAACAGAAGAAAACCATCAGCGCCAACCCCTTTACTAAAATACCCTTTAAGTATAAACCATCCCAACCTCTACAGTCTTTCAAACAAATATCCCAGGATGAATTTATGGATTTGGTCAAAGCAAGCAGACCTTCTGGTTGCCCTTCTGACCCTTGCCCACCACAAATCTTCAAGAACATCCTGCTATCTACTTCTGCTGCCACACCTGTAAGAAGAATCATCAACAACTCTTTAACTTCAGGAACTTTTCCTACAGACCTGAAAAAGGCATACATACGACCATTATTAAAGAAAACAAACCTAGACCCGCAAGACCCCAACAACTACAGACCTATCACAAATGGACCTTTCCTGGGCAAATTGATAGAAAGAGCAGCATTCGCCCAGATGTCACAATTCATTGAAGACAATTCTATACTTTCTGACTTCCAAACTGGATTCCGCCCAGGAAGAAGCACTGAATCGGCACTCATGGCAATCTGGGACGATCTTAAAAACACAGTCGACCGAAATGGAGTTGCTGCACTACTTCTCTTGGACCTCTCAGCTGCCTTTGATACGGTTGACCATGACACCCTAACTCAAAGACTCCACGAAGCCGGCATACAAGGGATTGCTCTCGACTGGATTACTTCCTATCTCCAAAAAAGAGCGAATATCATCCACTCGCCCCCCTTCTCGTCCGAACCCTACCTCACAAAAACAGGGGTCCCCCAAGGGTCAATCATCTCACCTTTGCTTTTTAACATCTACATGATATCTTTACAAGAACTGATCAATGAGTTCCGTCTCACATGCTACAACTATGCAGATGACACACAAATACTACTTCAATTAGAAGACCCCAAAAACATTGAAAAGTCACAAATCTTCAGTTGCCTCAGAGCCGTTGATCAGTGGATGACCTGGAGCCATCTCAAACTAAATACCTCCAAAACAGAAATACTCATATGTGGTGACTGGAAAAAGTATGACCCTCTGTGCGTCTGGCCTCCCGATCTCGGACCACCTCCTCAATTATCCAAGGAAGTGAAAAACCTAGGAATCACCATGGATTCCAAGCTAACTATGAATACCCAAGTAGACAAATTAGCACGCACAAGCTTCATCACCTTAAAGACTTTACGACGCATCTTCCCCCACCTCGGATTTCCACACAAGGTGCAAGCTACTATCTCACTTGTATTATCCAAACTGGATTATGCCAATAGCCTCTACCATGGATCATCTCTATCTGTTATGAAAAAACTACAACGTATCCAGAATTCCTCAGCCAGGCTACTACTACATATAAAGCCGCAAGACCACATCTCCCCTGCCTTGAGAGCACTACACTGGTTACCCGTTGCCAGAAGATGCACTTTCAAACTGCTTTGTATCACCCACAAAGCTATACATGGAACAGGACCGCTTTTTATCAGAAAGAAAATTACCAAATACATCCAACAAAGAACCCTCCGCTCAAGACTGGCACCCCGCCTTAGAACACCACCATACAAGAAAAAGACTGTAGGTGGTACATCCTTCTCCGTCCAAGCAGCAAAACTATGGAATTCATTACCCCCAACTATAAGAGCCACAGATAACTTTCTTGTTTTCAGAAAACTACTCAAGAGTTGGCTCTTTCCTTCATAACCACCTTTTTCAAACAACTATGAACTGCATATGCCTATGTGGATAAATATTTTTTCAGATTATATGTATATTTCTATTTATTTATAGTTTCTTTGGAAAATATGTATTGCTACTGTCATAACAATAAAATACACACACACTCTTTTAAACCTGTCTGACTAAGTATTTTTTTACCCATGATTCTAATTATGTATTGTATGTGCATATGTGTGTATTCGTGTGTGTGTGTATAAATATATATATATATATATGTGTGTATGTATGTGTATATGTTGTTTCTGTGCTTGGCATGTTGTGGATCATTGCATGGCTCCTGGTTTTTTTGGGTTGTTATACTAGATATCTATGAATTTCTGCTCTCATTTTTCATCACTCTTATGTCATGTCTCTATCAAACTATCCTCCATTCTCACTCTGACTCATCCCAAATCCCTTCGACCACTTTCATCTCCTAAATATCTCTGCCTAAGCTCTTCCCTCCACCTCCACATCTAACTCACCAAACCTCACTCTACCTCTGTGACCTCCCACACAACCCTACTAAATTCTCCTGCATTCATCTCACCCTGCTACTATGCTCTCCCTAACCCTTCCACATACTCCTCCCCCCTCCACCCCTCTTTATTCATCCCAAGACTTTGGATTGAGTAAATGAAGGATATACTCCCAATTAACACTTTTAGATTTCTTTCCTCCTCCACCCCTCCATTACTCCAGTCAATCTAACTAACAAACTCTCATATCCGCAGCTCAAATTAACTCATAATAATACTAAAACTGTACTCATTATTAAATGATACTAATCCATCACTAATTCTTGTTGGGTTCCGGAGTAGCGTGCTACTCATCGAAAAGCGCTTCGACGCCTCGTCAGGGGTAGTAAGCGCTATATAAATACGATTACAATACAATTACAATACAATATACTTTGGAAAAGTATTACTAGTAGTGTGCAATGTATGGTTCTAGTTTCGTAGACAATTAGTGACAGTGATAAATGGTGCTCTGCTAAATACATACTGGGGCAGATATATTGGTCTCAACCTACTAGGCCTTCAAAATAAATGTAGAAGATATTTGGGTTCCCTCACCTCCCCCTTCCTGGGGACTTTTTTGTAAAATTGCAGCCAAAGGTACAGTTTAAGCACCTTTCTTCAGTTAATACTCTATTTAATGAGTTGAATGGAAATACACTAAAAGGACATCCTGTCACTAAGGGATTTCCAAAGCAGGGATGTTGGCTGTACTAATGTAGGAAAAGCCCAGTTTTGAATGATTTTCCAGAAGATTGGAGCTACACCACAGCTCAATAGGGAGAGATTTCCAGTCCTTCGCAGAAAGAAAGGAAAAGGATTTTCCTTCAATTTGTGCCCTCTTGATTTTAGAATGGCATAGGAGCTTGGTGGTCAAAGGGTTTAGTATTCTGGAGTGAATGCAAGAAGTAATATGGTGCCGAAAAAAGAGGACCTTTTCATGCAGTACACAACGACAAATGGACAAAGCCTTGCAGACTGAGCGTGTGGTAACAGGAAAGAGATGACAAGAAAGTGAGAAGAAATGGCATAGAAATGGAGCAGACTCAGATGAGGAGCTGGGCAGTGTTCTGAATGATTTGAGGGGCACCAGACTCAAAAGGCAGGATGTCCAAGATAGAGAACATTTCTATAAGTTAGGAGAAGATTACTGACTGTGCGACAGTTGTGAGAGGGGAGAAAATGGATGAGTGTGTAGTATATAAGAATGTAATAAAACCAAGTGGTTGAAAAATAATTATTCTGTTTTGAAAAGGAGAGAAGGTGCTGGAAAATGAATCCAATTTTTTTTAGCTGACCCAACCAGGCTGGATATTTGGCCTACTTCCACTGACCACCAAAGAGAACACCATACTTTACAAGATCCCTTAAAGAGGAGCACATGATCAGTTGGCATAAGGTTCTAATGAGTTTGTCTTCTTTCAGAAAGCAACTGCTAGCACGCAAGTCCAAAAATGTTCTTGACCAGATTGTCACTTAGGGAAATGAAGAGCTGGGTATCAATATGCAAAAGATTTCAGCAAGAAATCAAATGATTGTATAAATAAGACTAACTGGGAAAGATTAACATGAAATAGCGGAGGCCCAAGAAATTCCACGCATCAGAGGCTTAGTACATGATAGTAGTAGATGATCAGTGGACTATTTCAGACCTCTCAGATAGGACAGTACATCAGGGGAATTCTTTGAATTTCAGGTTGTATCGGGTGGTTCATAAGCACCAGCTGGGAAGCCTTTTCAAATGTGGCACCAAGATTAAGTAATATTAGTGCTGCTCTGCATCATTAATGGAGAAAGAAGCACAAACCATTGTTCAGTGCAAGAAGGCATCACTGACTGAATTTTGAAACCAACAATATTGCAATACAGAAATTTTGAGTTAAAAATATTGATTACAAACATATAGTTTCCCTACAATTTTAATAGTAAGTAAAAAATGGAAAAAAACATCATTTCATGCTAATATCATTAAAAAACAATGAACAAGTTTGTTTTTAATATATATTTAAAATAGTAAATCTTAAATGTTTTAAAATATTACAATAGGTTGTAAATTAAATAAATATAAATGTAAATAATGTTTAATACTATACATAAAATATACGTATATAAACACACACATATGTATGTGTGTATGTTTGAATAGACATACATATAATGTAACTCTATTATTAAAACTATATATTTGACATTATGTTGCATTTTTGGGGTTATTTTTTCAAACATACTACTACAGGAGGCATATATATATGTATATATAATATATATCTGTCTATGTCTACATCTATATCTATATCTATATGTATTTCTATATATATCTATTAATATTTATATATATATATATATGGATATACATATATATATATATATATATATATCCCACTGCAATGCGGTCAACAAAGCAGAGCTACTCAACAGCTGGTGCCAGCGTTAGGAGGCTGACCATCCGCCTCCAAATAAATGTTCCCAAAACATTCACGCTGATCGCGCTGCAGCACACCGTGAATCCAATGTGCACTTTATTTCATCAAACGGCAGCTGTCCAATGTGTTTTGACCTGACGGTCTTGATCACGGATGGCAAGTCCTATTTCCGTGTCTCATTATATACCAATTGTCCACTGTGCCTGTTATGGAGCATTATGGGAATCGCAGTTGAACAACAAATCTTGCAGTGAGAATCCAATTAATAACATGCAAACACAACTCGAAAAATTTGATGCCTCAGACTTTTCACAGTTACGGGGGAAATAGTTACCAATTAATCTGATTATACATCAAGAGGGCACTTGCTGTAATATGTTTAAACAAATTCTCAATTATCCAGTTTGCATTTCTCAAATTGGTGTACACCCCTCTCATAGAAAATCTAATTATTGACAAAGCAGACATTATAAATTGTGATGTTCGTGATGGTATAGTACCACTGTTCATCATACCATTAAATTCGATCTCTTGTAATTGCCTCACTACGTTTTGCAATTCAAGTAAACTTTTCTTTGAAAGCCCCCCTATTTCTCATTAAGCTTTCTGAAACCTAAAAGTAAACCACAATCAAGCAACAAAACATTCATCTATAATATTCAAAGTATAATTATACCATTTATCTAACTAAAAAGCAATTTTATACCACAATTATTCCATTACCACAGCCTCTGTTCCCAGCAATCTCAATACTATCACTTTGATCCTTTACAAATGGACAAACATTTCTTCATCGTTGTTAAACCGGAAAGGCGTTTTAGTCTGTAGCTGAATGATATAGCTTGGTTCCATTTGCCTCAGTTTTCGAGTTCTGTCTCCTTCCCTTTCATGTGCATGTATGTGAACTGTCATATTACTGAAGCACTTTCCAGTCTTTAACCTCATGTATTTGTAAACGTTTAGCCACTGCATAGCTTAAATCGGCATGTTTCACTGCCCTTGTATGCTCTAAAATCTTCTTTCTGAGCATGCATGTGCTACTCCCAATCTATTTTAGACCACGATGGCACTCAGTGGCATAGATCACAAATTTCATATCGCAAGTAATCCTGTCTTTAATCAGTGTTTCAGTTTGATCTCTTTTCAAAAAGATTTTCGTTGTCCGTCCGATATTATACGCTTTACCCTGATTACATTTACCAAAACTACTATTCTGTTCTTTAAGCCAGTTTGTCTTTGATTTCGGGGAAAAGTGACTACTAACCAGTATATCCTTGATTAATGGCACCCGTTCGCAATCAATGGTTTGTCTCCAGCAAGGTGGCCAATATCAGGATTCTCTTGCTATTAAATTCCAATGTTTCTGTAAAAGTCTGCATATCTGGCCACTTTTCTTAGTGTACATTGTGATCATTCTTGGGGAATTGTTGCTACTCAACAGCTGGCGCCAATGTTAGGAGGTTAACCGTCTGCCTCCACAATGGACAATTGGTATATGAGACAGGGACTTTTACATTGCTTTACCAGTTCTCATCCTTTACATCCACCTCTCCACTTCCACCTTGCCACTCTCCCTCATACTATTTTGATCAGATTATGCCCCTCTTACACCTCTCTCTTTTGGATGATATGACCTTGATCTCATCTCTCTCCATGGGTCAAAGCTACCATTGGTGCAGCAGTTGCCATGCACCGGGACCGAGAGCCCTGAGGGGTACATTTAACCCTGATAATTGCTCTTTTTTCCAACCTCAATGACTATGAAAGGGACCATTTTTCTTGCTTGCACTAGGGCCTATGGCATCCTTCATTTTTTAATGCTCTCCCATGGGACTCTTAACACCAGAGTTTTTGAAAAGGTAGCACAGTGGTGCGAGGCCCCTTGGTTTGTGAGTGCCCTGGCCAAGCGCTGGCCCAGCTTTTCATGTGGAAACCCAGGCATTCTTGCCAGTATGGGTGTCCCAGTGAAGGGTTAAACATGAGACTGACAACCTGCTTGACTTTCCACTTTCTGGAAGGGCAAAGGATTAGGACCCCTGTGCTCAATCACCCACAGAAGCTGCCATGCACGTGGATAGTGTATTCCTCACACCCACCAAAATCCCAGATAATTCATCAAATGCAACTCACAGCCCCAAGCACTGTATGGCACACTTACCTGACAAAAAAGCGCACCAACAACTCTATCATCAGGTCACCTGAGTTGCCCCTCTCATCCAATGAAGACTTCTGAAGAGAGAATAAATGCTTAAGCATAACGCATTTGCACTTTAATTAGAAGGAAAATGAAAATGGAAGGAACCCACTTCTAAAGAGAAAGAACATTCAGACCTCTTTACAGTCTAAAGTGGTCTAGCTATCTAAAGCCAGAGAGTCTGAATAAAGTGTCTCAACCTACTCTAATACATGAATTCATATAAACAACCAATGTTGTTTCCCTTTCTCTGCTCACAATGTCCAATAGGATTTTAGCAAACTCCCGAGAATAGGTGAATGCCCCATTCTCTCACGTCTACACAATGGCTACAGACACAAGTCCTTGAAAAGATACTTAATTCACTTTTTGCAGTTCAGACAGTTCTTCCCATGAATCACCCTTCCTTTTATTTCCTCTTCTCCCGGTGAGAACTTCACTATCAGTTGTTTAAAACAGAACAAATGCCTATTCACTAGCTAACAGAAGGCTTCTGGAAAGTTACAGCACCTGCACCCCATGCAAAACAACTGTTTAATGTGAAAACAGCCCTTTCAATGCTAATGTGAAACTTCAGTTAATATGGCATTAGAAGTTATGCTAATTGAGAATTTCCTAGCCTTGGTGTCAGAAAGGCTAGATTGTATTAAAGATACATAGGCGAGTATTATGCTCATCTTTTCTTTCCTTTAATCAACAGCAGCCAAGAAATAAAAAAAACTACATTACCAAGAAGCCCTGGGAAAAGAACGACTAACATACATCACAATGGAACAACCAATAGAACATTAAACACCATAATAATGATCTTGAATGAGAGCAACAATTCCTCTTTTCTTGTAAGAGTCAATCAAGATGAGGTCCAGAGAACAAAATCAAAACAGAACTCAAGGCTAGAACAAGAGTTACCAAATCCTTGACAATATCCATGAGGAACAGAGGAAGCCAACTCCAAAATCCAGGAGTAGAGAAAGAAAACAACAAGGAGGGATCCAGACGAGGAGAAGCTCTGAATGGGTTAAGTTGGCAAAGCATTAGTGGTTGAAGGCACTGGGACTTGTTAAAATAAAACCAGGGAGGGTTAATAAACAGTGGTGGGATAATACTTGCCTCCATGAATTAAATAAAATCTAGCCTTTCTGACACGAGGGCTAGGAAAATCTCAATTTTATTACAAGACTGGAGGCTCATAATATGCTTGTTAAAAGTAATGATATAACTGATTTAGGTGGATGAGCTATTGGTTTACAATAAAAAATTCTGAATGTGTCAACGTTTGACCAATCTGCAGATCTGGGAATATCATGTAAACCCGCCCCCACCCAGAAAGCCCCAGAGACCCCA
Organism: Pleurodeles waltl; assembly: GCF_031143425.1. Taxonomy (NCBI): domain Eukaryota; kingdom Metazoa; phylum Chordata; class Amphibia; order Caudata; family Salamandridae; genus Pleurodeles; species Pleurodeles waltl. The sequence goes on along the minus strand of NC_090437.1, from coordinate 318,654,529 downwards.
GAGACAATCAGACCTCTTTGGCTGAATGGGCGCCAAAGGAATAAGTGTTAATGCCAGGCAGGGGCATTATCCATCTCACCCAACGGGCCAAAGTGGAAGCAGAAACAGGCTTGTGTGGTTTTTTAGAGGAAATGAGGAGTTGGGACATGGATGGAGATCCGAGATCTGCAGTTCGTGAAACGTACAATTTCAAACAATTGCTAACACACAACTTAGGCTGAGAAGGGTAAAAGGGTTAATGTACTGACATCAAATTAGTTTTAGTTTAGTAATCTGAAAGTTAACACCTAGAGATAAGGAATGTAAAGAAGATATGTCTAGTGCTTTAATATCAGAAAACACGTTAGAAAGACACCAAACACAAAAGCATGGTTAACTTTGCAGATAAATGCTTGAGAAATATTTTAGCACTGTTTGGCCATGAAATGAACAAAAATAAAACCAAATTAACATCCCACATGATATTATACTTGGGAACAGGAGGTTAAGTAAAACATTCATCTTTCAAAAGGTGGCAATGTTCTCAGATAGGGCTTCTATCCACTCTGACGTGTTCTGCAGAGATTGCTGATCTGTAGGTATTAATGGTGCTGTAAGCTTTCCCTTATGAAGCCAAAGAGGCTAGGAAGTTAACCACCAAGGTTACACTAGCTGAGAGTGGATCGGAACCCTGTCCACACACCATCTACACCAGATTAACCAGGCTGACTTGTAGACCTTTGATATGCCAGGGGCCCAGGGCTGTTAAAAGAGCCGGATAGCTTTCTCCAAAATTCCCGGGGTTCTCCAGGAAGTCCCAAAATCCTCCTTGCTATGAGGGGAAAAAGAGCCTTCTAGAAAGAGGTTGTGGCTTAGGCCCTGAAGGTTGAGAAACACTTCAGGAAAGGGAGGAATCCAAACCGGGAAATCCAAAGCCATATCTCGCAGAAATGGATACCAAGGTTGGGCTCGCTAAAAGGGGATGATCAGAACCAGAGATGATTGTTGTCTGAGAACATGTGGAATAACTCAGGCTATAAAGAGGAAGAGGGTTGAGGCATAAAGAAGAAGAGACTGAGGCAATGATTGGAAAAATGCATCTGTAGCAAGAGCCAGAGGATCTGGTCTCTAACTGAAGCAGGACAGTAGTTGGGAGTTGATGCGGGAGGCAAAAAGGTATATTGACATAGTGCTGAAGATTGAAGAAAGAGGATTGAATACTGAAGGATAAAGCCTCCAGTCGCTTGAATCATGAAGGTGTCTGGAAAACTAGTTGGCTATCTCATTCAATTTGCTTGGAAGATATTCCATTCTAACAAAAATGTTCCTTTGGAGACAGAATTCCCAAAGACTCTTGGCAACAACTGCCAGAGGTTTGGACCTTGTACCTCTAAGATGGTTTATGTACCTGAACACTGAAAGAGTGTCCATCAGTAGGTGGATCATGCATTTTGCTCTGTCTTTTACAAGTGTCTGTTTGGCAAAGTAACCTGCAAGCATTTCCAAACAACTGATGTGCAAGGATGACTCTTAAGAGAGCATGTACCTCCAGTCGAGAGTTGCCCACTTCTTACACCCCATCCTGTCCAGCTGGCATCTGATTCTAAGACAAGATCTGGGGAGGCAGAGAAAATTGTTGTCCTGTTCCAAGGCATCTAAATGATTAAGCCACAAGAGTTCTTCTCTGGACCTGGACTCTGAATCCAGACTTACTGGGTCCGAATAAGCCAGACCTTTGCAAAGATTACACATATTTAATATATGTAAAGCCTGATAATGTAGTGGACAGAGAAAGAAAGCTTGAATGAAGGAAGTTAGTAGACCAACTAGCCAAGCTAGAGATCTGAGGGAACAGTGGGACAGAGATAAGGTGTGCTATATCTTTTTTTGATTTAGGTGACCTTTCGTTTTGGAAGTTAAAGGATTGACAGAGAAGTGTCTTTTACAAAGCCCAGAAATTCCAGACGTTGAGAAGGAATAAGGGCACGTTTTTAAAAATTGTTGAGGAAACCCAGTCTTAAAAGCAGGTCTTGACACAGGTGTAAATGAGCGAGGAGACAGTTTGGGGCATATTTATACTTGTTTTGCAGTGAATTTGCATAATTTTTTTAATGCAAATTCAGTGCAAAACTAACTCCATATTTATACTTTAGCGCTAAACCTGTCTACCGCCAAGTTTATGGAGTTAAAGTAATTTTTTGGACGAGGAAACCTACTTTGCATCAATGAGATGCAAAGTAGGTGTTCACGTGCAAAAAATGACTCTATGGCCTTAGCGCTATATCTAGCCCCCCGTGCTAAAGTCAAGCATCCCAGGTAAGTATAGGTAAGTACAGGAAAGTATTTTATTTTATTTTTTAAAGTGACATTGGGGGGCCCTGAAATGGGCCCCCCTCCATGGCAATGGGTGCAATGACCATGCCCAGGGGACCTTGGTCCCCTGTGCTGGCCTTTGGGGTGGTGTGCATGAATCCTGTTTTTTCTAAGACAGGAGTCATGTGGTATGGATGGTTTTGTGTCGGAAAATGACTCTAGGTTGGGTGGAGTAATTTCTTTTGCCTCTAACCTGCCTAACGTAATTTTTTGGTGCAAACCCCCCTTCTTCCATACGCCAGCCCCACCCGACTAACATCATTTTGTTTTTACGCTTGCCTACCCTTTGCACCGGCTTGCACCATTCCATAAATATGGTGCTCGACTGGTGCACAGAAATGGTGCAAGCCGGTGCTAAACTTTCTGGCGCAAAACTGCATTAGTGCAGTTTTGCACCGAAAACTATAAATTAGGGCTTTGTGTCTTGTGCCATGAGCAAAAAATTGCCGAGGTAAATGATGAGTCTGACTCCCTGAGCCTTACATTGTTTGTAAATCAATAAGAGGCTGAAGAAAGGCAGAAAGGGGGTGTTTTGAAGTGGAAGAGGGATTTATCCCACTGAAACTGAGTACTGGCTACTTCCTGTAAGATGGGTGAACTGGGACTGTCAAGTAAGTGTCTAGGAGTTCAAGACCTCCTAACCAATCATCTTAGAGGAATAAATCTCTGAGTTGGAGAATGGTCTCCATCTTGAAGTGATGATGAACTACAAAATTGTGAAAACTTTCAAATTGATCTCTGGATGATTTTTTCTTTCTTTTTGAGCGACAATAAGATGGTACTGAGGAAACTTGAAAGATCGAATGAGGTTTGTTCGATAGCCTGCTTCGAAAGAAGTTATTGCACCTCCTCTTGAACTAGAAGGAACTGCTCTTGTGAAAAACAAAGAGGGCTGGGCTTGTGAAATTGAACTGGAGTCTGGTAAAGATCTATGTGATAACCCTGGATGGTTTGAATTACCCAGGGATCTGATGTGAGAGACGACCAAGCATTTGCCTCCTACAGGAGAAAGGCCAAAAATGAAAATTCTTATTTGAGTACTGATCTAGTTCAATTCGGTAGGAACGGCATGGGTAGAAATTGGGTTTGTAGTCTTGGTAGAATTCTTGGGAAGCCTTTATGGAGGGACTGGCCTTTTGGGGGGTAACGGCCAGCAAAGTGACTCCTTCTTTTGACGGCCCTGGCAGAAACCTGAGAAGATTTTTTTTGTTTTTTAAATTGGGCCTTGCCTATGGTAGTCAAGTTGGTAATATACTTTCTCATTTTCTTGATAACGGAGTCTCCAAAAAGTAGTCCATTGGCTTGGGGTTCCTCTTCTTTAGCTGTCAGGCTACTTAGCTTAGGGGCTATTTCTAATAGAAGGCTTTTCTCCCCTGAGAGATATATTCGTTCTTGTTATCCAACATACGAATAGCACATTGTGCTCAATTTGATAGGGTATCTGGGTCCACTTGTTCGCCCTCCACTTCTGCCTCCTCAACCAAATCCAGGATTCTGGTTAAAGAACCAACTAAATCCAAAATTCGGTCCTGCAGTTTGATCAGGGTCTATCAACCACTTTTTTGGGATCCTTGCCAAACTTGGTGAAAAATAACTACATATTGGGATTTTTGATTGGAATGTTAGCTACTTTATTAGGAAGGGAAGGGCAAGAGCATTTGGACGTAAGTTTATTTCTTGAAGTTGTATCTAGTGCATGACATAATGAAAAAGAGACATTATCAGAAACAGGTTCTGATTTGCATTCAGAACTTAAAGTGCCAATGAACTCTCAACTTCAATTGCAGAGCTAGCATTCCGAGGATGTCAGTTGGTAGCTGACTGGCTGATGGACAGCCACGCTCTGGTTGCAGGGCATCTACCAAATAAATATATATATTCTTCTTCTTACCTGTGTGGTGAACATCCATAACTCAACTCAAGATTTGGCGACGAGTTGAGTCAGTATGCAAGCACTCAAGGTGGCTGCGGACCCATTGTCGTCGTCGGTGGCCGTTATGGAGAGCTGGAATGGGGAACAGTAACGGGAAAGAGAAGGCAAAGATTGAGGGTGCATCGATCTACATTGGTAGCACTGTACAAACTCAATCTTTGAGTTTTTCATTTTTTTTTTTTTTTGTTGGCGAAGGAAGACATGCTCTTGTGCTGATACCTCCTGTGCGCATACTGTATGCGTCATCACACTGGTGACGTTCAAACGTGGGTGCCGCCATCTTGCTGAGGATCGTAGTGGAGCGCATACTTCAAACGTCATCATGCTGGCGACGTTCAAAAGTCGTGCGTGCCGCCATCTTGCTGAGAACTGTAGCGATGATACCCACACCATTCAACATTGTGTGTGTCACTATGCACATCATGCGTGCTGCCATCTTGCTGGAGATTGTAGTGGTGATATGCACATCACTGAACATCGTACAGTCTGTGTATTACGTATCACCCTGGAAACAGTGATACGCACACTGAACTAAATTTATTTCTTTAGAAGCGTGTCACCGTTGACATCGATAACAGCAGTGATACGCACACCAATTAACTTTGCATAATTTTGTACATCAATAATCCTAAACTTTTGTGTGGGCCCACCATTTTGGATGGGAAAAACAGTGGTGATACGCACACCATAGGACCTCGTATGACTTGTACATTATATTTGGCTTGACTTACAACTGTGTATTGTTGGCATTAATGTTTATGTGCACATTTACACATATTCCAATTATTAGTATTTATTAGTATACCACAATAATACATGTACCAGCAGTGATATGCACACTTGATTTCACTCTTGGTTTCAGTGCCAAATTCCAATCTACAACATGCAGTTTAATACCATAAACTCATCACCAACATTTGTAGAGCAACCAGGGGCATTATCTATAGAATGGGAAGATTGGATATCTATGTTTGAAACATATGTGGAAACATTAGGGGGTCAAGAATTTAATGCTTCAAGGACAAAGGCCCTACTTCTCAAAGCAAAGAATGTCAACACATTTTAAGTACTTACCAGTAGCTACAGCAAGTAATGGTGATCCAATTGAAGATGTTTATCTCAAGGCAAAGAAACACCTGGAATTCAGGTTTGCAAAGGAAATAAATATAGCAATGAACAGATATAAATGTTATACTCATTCACAAACTGAAGGTGAAACAATTGATTACTTTGTTTCAAAATTAAGAGAATTATCTTTGAAATGTAAATTTGGTGCCATGACTGATGAATTGGTGCATGATTAACTCATTCTACATTGTAAGAGGAAGAAAATTCAAGAGCCACTTTGGGCAGTCAAGAATCCATCTCTTAAGGATGCTATTGACATTGCGAAAGTTGTTGAACAATCAGAACATTGCATGAGAAAAATAAAATAGTAACAACAGAGTGTCCACAACCACAGGTTTTGACAAAGCTGAACCAGAAGTTGGGGCTGTTGCGAAAAGTAATAAAAATGTCTAAGAATTCAAACAGCAAACTAGTAGATGTTATCGTTGTGTAAGCAACATCCATACTGCAGAATGCTCAAAATGTTTAGCCATCAATAAAACTTGTTGAAAGTGTGGACGTAAAGGGCACTTCGCAAACTAGGTAGTTCCTAAGGTTCAGGGAAGGGTAGCAAAAAGGGTTAGTAAGGGGTTTTAGCATTTAGCGAAGAATAATGTGAAGGGGTAGTAAGACTGTTTAAGGGTTCAAGAAAGGGTAGTTGCAAGGTGTAAAAAGTGGATTTTAGGGCTTAAAGGGTAGTTTGGAATTTTAAGAGTTTAGGAATGGGAAGTGTTAAGGTGTACCAAGGGGCTATTAAGATATGGTTTGAACAATTAAAGAATCCATATAATAAAACAACTGTTAACATTCAACATTTTTTCAATTGTCTTAGGTAATAATGAAGGACACAACATTATTACTGTGCCACTTTCAACTCATCTTTATTGTAGTCAACATTTTAAAAGGTGACTCTATCACATACAACTGACCAACAATTGCCATACAAACATTTATTGGATGAGGTGATGGGGGTTTGGGGAGAAAAAGAAAAGCAAGGAGAATGAAAGGTTAGGGGTGATTGTTGCTACAGGCAGAATCAAAGAGAAAGAAAAAATTTCTCTTGCAGATGATGTCTGTGCAAAATTGTGTTACATGAAGCTCAATGCGCCCCTTTGTGCTCAAGTGCACAAGGTAAAACTGGTGGATCCTTCAGAAGTGCTCAGACAAAGGGTTACCACTAGCTTTCACTCTCATCCTCTTGATGGACAGCACCAGATGGAATGGTACAGCAGTGATTACTATTTGCTTGTAGGAATAATGCCCTTCTTCCACAGTTCTTCATGAGATCCTCAGATTCAGAGACCAGGACAGTGAATTCCAAAGCCTAATATAAACTGTCTTAGAAGTGATTCCCATAGTTCAGACAAATGTCAGAAGGAGGAAGCAAAAGTCCTACAAATCATTCTGTAATGAGACAGGCATGACCATTTCCCTCTATCCAGAAGCAGTTTGCATTCTGCCAAGAATAGCGTCTTCTTTGTATCCTGTGCATCTTCAGATAGCTCTTCTAGCCTCGATCCACAATCTCCACTATCTAATGGTATGGAGATTGAAAGTTTAGGAGAGGTATAAGAGGAACTATATGTAGAATTAACAACCTCCCCTGTCATGTGTACATTGAGGGGTTAGACATGATCAAAACATATATACAAATGGATAGACGGATTCTCTTCAGATCAGATGTGTGATGTGTGGTTAAGAGACATTTGTTTTGTTTCTTTCTGCAATTATTGTCCCTTTTTGGTTCACTCCTTATGAGTCATACAGCTTGAAAGTTCACTGCTAGTCAAAACGTTTTTAGTGAGAGTGACAATAAGATAATTTAGGACACAGCGAATTAGTGACTATATAGAAAAAGCCTTTGCAATGCTTTTTCCATGTTGAATGAGGGTGGATGGGTGAGTGGAAAGTCTGAGAAATGTTAATTTTATTAATTTTAATTTTATTAACTTTACATGTAAATATGTAAGAGAAATGTGGCCTCGGATGTAAAATGTAAAACCAAATACGATAAAATACACATTATTAAAGACAAAACCGTAACTGACGAGTTCAACTCAGAAAGGTCATTATTTTTGGAGTATACTGTCTTGTTGAGGTGCATCACCAATAAACTATGACCCCAAAACAAGTAGTATATTAGCTATTACCTGTGAGTTTATATTATAAAAGTAGTAGACAGGTTTACAGGTCTGGTTGTACATTTCATATATTTGTAAAATGTAATTAATTTTACAAAGTACTAGTTGAAATGGTCATATTTATGTTGCATAGTCCTTCTGTATTTGATTAAAACGTGTAAAATATGAGCTGGCTTATAGCCCATGCTGAGATGTTTGCATTTTAAATATGTGACTAACATAAGTAGGGACATTGCTTGGTCAGTATGAATGGGGGGTGTTAGCTTCAAATTTCCCGACAATCACACTGGCACATGATGTTAAAATAAATTGGGCCAGATTTTTAAAAAGTGGCGTGGAACCCAGTGCCGCACCACTTTTCTTGTGCCCCTTAGTTCCTCCCTAATGCCACAATGTGTGGGCCTGTACCTAGGATACGGCGCGCCATGGCGGTACTTAGGAAACTAGCGTAAACATTTTTGATGTTAGTGTGGAGCTTTGCAGGATTAGCGTAAAAAATGTTGACACTAATCCTGACAAGCCTATTGAGGTCCATTGTAAACAGAGGTGTGTCTACTTTTAACACCTGCTCTGAGCAGACATAAAACATGTTTTGGCCCCCTTAACATTACATACATACATTATGCCTGGCGCAAACATAATGTAGCGACAAAGGGTTACAAAGTGATCAATGCAGGCACTGTGCCACTTTGTAAATTTGGCACTTCGATTACGGCCTCATTGGGTCACGTTTGGTAAAAAAATGACATTAATGTTTCATTAGATGGCACGATGGGCTTTTAATTCTTGCCCCATTATACAATAAAGAGGGCGCACAAGAGGTGCTTAAGGGGCAGTGGAAAGGGAGAGGAGTGTGTATTGGAAGGGGCACTAAGGGGCAGATTTATGGAAAGCGGCTGCACCGAGTGCAACGCCACGTTCCCTGCGTCCATTAGCACCCCCCTATTGCCACCATGTGCGCACCGTATTTAAAATATGGCACACCATGGCGCAGGGTAGGGGGCAATAGCGTCATCTTTCATGACGCTATTGATGTACTCCGCAGGAGTAGCATCAAAATATTGGCGCTACTCCTGCAGAGTTCATAGGGCCACATTATAAAGAATGGAAGCCCCCTTTTAACATCTGCTCTTGAGCAGGCATTAAAAGTGCCGTAAAAAATGGCATAAGGAAATCTCATAGATTTGCTTAAGCCATTTTTCCGGCTCTCCTAATGGGGGAACGCCCCCTTTGCATACATTATGCCTGGCGCAGGCGTAACATAGCGCAAAGGTTTACAGAGTGGCGCAATGCATGCATTGTGCCACTCTGTAAATTTGGCACAGGGATTTTGGCCTCGTTGGGCCACATTAACGTCAAAATAAATGACGTTAATGTGGCACAGGGTGGTGCTAGGGGCCTATAAATATGCCCCTGGGTGAGAGAAAGTGCGTTATTTAGTGAAATAACCAAACAATTTTAAGTCTCTCCAAACAGATAGAAGGAGAGAGTGTGTGTGTTTTTTTATCTGTGTGTGTAAACATTTCTGGTGCAATCCGACAGACACCTCACCATACCGGACTGAAGGCACCTGCACCCAACTATTCATCAGAACTCCCCAAAACCAACCCCACCTCGTTGCGCCCCACAGTCCCCGCCCCTGTAAAGGCCAGTGGATTTACATGCTTTGTTTTGGAATTAGTATTTGTTCGAAGTTAAAAGTCCCGACCAGGCTACTGTGCTGCACTTTCATGCTGAAGGTTCCAAAAGGCTTAACAAACTGTTGTTGCTGTTGAAAGGAAGTTGATACGATTGCACACCTGGAGAATCTGATGAGTTTGCCATAGTCAGAGGCTGGCGCAGGCATAATGAGGCTTTGTGCCACTTTGTAAATATGGCACGTGGGAAATGACACTTTAACACCACACTTGTGTAAAAAAATTAAACAAACGTGGCACAAGGTGACACTAAGGGCATCATAAATATGCCCCTAAATTTACATTTACGCTGACTCAGCATTAGCACTTGCGTAAGGAATCAGGTTCAATTTGTAAAAAATAATCTGTAAGTGGGATCTCTACAAGCTGAAAGTTGTGTACACAGATGAAAGATAAGTATATATATGCACTGTTTTAAAATAACTTGGGGCCAGATGTAGCAAAATAACATTTTGCGACTTGCAAATAGCGAGTCATTGCGACTCGCTGTTTGCAAGTCGCAAAATGTTATGCAGAACGGTGTCTCAGACACCGTCTGCAAGTCGGTATGGGGTCGCAATGACCCACCTCATGAATATTCATGAGGTGGGTCGCAAATTGCGGCCCCATACCGACTATGGGCACTCGCAAACATGGAGGCCTGCTGTAGTCAGCAGACCTCCGTGTTCGTGACTGCTTTAAATAAAGCAGTTTTTTTTTTTTAAGTGTAGCCCGTTTTCCTTAAAGGAAAACGAGCTGCACTTAAAAAAAAAAACGAAACCTTTAGTTTCGGTATTTTTTCAGGGCAGGGAGTGGTCCCTTGGACCACTCCCTGCCCTGAAAAAATGTTTCTGGGTCCAGTCACAAACTGGAAGGGGTCCCATGGGGACCCCTTCCAATTTGCGAGTGGGTTACCATCCACTTGAAGTGGATGGTAACTGCAACACCATTTGCGACCGCATGTGCGGTCGCAAATGGTGTTGCATACCACTAGGAATCGCAAATAGGAAGGGAACACCCCTTCCTATTTGCAATTCTGAAATGCATTTTGCGAGTCGGTCCGACTCGCAGAATGCATTTCTGCATAGGAAAATGTGATTTGCAACTCGCAAACGGCAGTTTTTGCCGTTTGCGAGTTGCAATTCCTTTCCTACATCTGGCCCTTGGCTCTTAATTGAGATTATGGGGGTCATTCCGCCCTGGCGGGCGGCTGGCGCTGCCCGCCGGGCGGAAACCACCCAAAGAGCGCACCGCGGGGGTCATTTCAACATTCCCGCTGGGCCGGCGGGCGATCTCCAAAAGATCGCCCGCCGGCCCAGCGGGAAAGCCCCTGCAAAGAGGAAGCCGGCTCTGAATGGAGCCGGCGGATTTGCAGGGTGCGACGGTTGCAGTGGCACCCGTCGCGATTTTCACTGTCTGCTAAGCAGACAGTGAAAATCTTTGTGGGGCCCTGTTAGGGGGCCCCTGCACTGCCGATGCCAGTGGCATGGGCAGTGCAGGGGCCCCCAGGGGCCCCACGACACCCATTCCCGCCAGCCTCTTCCTGGCGGTGTAAACCGCCAGGAAGAGGCTGGCGGGAAGGGGGTCGGAATACCCATGGCGGTGCTGCAAGCAGCGCCGCCATGGAGGATTCCCTGGGCCAGGGGAAAACCGGCGGGAAACCGCCGGTTCCCCTTTTCTGACCGCGGCTTTACCGCCACGGTCAGAATGGCCCAGGAAGCACCGCCAGCCTGTTGGCGGTGCTTCCTCTGCCCTCCACCCTGGCGGTTTGAAACCGCCAGGGTCGGAATGAGGGCCTATATCTTTACAAAACTGTACCCATCCCAAAACCTGTTAGGTACATTGTTTTGTAATCTATTGTGCACTTATGTACGCTGAATATTAACTATAACCAATCCATAGGCTCACATAATGCCCCCCTGACTCTGTGAATTAGGTTTACATTTAAAACAATTGTAAAAATAATAAGATCATGGGCCTGATTACGAGCTTGGTGGTCAGCTTTGTCGATCGTCAGACCCGTGTTGATGAGACCGCCGTTAAGGTGGTGGTCTCCCAAGCGGCCCTATTACGACTTTCCCACTGGGCTGACGGGCAGGAATTAAGGTTCCCGTCCATCAGCTCAGTGGGAAAGGTGCGTCAGCATTGCTGGCGGCTCATAATAGAGCCGGTGACAGTGCTGCCGCTCACAGGGGGCACCATCACCCTTGAAATTCACACTGTCTTGACAGTGCACATTTCGAGGGTACTGGGCAAGGGGGGGGCTGCACTGCCCATACCATGCGATGGGCATTGGCAGTGCAGGGATCCTCCTGTGGGCCCCTGCACTTGTTCTCTGTCAGCATTTTCATGGCGGTTGAACTGAGTTCAGTGCCGCCCCCGCCGGAGATCCTGGAGGGGACAGTGGTATGTTGGCAGGACTGCGTGTCAACCTCATAATGTGGCATTCAGATTGCTACAACTGCGGTGGTTTGACTGCCACCAAGAGTCAGGCAGTCTGTTGACCTCCAGACTCGTACTAGGGCTCCCAATATTTCATGTTAAATTGGTTCAATCAGTGAGATTTTGTAATTTGCAAGGGCCATCACATTGTTCAAATGCACTGAAAGAAAGACATTCAAAGAGGATGTCAGACTTGATAACATTATTTGAAACACAACAGTGCCCTGTGGGAACCTGAATTCCCCAAGAAGTTACCAAATCACACGCTTGAGGCCACAAGACAGGGGTAACACCTCTGGATGGCTTGTCCGTGGGTTTGCCTCCACTGTTGGTGGGGGTCAGTATGGTGTGCATCAGGAAGAAGCTTCAGCGTGGGGGTATTACACCATTCCTTTATCAATGGCCAGTGTAGCGGTGATGAGTAGTAGTGAGATATTCTAAAGCAGATGAATGATACCAAAGTGGAAAGAAGCACATGTATTCTCACCCCATTTCTTTAATGTGCATATTTCAGTTGTGTGGGAGAGGTTAGAGACTGAAGTAATATACCTCTACTTTGGAAAAAGAACCCAGAGGTGATGGCAAGAACCATACTGCAAATGGGTAACAGAACGCTCTGTGAACCCTGAAGCAATATTACCTAAGAAATTTGGAAAGCATTTCCCTAAACACCAAAGTACTGCATTTTGGCCTAGTGTGGGGAATGAGTAGGTGACGTATTGTGAGTGAAAAACTGAAGAAATTACAAACTTAGGGGCCTATTTAAGAGCATTTAGCGCCACTGGAGCGTCACTATATGTGACGCTCCAGTGGCGCTAACCTCTGCTCCATATTTAGAAGAATGTGCAACGCCACTTTTTGTGGTGTTACACCTCTTTGTAATTATGGGCCTCTCTGATGCACTTTTCTGCGTCAGAGGGGCGTGCAATGGGTGTTGCTGTGGGCGTGCCACAGCAACACCTATTGCATTTTGACTCTGCCTCAGATTTAGGAGATTTCGTAAACCTGAGACACCAACAAAATCTAACACCACCCCAGGGGTGGTGTTAGCAAGGCACAACGAGGAGGAATACTTTTATTCCTCCTCGTTTTTTGCTTTTTCTATGCATGCTTTACAATGGGCCAGCTTTGTCGATCGTCAGACCCGTGTTGATGAGACCGCCGTTAAGGTGGTGGTCTCCCAAGCGGCCCTATTACGACTTTCCCACTGGGCTGACGGGCAGGAATTAAGGTTCCCGTCCATCAGCTCAGTGGGAAAGGTGCGTCAGCATTGCTGGCGGCTCATAATAGAGCCGGTGACAGTGCTGCCGCTCACAGGGGGCACCATCACCCTTGAAATTCACACTGTCTTGACAGTGCACATTTCGAGGGTACTGGGCAAGGGGGGGGCTGCACTGCCCATACCATGCGATGGGCATTGGCAGTGCAGGGATCCTCCTGTGGGCCCCTGCACTTGTTCTCTGTCAGCATTTTCATGGCGGTTGAACTGAGTTCAGTGCCGCCCCCGCCGGAGATCCTGGAGGGGACAGTGGTATGTTGGCAGGACTGCGTGTCAACCTCATAATGTGGCATTCAGATTGCTACAACTGCGGTGGTTTGACTGCCACCAAGAGTCAGGCAGTCTGTTGACCTCCAGACTCGTACTAGGGCTCCCAATATTTCATGTTAAATTGGTTCAATCAGTGAGATTTTGTAATTTGCAAGGGCCATCACATTGTTCAAATGCACTGAAAGAAAGACATTCAAAGAGGATGTCAGACTTGATAACATTATTTGAAACACAACAGTGCCCTGTGGGAACCTGAATTCCCCAAGAAGTTACCAAATCACACGCTTGAGGCCACAAGACAGGGGTAACACCTCTGGATGGCTTGTCCGTGGGTTTGCCTCCACTGTTGGTGGGGGTCAGTATGGTGTGCATCAGGAAGAAGCTTCAGCGTGGGGGTATTACACCATTCCTTTATCAATGGCCAGTGTAGCGGTGATGAGTAGTAGTGAGATATTCTAAAGCAGATGAATGATACCAAAGTGGAAAGAAGCACATGTATTCTCACCCCATTTCTTTAATGTGCATATTTCAGTTGTGTGGGAGAGGTTAGAGACTGAAGTAATATACCTCTACTTTGGAAAAAGAACCCAGAGGTGATGGCAAGAACCATACTGCAAATGGGTAACAGAACGCTCTGTGAACCCTGAAGCAATATTACCTAAGAAATTTGGAAAGCATTTCCCTAAACACCAAAGTACTGCATTTTGGCCTAGTGTGGGGAATGAGTAGGTGACGTATTGTGAGTGAAAAACTGAAGAAATTACAAACTTAGGGGCCTATTTAAGAGCATTTAGCGCCACTGGAGCGTCACTATATGTGACGCTCCAGTGGCGCTAACCTCTGCTCCATATTTAGAAGAATGTGCAACGCCACTTTTTGTGGTGTTACACCTCCTTGTAATTATGGGCCTCTCTGATGCACTTTTCTGCGTCAGAGGGGCGTGCAATGGGTGTTGCTGTGGGCGTGCCACAGCAACACCTATTGCATTTTGACTCTGCCTCAGATTTAGGAGATTTCGTAAACCTGAGACACCAACAAAATCTAACACCACCCCAGGGGTGGTGTTAGCAAGGCACAACGAGGAGGAATACTTTTATTCCTCCTCGTTTTTTGCTTTTTCTATGCATGCTTTACAATGGGCCAGCTTTGTCGATCGTCAGACCCGTGTTGATGAGACCGCCGTTAAGGTGGTGGTCTCCCAAGCGGCCCTATTACGACTTTCCCACTGGGCTGACGGGCAGGAATTAAGGTTCCCGTCCATCAGCTCAGTGGGAAAGGTGCGTCAGCATTGCTGGCGGCTCATAATAGAGCCGGTGACAGTGCTGCCGCTCACAGGGGGCACCATCACCCTTGAAATTCACACTGTCTTGACAGTGCACATTTCGAGGGTACTGGGCAAGGGGGGGGCTGCACTGCCCATACCATGCGATGGGCATTGGCAGTGCAGGGATCCTCCTGTGGGCCCCTGCACTTGTTCTCTGTCAGCATTTTCATGGCGGTTGAACTGAGTTCAGTGCCGCCCCCGCCGGAGATCCTGGAGGGGACAGTGGTATGTTGGCAGGACTGCGTGTCAACCTCATAATGTGGCATTCAGATTGCTACAACTGCGGTGGTTTGACTGCCACCAAGAGTCAGGCAGTCTGTTGACCTCCAGACTCGTACTAGGGCTCCCAATATTTCATGTTAAATTGGTTCAATCAGTGAGATTTTGTAATTTGCAAGGGCCATCACATTGTTCAAATGCACTGAAAGAAAGACATTCAAAGAGGATGTCAGACTTGATAACATTATTTGAAACACAACAGTGCCCTGTGGGAACCTGAATTCCCCAAGAAGTTACCAAATCACACGCTTGAGGCCACAAGACAGGGGTAACACCTCTGGATGGCTTGTCCGTGGGTTTGCCTCCACTGTTGGTGGGGGTCAGTATGGTGTGCATCAGGAAGAAGCTTCAGCGTGGGGGTATTACACCATTCCTTTATCAATGGCCAGTGTAGCGGTGATGAGTAGTAGTGAGATATTCTAAAGCAGATGAATGATACCAAAGTGGAAAGAAGCACATGTATTCTCACCCCATTTCTTTAATGTGCATATTTCAGTTGTGTGGGAGAGGTTAGAGACTGAAGTAATATACCTCTACTTTGGAAAAAGAACCCAGAGGTGATGGCAAGAACCATACTGCAAATGGGTAACAGAACGCTCTGTGAACCCTGAAGCAATATTACCTAAGAAATTTGGAAAGCATTTCCCTAAACACCAAAGTACTGCATTTTGGCCTAGTGTGGGGAATGAGTAGGTGACGTATTGTGAGTGAAAAACTGAAGAAATTACAAACTTAGGGGCCTATTTAAGAGCATTTAGCGCCACTGGAGCGTCACTATATGTGACGCTCCAGTGGCGCTAACCTCTGCTCCATATTTAGAAGAATGTGCAACGCCACTTTTTGTGGTGTTACACCTCCTTGTAATTATGGGCCTCTCTGATGCAGTTTTCTGCGTCAGAGGGGCGTGCAATGGGTGTTGCTGTGGGCGTGCCACAGCAACACCTATTGCATTTTGACTCTGCCTCAGATTTAGGAGATTTCGTAAACCTGAGACACCAACAAAATCTAACACCACCCCAGGGGTGGTGTTAGCAAGGCACAACGAGGAGGAATACTTTTATTCCTCCTCGTTTTTTGCTTTTTCTATGCATGCTTTACAATGGGCCCCTATGTACTGAAATTGTGGCGCTAACCCTGAACAGTACATCAATAGCGCCAAACGTTTTGAGGCTATTGAAGCTATTGCCCCCTACCCTGCGCCATGGTATGCCATATCTTAGATACGGCGCACACATGATAGGGGTAGGGGGTCGCTAAGGGGTGCAAGGAAAGTGGCACTGTACTGGGTGGAGAGACACTTTCCTTAAATCTGCTCCTTAGTCTTGACGGCTGCCAAAGCTGAGGAGCATGCTGAAAGACAAGCAGCTGACATGAAGGCTGGAGGTGCCCAGAGCAAATCAGTCATGAGTGTAAAAAGTAAGCTGAAGCAAAAGACTGAAGGACGAGGTCGCTGGTCTTAGGACCGCCATTTGGCGGTGGCGGTCATATCGCCAACATATGACTTTGGCGATATTCCCTACAGAATACAACCAAAGCACTCCTGCCACCGCCACTGCAGTCAGACCACAACAGACGACTGAAGGCAGCTGCAGGCCAGAAGAGAACATGTTTCCTCCGCACCACCATGTTTCCGCCGCACCACCATGAAAACCCAGGCAGAAACAAACTCAATAAAAGGAGACACTCACCTTCAGGAAGCCATACTCGTCCGGATCCACCAGTGAACCACAACTAGACGTCATCCCGCTGCTCGCCCAAAGACTTCAGAATCTTCGCAGACGACAGCAACTGTAAGTACACACACACTTACCTGTAACTGTTGTATATTTTACATTTTTGTACACTTACACAACATACCATCGGGAAGGGAGTGCGAGGGCGACACACACGTAACTGTGCACTGACATGCACACACATATAGCCGCACATACAACCGCACATACACAGGACACACACTACAGCCACCACACACACACACACTCACATCACTAACACACACTTATGCACAGAAAGACAGCACAGGCCCAGTCTCGCACAATACCACAATATGTCACAACCACACCACAACTGCACCATCATCAATACTTTGACAAGCTCCCACAATAGACACTACTCAAGGACACATCACTCATACAACACAACATAAAACCAACAGGGAACAAACACACACAATTACAAAATCACACAACCATACAACCTACCAATCGACACACACATCACACACATAGCACATCATACCTAACATACCAGCACAAAACAAGCACACTACCCAGTCAAAGCACACAATGCCATACAACACAAAAACAAACACATGTCTACACAAACACCATTCAATATCATAACAACAACATGTATCCTACATACACATGCCCATCATAGAGCACACACCCTATCCCTGGGAGTCAAAAGCACTGCACACATCCTCACATACTTCCCAAACAATACAGGAAGCACAAGCAGTACACACACACAAATACTGACACCCAACCAATGTCAGCCAGGAACAACTCTAACCTAGGAAAAGAAATGCAGGACAAAGATGTAACCAGGAAACCAACAACTGGTTGGCTTGATTATATCTGGTAAACATTAAGTTAAAAGTCGAAGGCCATAGGCAAGTCCATACAGTTAGGTTTGTGCACCAAAGGCGCATATTGGTGCCCCGAACTTGACTCCTGACTTCCATGTAACGTCCACAGGTAGAGGCATCCAGGGGGCAGGCACCTCAGTGATTATCTGGGGGGATGGCGGGGGTTGGGCTTAGGCTTTGGAGGAAGTTTGGGATTTGTCTTGGGAGGGGGTGTTTAGGTTTAGGTTTGGGGAGGGTTGATTCTTCTTGGGAGGGGTCGACTTCTTGGTGGGGGGAGGCCTTGTAGGTGGAAGGGATGGACTTGGAGAGGGAAACAGAACATTTAGGGATTTCACAGTGGGGGAGAGGAGTAGGGAAAAGGGCAAACTCCAAAAGGATAGATTTCTTACACACACAGGGATGGTCATAGCAAAAGGGTTTGGGTGTGGAGGGAGAGGGAGAGGTTGTCTGAGGTGTTGGTGGGGATGTCTTGGGTGCTTGTTTGTGGGAGGCATACTTGTGGGTGGTTGGTGTCAGTTGGGTGGGTGAGTGAGGACGTTTATGTGTTTTGCACTGAGGAGGGGTGGAGGTGCTGGGGCATGCAGTGGTGGGTGAGTGACTGTCTGTTGGGGTGGTGACTGCAGGTATGGTGGATGTGCTGCATGTAGGAGTGTCAGTGGTTGTGGTATCTGTGGGTGTGATGACTGGGGTGGATGTCTGAGGGTCTGCTGTGGTGCTGTCTGTGGGTAGGATTAGTGTGGTGGCTGGATCTTTGAATGTTGGTGTGGTGTCTGCAGGTGTGTCAGATGTGCTGTTTATGATGCTGGACGTGGTGAGGGTGTCAGGGCAGATTGTGACCGATGCTGTCTGTGCATCTGAATGTTGCTTGTGTGCATGCCGGTGGTGTGTCTTTTGGTGCTTATGTTTGTCTGAGCTACCTTTGGATGTTGAGGTGGATGTATGCCTGTCTGTTTATGTGTCTTGGCTGGGTCAGGGAAGCGGGGTTTGGGATTGGGAAGAGGAAGGGGGGGGGGCAGTAGACAAAGAGTGACTAGCTGCCATCAGTGTTGAGGCCAGAGCCTGAAAGGATCTCTGTAGGTCAGCCAGTTCACCATAAATGCCCTCCAGGAATGCATTACTCTGTTGGATTTGAGTCGACAGTCCCTGGATGGCATTCATGATGGTTGACTGATCCATAGAGAAGGACGTCAGGAGGTCAATAGCCTCCTCACTCAGGCCAGCAGGGCTGACAGGGGCTGGGGCAGCGGTGCTTTCAGCACAGAAGACACCCACCCTCATGGGTGAGTGGCCATGACCAACTGGGTGGGGAGCTACAGGGGGGGCTATGGTAGAAAGGGGGGTGGCAGACAGAGATGGTGCTGGGGTGATCTCAGATGGGACCGCCACAGCCAGGGAGTGTCCAATGAAGGAGGATTCGGAAAAAGATGAGGTGGATCTTGTCTCCCCCTTGGCACTCCCCTCGCCCTTTAGGCCTCTGGGTCCCTCAGTGTCTGTGGTATCATGACTTGGAATCCTATGGCCAGCAGCTTCCCCACTTGGCTGTGCCCCGTCTCCTTCACCTGCCAATGCTGATGCTGGAAAACAGAGAGAGAGGTAGGGTCATCACATTAATTTCATACACTTACATCACACTGTACGCATCATAAACATTAGATCTAGGTGTACGATGACTACAGGTAGAAGCTGTTTTGTGCCAACATTGTGGTGGTCATTATGACTTTGAAGACTGCCAAAGCTGCGGGCACCAGAAGACCACCAGTGCTTGGGGTCTTCCGCCCACCATATCATGGGTACTGCTGGATTTCCGCCACACTTTGGGCGGGAATCCAGCAGTAGTCGTGCTGATGGGCGGAGGCGCATGGGCGGTTCCACCACCGGCCCTGCCCCACCAAAAGGACACCGCCCGCCATATTATGTGCAATAATGCGGCCTGGCAGTGTCCTGATGGCGGGCGCTGCTAGAGGTGGAAGGGCCCCTTCTTGTTCCCTGCCGGATTACCTCCTCCCCCGACCAGGTAAGTTGATCGTCCAACAGGGGAGGGAGGTGGGAGGGTGGTGGTTGTTGTGGGTGCGTGTCTGAGGGGGTGTTTGTCTGCATGTGTGTATGCTTGTTGGATGGGTGTGTGTATGCATGTTTGGATGGGTGTGTGCATGCGTGTTTGGATGGGTGTGTGTATGCGTCTTTGGATGGGTGTGTGCTGAGGTGAATGCAAGTATGGATACGTGTGAGTCAATGCATGTATGTAAGTGTAGGTGAATGAGTGTATGCATGGTGCGTGTGGGTGTCTGTGTGCATGTATGCGGGAAAGGTTGGTGCTGTACCTAAGGGGGGTGCGTTGTATCTGGAGGGGAAGTGGGGAGAAGGCGGCGCTGTACCTGGAGGGAGGGTGGAGGGGTTGTGTTTGCAAGGGGGCTGGGGGAGTCATCTACTGGTGACAGGGAAGAAATTCCCTGTCACCGGTAGCCCTTCTGCCAGAGTTTTGTGGCGGTGCTACTGGTGCAGAAACCCTGATGGAAAGGCAGCTCCTAATACCGCCGGCAGTCTTTTCTGGACCGCCGGGCTGGAGGTGCCCATCTCCAACCCAGCTGGTCCGACCGCCATGGCGGTATGAGTGGAGATGTGGCGGGGGTTTGGTAGAAGCCAACCCGCCACACTCATAATGTGGCAGTCTTCATCGCCAGCCTGTTGGCAGTGAAACCACCACCTTTGCCCTGGCGGTCAGGAGACCACCAGGGTCATAATGACCACCTATGTCACACCAACATGCAATCCACACCCCTATATATAACAACGTCACACACCACCTAAGCCACCTATCTCACAGCTACAATACCATTCTATCAATACAGCTATCACACTAACCATTCATTTACAAGCTGACTTGGTAACATGAATTTGGGTCCCTATTCACAGCAACATTGTCAACCCAACAAACAAGCTATGGAAAATAGTGGTAACATTGATTTCCACATATCACATACACCAAATCTACACATACTTACAATCTGACCTGATGTCATGTTCCAGGAAAGGAACCTTATCATATGCTAAACACAAGACAGCATGTTGCATACAAGCCAAAACAATTTAATTTCACAGAGTTCACAACCTTCACAATTGAAAATTACAAACGTGCACCTTCTCTATTTGGCATATCTAAATTTGGAGTATGGTAGAGTCGAAACACATGTCACAAACACATGTTCCAATAATGTTGTAGAAAAGGATGATACTTACTTTGTGGACCTTCGCATCTTAGTCATTCTTTACCTGTAAACAAAGTCTTGTACACTTACAGGGCCTACCTACTTAGCCCATAGCATTTACCCACAGACAACTGCAGGTAGCATACCTACTTCTCAAATAAAACAGACACCTTTCATGTGCATAAAGGCCACATACAGTTCAATGTATCATGATGAGTGGCAATTTCAATACCCCAGTGTTTGAGTGGCAACATCACTATCCACACTTCAGACATGAGTAATCTTACATCTGTATAGGAAATTGTCAATGCCACAAACCACATATGAGGATACCATGATAGAGACATGAGGCAAGCCAGATGACTGACTACACATACCATTCCACCCACATGTTAAGGTGAACTACCACACCTACACCACAATGTAGTCAGTGCGAACAATTGGTTTCCATACAAAAAGCATTCAAAACATATTGAAAATAGCAAAAGTTAGTATGTTTAAAATACATCACAATGTTGATATATGGCAGAACCTTACAATGTACACATGATGTTGGCAAAAAACAGTGAAGAATGTACCTGTTAATAAGATGTCTTCACCTATTTAGCATGCCCACAACACGTTGGCCAAAGAAGTAGCTGTGTAACAACTTACCATCAAAAGTACATGTACATGGTACTAACATTCAGAGCTCTGATATCAATGTATGTGTTGCAATAGGAGTCTAGTAATACCACCATGGTTTCCATCATGTAGGATGTCCACTCTGATGAGACATTACTGGTGCCAATGTGTAGTTTTCACTTACCAATGGGGACACCTTCTAACAGTTCTGAGTAAGTTTAGGAAGTATGGCGTGTGGAATGTCAGATGGAGATCACAGCCTCACATTAAGTTGTCACTCATCTGAAACCTCAGTAATAGTAAGACTGTCTTAAACTTGTTGTCAGACTGTATGTTGCACATAGACATGGCTGGCATTAGGGAGCCACGAGTGGTGTGGCGACCCCAGGAGCTGGCCTGGATTGGTGGGGAGGTGGGAGCTGACCTCAGTGGGGCGCTGGGATTGGCAATAACTTACAAAACTTGCGATTTAAAGACACCTACTGAAAAGGAAGCAATTAAAATGTCAAGATATCTCTTGTGATTAATGTTTCTGCTAGGGAGAGAGATAGGAGTTTTGTCTAGTGGAAAGTTTTGACTCACCATAAAGTAGCGTAGAGGGTTAATATGCCTGCTGCAAAGAGCAGAACTATATTCTATGTGGATAGCTGAGTGGACAAGCGCTTTAAAACACCCTGCATATAGACATGGAGCAAGGGGCATTGGAATGGACAGAGGGCAGAGACCTGGAGAAATTACCATCAGGATATTCAGAGTATGGATCTGTAGGTGGCAAGGAGCAACCAGCAGGGTATATAAAGCAGCACAGTGGTACACGTATGACAAAGTCATGTGTGCATCATCATATGCTTTTGAACAGAAGGGATAACATAAGTGAATAATATGTCCCTATACACAATAAAATGTGCACACCTGTGTACCAGTCTGTACGGTTATGTGTTACTAGGAGATCTTTAACCTTTTGCACTTAACACATTGTCACAGCTTAGATTCTTACACATCATACACTGACCTGGCAGAGGGATGACAATGTGTTTAGTCAGTACCTACCCTCTTGTGGCTACTGTGCTGCCCTCAAATGCCATCCAATCCAGAGTAAGCCACTTTCAATATTCAGGCCATTGGGGGGTCAATATCCAGTGGGCACCCCTTCCTCCTTGGGAGGACATCCCCAGCTGGGCCTCTGCGGTCTTCTGGGCCCAGGGTCTCAGGTCCTCCAACTGCTTTTTACGGTGAGTGCTCCACCGGCTGTGGAACCCCAGGGTCCGCAATTTCTTGGCGATGGCACGCAAGATCCCATTATTCTAATGGGTGTTGACCTGCATGGATGACACAGAGAAGAGGAGAAAGTCATGTCCACATGCACCATACCAAAACAAGGAGGGTGAAAACAAAAGTTAGTGCACGTAGCCAAACACACACTTCCTCCAACATCCCCCTCTTTGTCAAATGACCATCAACAGTCAGGCCATGTGTGAGGGGGAGTCAGCAAAACAACATGCATATCCAGTACCAGGTGTTATTGAGTCATTCACATACATACTGGCATTGAAACATATGACTGGACCACAAGGATGTCCTTAAAAAGTTATAGGTGGACATTGCAATGTCCACCGCGGTTGTAACCGCCTACCGCCATGAGTTAGTGCAAGTAGCCAAACATACACTTCCTCCAACATCCTCCTCTTTGTCAAATGACCATCTACAGTCAGGCCATGTGTGAAATGGAGTCAGCAAAACAACATGCATATCCAGTACCAGGTGTTAGCTTGAAACATATGACTGGACCACAAGGATGTCCTTAAAAAGTTAATGCTGTAAAGTATTTTTGTGGATCAGGGTACATACATTACACACTACCTACTATGTATCAGGGTTCCAAATTGTTCTATGCACATGTTCACATGTCCATCTACTCACACACATTACCTTAATCCTTCATTCCTGCACATTTCATCTACATCATCATACACTCTACCTTTCAACCATTGGTATTGCATTGGACGTACCTGGTCCTCTGGTGAACCATAGAGCTGGTCATATAGGGGTAGGACCTCCTTCAAAAGCTTGTCCAGCTCTTCCGGAGAGAAGGCAGGGGCCCCATCACCTGTAGGAGTGGTGTGGTTGCTCCCAGAGGCAGTACACATCAGCTCTGGTCGTGGAAGTCTTGCTGGCAGCAGTGTCAGGAGTCAAGTGAAGGATTCAGCAGAAGATGGCACTCACATCCGCCACATACAGGACCGTCACCACTGGCGGACGTCTCCATTGGCCCCAGTCCGCCAAACGCAGCAATGTGTTCCAATTGCAATGTCCACCGCGGTTGTAACCGCCTACCGCCATGACGACATCTACCGGCGGAGTTAGATCACTTCATGAGGTCCAGTACAATACGTCAGGCAGCTGCCATTTTAAGGCTCATATATGTATGTTAAGGTTATGACAGGTGTGCCATTTACTAAAAATCATATCTATGATAATGTGTTAAGTGCTGGCTTTACGCTAAGATGTAGAAATGTGGATGTCATATTTAGAGGATGTGAAAATGATGTATTCTGGGTTATGCACATGAAACAGTATTGTCAGCATAGTATTGACAATCTGAACATAGTATAGGTGCAATAAATATGTGTCACATGTTAACTAAGTTGATGTAACTTTTACTGTCAGTGACATGTTTCTCCATTTAAAGAACATGCAAGGAGTTAGGGGATCTGAGTATAGTAACGAGTCAAATGTTGCCTAGCTATGTGCTGAGTACCACTTTTATTACTGTTTCATGTGACATGATGTAGATTTATGTGTGACATTGGTGTGATCATAGTATGATGTATAGATTGAGTCATTCACATACATACTGGTATTGTCCCACATAGTAACCCTGGCATGAGAAGAGAAAGACAACCTCCAGTGTACCGTCCACTAGCAGACCTGCACACCATGGAGGAGTGACATGTTATCCAAATATACCGCCTGGATAGGCATCCAATCATGGATCTCTGTCGTCAGTTGGAGCCAGATCTGATGCCTGCCATTGCCAATCTCAACAGCATACCTCCCATCATTCAAGTCATATCAGTGCTACACTTCCTGGCCACTGGGTCCTTTCAAACTACAGTGGCCCTAATTGCAGGGATGTCTCAGCACATGCTCAGTCTGGTTTTGAAGGCTGTACTGTCTGTATTGCTAAAACACCTGGACAGCTACATCACATTTCCCCAACTTGAGGATTTGGCCCATGTGAAGGCAGATTTTTATGCTTTGGGACACATTCCACATGGGTTGGAGTCATAGATGGCACCCATGTCGCCTTGGTACCCCAAAGTGCCAATGAACAGGTGTACAGGAACGGGAAAAACTTCAACTCGATCCATGTCCAAGTGGTCTGTTTGGCTGACTTTTACATTTCAAAAGTTTGTGCATAATGTCCTGGGTCAGTCCATGATTCCTTCATCATGCAGAAAAGCAATATCCCACTGCTGATGATGCAACAGTACACAGAGAGGGCATGGCTGGTTGGTAAGTCATATATGTCAGGTGTGTCTGTACCTTTTTTCCTGCTACCATATATGTGGGTGTCCAAGATTAATGTTTGTATTGGTGTAACTATTCCTTACAGGGGAGTCTGGCTGCCCTTGGTTATTGACACCAGTGAGATACCCCATCACGCCAGGAGAAGTCCGCTTCAGTGAGGCCCACGTAAGGACAAGACATGTCGTGGAGCAGACGTTTGGGCTCATGAAAGCAAGATTTTGCAGAATTGACAAGTCTGGTGGAGCCCTCCTCTACTCACCCTACAAGGTTTGTCAAATTATTGTTGCCTGCTGCATCATCAATCAGTACTTCATGTGACTCAAGGTATGTGATGTGATGGTACAAAAGAGATTCAGTGGGGTATTGGGGAGGTTATGCATGACATTTATTGTTCTTTTTACCACCATCAGAGAGCTCAAAAGTGGCTCCAAAGCCTATGACTCAGATATGCATGCATATTGTTCTGTAGAGTTCTGTACAGAACTGTTATGTACGTAGTGTAATGTTTTCAAAATGCACATTCAAAGTCACAATTGTACATATGACTTGGCAGTATAATGTATGGGTATCACTGTGGCCTATAACTTACGTTTGTCAAACACAGATTGCAGATTAACTGTTTGGCTCATCCTCATTTGGCAATATCAGACAGCGTCTCAGGCAGATGGGATTTGCAGACTGACATGTGAAGTGAACAAGAATTAAACCAGGTACTGTTTGGCATGAGATTTGTGGTATGTGAGTTCTATGTCCTGACTGTCACGACAGTGGGATAGTAGTGTCCTTTTCCACACTAAAGACCTCTTTTTTTTGGGAGATGGTGCCATGTGTGTGCTCATTTGTGTCCGACACATATCATAATGTGGTATCCAGACCCTCTAACATCATGATGGTTTTTGTTCTATATGAACCAACTCCGACATAGCTGTCAGAGTGTTTCCACTTTGCAAACCAATATGCATGTCTCTGAAGACTGACATAGGTGAGTGGCAAGCCTACAGACACTTGACCATGGTAAGTGCAAGGTTCCATGACTGGGGACAATAGTACTGACCTCTATCTGTTCATGGGGTAGGTCATTTGAGAGTTATGTTATGGGTATGTGATAAGGCTTTTGCTGATGATAAATTGAACCAATATGTTTGCCTCCTGGGATGGTGAAAGTCTGACATATCACTAACTTCAGTAGTCTGTGGGTTGATAGTGAATGACACCTATCCTGAAACACTGAAGCCCACAGCAGTACTTCACTATGTGGTGATTGGCATTCTCTAAATAAATATGTGGGGATGTACAATACAAGTGATTTGTGTAATTTATATATTACATTCTCAATGTAATATGTATCCAGGTTATACAGTACATGTGTGATGACTATGACAAATATTTTACATTAGAGAGGAACATTTTGCTACAAGAGTCGTCATACATGATAGTTGTATATGGTTGATACATCACACTTACTCAGGATCTGTGGTTAAGTGGTATTTATTGGGGAGTGCACAGAAAAATGAGTGAAATGAAACACAAATGACACAAAGTAAACAGTGAATGGTTTAGTCATAATGGATGAAATCATCAGGGCAGCTGCTACACCATTTGGACACACAAGTCCAGTGTCCATGCACCATAGGAAAATGGAGTTAGGCTTCAGAACAGTCAACTAGGTGTGTCCGTGGCAAGCAAGGGCAATCACTCAGTAGAGGTTTACTTCCTGGCAGTGAGTTTGGTGTTGGCATCTGCTCCTCCTGGATGTCTGGGTGGACATCCATGTTTGCGGTGGGTTCTTCTGCTACAGAGAGTGGGGTGTCTGACGCATTCTGAGGCATTCCTTTCCACTGGTAGGGCCTCAATTTCTCTAGCAGCAACAGATATAGAAGGGCCTGATGTTTCATTGCTAGTGGAAGAGGCCTGATGTTCGGTACAAAACCTAGGGTGGTATTTATGTCCCTCAGCACCACAGCAATGGGAGCCAGGATGGCATTTTGGGCTGGCAATGCTGCATAGCTTCCTGGTGTTAGATCTCCTCCATCATGGTGAGTACCTGGCCCATCATGCCTTGGGATTGTTGGTAGGCTCCTAAGACCTGGGAGATAGAGGCCTGGTCAGTTGTGTTCCTTGAAGCCCCTATCCTCTGGCCCACACCATCCCTCCTACATACCCTATGCCCATGTCCTTGTGCCCCTGGCACAGTGTGCCCACTCCCACTGGTGGCAGGGTTATCATTATCAGAGGTGATAAGAGGAGACTCAGGTACCTGACTGGGGGGCACACAATGGAAGAGAGTGTACTTGGCACACTGGTTGGGGGCAATTGTTGCCTGTGATGTGGATGCAACAGGGCTGGGAGGAGTCAATGTGGGCAGGGTGAGGCTGACAGTTGTTGACAGACCAGGTGTCCCCGATGTACCAGCTTCGTCCTCAGTGTCCAAACATACAGAGGTGTTTTCTTGACTGGGGCCTTCATCCGGAGGGGAAGTGGTAGTCTCTGGTGTCCTCTCCATGTTGAGAATAGCAAGGTTACCTTTAGGAGAAGTGGAACACACAGTTGGTGTAAGTGATACAACAAGTGATGATTAACTTTGACAACTAAACATATTATGTGAGATGCACACACTGTCTTTACATAATCCCCTGATTTGAGAATGACAGCTGCTTCCAAATCTGGGTTATAGCAATGTGGAACACATAGATTTGCAATTGCATCCACCATGCTCCAAGCTCCTAGAGTATGTTGGTGCTTAGATGACTACTGAGACCCTCATATCTTGTCTGAGTAAAGAAATGAAAATGTACATTTCTCCCCTAGAAAAGCGTATGGCATCATTGATTCAACTAAAAACTGAACAATGAACAATGGTGTCAGAGCTGGCAAACAGTATAGGGTTTACCATTTGACCTGGGCCTCTGCCTGGATGTACTGCAAGTGCAACCAGTTTGCCATTTATTCCCCTGCTCCCCACAGGTGAGTGTATGAAATTGTTAGGACGGTTTTCTCAAAGGCCTGTTTGGTAGGAGACCCAGCTGTAACTGTTTTGCTTGTAATGGTACTGGTAGTGAGCCATTGCATTTCTGTTATTCGCATGGGCTGTTAAACAGCGGTGCATTCAGGATGGCTTTCTTTGATTGTTAGTTTCACATGCAAGACATTTAAATTTAATACAGTGTTCTGGTTTTTCTTACAGGTGGAATAGTGGCTTCTGGGAGTTGTAGTGCTTCAGTTCCCAGTACTTCACATGCCATTCCCAAACACTGTGACCCCAGGTGAGTTTAATTGATACGTGACATGCCACAGAAGGGAAATTGGACATTAGGACAGAGGGGTGGTGGGTGGTTTGGTCATTGAGGTGGGGAAAGGTTATCAGTGAGCATACAAGACAAAACAGTTTGGTGACATGAATAGTGTAGTGACTTACCAGACCCCACTCCCCCAGGTATTCCTGTCAGGCCCTCAGGATGCAGGATGTCCAAGACTTCCTCCTCCAAAGATGTGAAAGTAGGGGGGGAGGTGAGGGTCCACGGCCAGTCTTGAGGACACCCAGATGGTGCCTGGTGGCCATGGAACTGACCTTTCCCCTGAGGTTTTTCCACATCTTCCCAATGTCCTCCCTTGTGCGTGGGTAACTACCTGCAGAATTCACCCTGTCGACTATCCTTTGCCATAACTCAATTTTCCTGGCTATTGATGTTTGCTGGTTCTGTGCTTCAAAAAGGAATGCTCTACCATAACAATTTCGTCCACCATGACCCTCAACTCATCATCAGTGAAACATGGATGTTTTGTGGGGACAAGGTAGTGGTGGAAAAGACAGTGAGGTAGTGAAAAAATGGGAAAACAACATTTTAGTGATGAGGTGTGGGTGCTTTGATGTGAGTGGGTGACAATTGTTGTGTATTGTGTGGTATAGTAAATTGTGTGTTGTGTATGTTGTGCAGGTGTGGGATTGTGCTGAGTGAAATGTGTATGGGGGCCTATTCTTCGTTTTTCTATCATCTGAAAACATGTTGCTTTTCCGTGGCTGCATGTGGCGTTTTAGTTACAAAGGATTGTGGGTTGTGTAGAGGTGTCTTGTGTAATGTGTAGGTGTGCCAGGTGTGTGGATGTGTGTCAGGTGTGGGGTATTCAAACTATCCAATGTGGTGTGGTGTTCTGACTGATGTGAAATCAGACCACCGCAGTTTGCACCGCTAATGGTTTTCTGCCATGGAAGAACCACTCTTGTGAATTGTGGATCATAATATGATGAGAGGAATTTTGTCAGGCTAGCGGTGCTGGTGGTGGAACCGCTTCTTTTCCATCCTCCAGTGTCTTGGTGGTTTCAGAAATTTGGCTGATTTGGCGGACTGAGCTGTGTGACTCTAAATAGGCGCTCAGATTACCGCCAACATGGCGTTTTTTTGCCAGCAGACACTGCAGCGGTCTTGCCAAAGGTCCGCCAAACTCATAATGACCTCCAAAGTGATATCCACATGTAAAAATAAGTTAAGGTTAAGATGTGGATTTGCGTTTCCACATGAAAGAACTTGGACAGATATATAAAGGCTGTGGGAAAGAGAACCATTTTGTGATGATGTGTAGAGTGAAGGAAAAAGGTAAGTGCGTCCTTGTGAGAAGGCAAAATGGCCGCCAGAATGTTGAAGAAGTAACATTCAATGCACATTTATAGCGACAGTAAAACAAAAGAAAGAGAAGGTACAAGCACCGATCCATGTGTTGCAGGGCACAGCGTCAAGTACCTGTTTACGCAGCTTAAATATGGCTGCTGATATGAGACTGATTTCTGTGAGTTACAACATGAATGCTCATCACAAAATAGTAAGTCAGTGTCCTTTGTTTCATGGTTTAGGAAAGCTTAAGACTATGAAAGTAAAAGTAAAAGAGGATGTCTGTCCAGTTGATCAGAGACTGTTAGAAATCGAGTGCCATAGTTACTAAAAAGTGGTGCAGCGCAGTGCTGTATCAAAATTGGCAGCGCTGCGTCACTTTAGAAACGCAGGGATGCACCATATTTATTAGAATACAGTGTACCCTGCAGTTTTCCCTTGCACTGGTGTTAAATTGAGCTGCCTAGCGTCAACGCAGGCCTCCTTGCACCATCGTGCAAGGATGTCTGCTTTGAGGGGTTTGATTGTTTATGTGTGGAAAGGTTTCCCTTCCTGCACATAAACAATCACTAATGGCGCTTTAACAATAATTTCTGGCATTTTGCTCTTTCTATGCATGCTGCAGAATGCAGCACACATAGAAAAAGCAAAAAGAAGGATAAATAAAAGAATTCCTCCTTGATGCGCCTTGCTAACGCTACCCCTGGTGTGGCGTTAGATTTTGGCACTGCCTCAGGTTAACAAAAACTCGTAAATCTGAGGCAGTGTCAAAATGCAATAGGTGTTGCTGTGGCACACCAACAGCAACACCCATTGCACACCCCTTCCACACAAAGGGCTGCGTGTGAAGGGGCCGTATTTACAAGGTGGCTCAACCCATAAAAAGTGTAAATACGGCGCAGGGCATTGCGCCACCGGATTGTCACAAAAAAGTGACGCTCTGGGGCACTAGGGGCTATTAAATATACCCCTGAGTCTCTAGTTGGTAGAGGTATGCACCCTGCCCAAGTAGGGAGCACAATCTGGTCAGGGCAAGTCAATTACAAGACATAAATTAGCCTGTGCTCACCCTCTTGTAGCTTGGTGCAGAGCAGGCAGGCCTAACTTAGAAGACAATGTGTAAAGTAGTTTTGCAATACACACATGATAATCACAGGAGACACACCACAAAAAGACTTCACATGTAGAAGAATAAAGCTAGTTTATCTGGTTAACGTAAGATCCGAACAATACAGATCCAATTTGTAAATGGTTAAATATTTGCATTGCGGAATCAAAGTAAAACAGGAATGATAACTAATGATGAGGTCGAAGAGGTGGTGCCAGGGACTCCTCAGCAAGTGTGCATGTTGATTCCACAGGTTAAGGTGATATCTTGGCTGCACTCCTCTCGGAGAGCAGATGAGTAATTCCTGAGCGCGGTTGCTAGGGAAGGAGGTGGGGACCGCAGGGAAATGGTGGGCGGCTGGGTCTGATCCTAGATGCAAGCGGCAGAGGTTGCCAGAGCTGCTTGGGGTGACTGAAGAAGTGAGCAGTAAAGGTTCAGCAGAGCTGCTCCAGTCGATCGAAGAAGCAAATGTCAGAGTTTGCCACAGAGGCTTGGGGTTATTGGAGTAGTGAGCGGCAAAGGTTCAGCAGAGTAGAGCAGAGTTTGAATGTCGTATGGGCTTGTTGAACATTTCCATGTTTTCCTGAACGGAAAGCCTTTCACTCTGGTAACTGATGATCAAGTTCTACTGACCATCTATGGCAATCCAAAAGCTAAGATTCCTCCTCGCATTGAACGATGGGGACTCCGATTGCAAGAATACAATTATATGATTGTTCACCATCCACAATAGGATCAGAATCCTGCTGACTACTTTTCAAGAGTGCTTATACAAGGACACGGTGCTCCATCCAAGAACGTTGAAGCCTACATTAATTTTAATGCCAAGTCAAATACACAAGCTGCAATATCGTTACCCCAAAATATCACTGCCACGTGCAAAAGTTAAGACATAATCACACATTAGTTGTGGAACTGACACACTCAACCTCTCAACAATGATGTGAATATCAAAAATACAAAAATGTCAAGGATGAATTGTCCATAACTCAAGAAGGAGTCATACTACGAGGGTCAAGAATCCTGATTCCAGAAAGTCTGTGATAGAAAGTAATTGAAGTGGCTCATGAAAGACATTGAGGTATCGTTGCTGTAGGAGGCCGGCTAAGTATATTGTGTGCATCTTTGGGTGAGGCACCTTGCACTGAGTCCAGGCATCCCTTAGTGATAGTGTAAAAGGTTCTAGATAACCAGAGCTCTCGAATGGTAGCTGTGGAGAGCAGCTGAGGCTTATCCAGGAGGGTGTACAGCAGTTGCAGTTACCACACAGGCCAGTAAGTGATGTACACATAGGAAACAACCACATCAGTGTTAGAAAAATAATGTATTATTTAATATAACACAAGCACTAGACTAAGTGATCTGTTAGAAAAATAATGTATTATTTATTATAACACAAGCACTAGACTAAGGCCCTCATTCTGACCTTGGCGGGCGGCGGAGGCCGCCCGCCAAAGTCCCGCCGTCAGATTACCGTTCCGCGGTCGAAAGACCGCAGCGGTAATTCTGACTTTCCCGCTGGGCTGGCGGGCGGTCGCCTTCAGACCGCCCGCCAGCCCAGCGGAAAAGAGGCTTCCACGATGAAGCCGGCTCGGAATCGAGCCGGCGGAGTGGAAGCTGTGCGACGGGTGCAGTTGCACCCGTCGCGTATTTCACTGTCTGCGCAGCAGACAGTGAAATACATGTAGGGGCCCTCTTACGGGGGCCCCTGCAATGCCCATGCCAGTGGCATGGGCACTGCAGGGGCCCCCAGGGGCCCCGCGACCCCCCCTACCGCCATCCGGATCCCAGCGGTCGGACCGCCGGGATCTGGATGGCGGTAGGGGGGGTCGGAATCCCCGCGGCGGTGCAGCAAGCTGCGCCGCCGTGGAGGATTCAATGGGGCGGCGGTACACTGGCGGGAGCCCGCCAGTGGTGCCGGTCCGACCGCGGCTTTACCGCCGCGGTCGGAATCCCCATTGGAGCACCGCCGGCCTGTCGGCGGTGCTCCCGCGGTCCTCCGCCCTGGCGGTCAAAGACCGCCAGGGTCAGAATGAGGGCCTAAGTGTGGTACATCTCCTTACCGGAGATATGGACTTAGAAATATTTACCCAGAAACAGCTAAGTAAAAGCATAAAATAACATGGGTACCTATGGAGGGGGCCAAACCATATACTAAGAAAATGGAATGTGAAAATCACTACCAACCCAAACTACCACCCAAGGACCCCCAGGACTTGGGAAGCACTGGAAAACCAAAGGTAAGTAAGTAGGATTCCCCAGGTACCAGTGTGCGGAGATAGTACCCCGGGTTAGGTATCCAAAGGATAAGGTGGGAAAGACGCTGTTGGTGTTTTCGAGTTTTAGGACCCTTCCCAGAGGACCCTCAGGAAACCTATTGGGACAAGGAAGGTTCAAGAGTGTCCTCACCCGTGGATACCCAGAGAAGTGGAGTACCTACACCAGGGAGCCCAGGTGCATAGGGTAGAACTTGCATCAGATCCTCCCTTTGAAGCCAAAGGGAACCTCGGTTGTCTAGCTGCTGACGTGACCCATGGACCAGGTTGTTGGAACTCAGATGTGGATTCCAGAAGAAGAGGACATAAGGAAAGAAGGGGCAGAGTCCAGACCACCCAAAGGTGCCAAGGCAGTGCAGGAGGGCAATGCCCATACTTCTAGGAGATGCTTTCCTGTTCGACAGTGGTCGAAGAAGTGCAGCTGTGGGGTCCAG
This sequence comes from Pleurodeles waltl, assembly GCF_031143425.1. Lineage (NCBI taxonomy): Eukaryota > Metazoa > Chordata > Amphibia > Caudata > Salamandridae > Pleurodeles > Pleurodeles waltl. The sequence goes on along the minus strand of NC_090437.1, from coordinate 318,621,353 downwards.
GTGATTAAGAAGGATCCACAAGCTGTCCCACACCGGTGGTCAAATCACAGAGGAGTCAGTGGTCAGCAAAACCACCAGTGTAGTGCAGTACAGTGCAGTGTTGCAGAATGTTGGGGACCAGCAAGGTCACCCTTTAGAGTTAAGTCAGGGCCAGCCCTCAGCAAGCAGGAGAGCCAGAAGGAATCATTTGAGTCCCAGCATGGCCCTCTGGCAGCAGGCACATGGAGTCGCAGAGAGGCCTCAGCAGCACAGCAAAGAGGGGTGCCCACATCCCAGAAGTTGCAGAGAGGATGTCGTTCTTGGAACAGTATAGTGCTGGAGGCCGGGGCTTCATGGAGATAGGAGGTCTTTGGACTGAAGAGCCAGCAACCCTTGGCAATGACAAACAGATGTGGGGCACAGGGATTCCAGCCAGGCAGCTCCAGCAAGGGACCGTAGACTTCTTGGATGTAAAGAAGACAGGCCAGACCTCTGGAGAGCCACAGAGCCACCACCTGTGTTGTAGATCCTTGGAGAGTCCGTGGGACAGCAGGATCCTCAAACTAGTCATTGATGTTGAAGTGCCTGTGATGCAGGAAAGTGACTCCTTCACTCCAAGGGAGATTCCTTTTTGCTCTCCTAAATGCAGGCAGAGTCTTTGTGACTCTGCAGGATGCAGAGTCATGGAGGTTGCAGAGTCCTTGAAGTGCACAGGGGAAAGTTGTGGTAGGAGCCCTCCTACTAGGTGCAGTCTTCGGTCCCATTGACGTCCAGAAGCGGTTCCAGTGTCCATGTTGCAAAAGTGTCTTGCAGAAGAGTCTTCAGACACTTCCAGAGATGACTCCACAAATGAATCTGGGTCCTACCCTCAGAGGAGCCCTTAAGTAACCCAGGGAAGGGGTTGGACACTTACTGCAGTGACCCACCTATCAGCAGGGGTAAGGGACGTCACCCAGCTGGACTAACCAGTCAGATGCTCCCAGGGCCTCTGCTCATCCTATTTCCAAGATGGTAGAATCAAGTGACCACCTTGCAGAGCTCTAGGCATCTCCCTATGGGAGGAGCTGGACAGGGGGTTGGTCACTTTGTGTGGTTTCACACCAGTGTGGGAGATGGGGGCTCCTGCAATGCAGTCAACTGGTTTATGCAAGGGGGCACCAAAGTGGTAACCCCTCTCCTCTACAGGAAATCCTTTGTTCTGTCTTCCCCTCCTTGAGTTAGGCTCAGCAGCAGGAGGACAGAACAGTGTCTGGGGTCAGCAGCAGTACGAACAGGCATGCAGACCCTTTGAGGCTGTACAGGCAGACATGGGGATTCCCCTAGGCAACCCCCAGAATACATGGTATCATGCAACTAGCACTGGAATTGGTGTAGTTGCATGATTCCAACATATTTGATACCAAATAGGATTATGTTTGGTGAAACCATTGTGTAACTGGACCTCTCGTGTTGACCAGTGTCCAAAACATACCTTAAGATGGCTTCCCCACACTTACAAAGCCCAGGAAATTGAGTCTCGGGTTTGTAGGGGCACCTATGCTCATGCAGGGGTGCCCTTGCATTTAGAACCATGCACCCTGCCCTATGGCTGAAGGGATTACCTTAGGGGTGACTTATAGAGTGAGAGTTCAGTGACCGTAATATAAGGTAAACCTTATATCTGGGGTGAACAGTGCATGCACCATTCCACACAAGCAACACCCATTGCATGCCACTTCCACGCAAAGTGCTGCATGTGAAGGGGCCGTATTTACAAGGTGGCATTAAGCCATTGTAAATATGGAGCAGGGCATAGCGCCACCGGAGCGTCACTAGAAGTGACGCTCCGGTGGAGCTAGGGGACTTAATGATGCCCCTTCGTTAAGCAGAAAATGAAAGCTTAAGCTGATAAGAGGCAACATGCAAAGGACATCACATTTCAAAAAGATGATTGAGTGATTGCCTGACAGATGCGCAAATGAAAATCTGATGCTCCATATGATACTGAACTGTTCCAAGTGGTGTCTACCAAAGGACACACACTGACTGCCCAGCACCCTGGGAAGTCTGTTACCAGAGACGCTCCTTACTTCAGGCCTGTGATTCAACGGTCTTTCTTACACACTGGCTTAAATGTGAAGACAAAAATGCAGCAAAATCCAATTGGTAATAATAAACGTTCTACTATTCTGTGTGCCACATATCGTCCGGTAAAAATGATACCTCACTTGTGTGGACAGCCCTAGTTGCCACAACAAGAAATGGCCCAGAACACAACATGGACACAGCACATTTTTCCACTGAAACTGACCCTTCTTTTCCATTTTGGGTAACTGTGGAGTTTGGGCCTTACCTCAGTTTGTACTTGGGGAAACCTAACACACCTGATTAGTTTTGAAGACTAGATACCTGAGAACTCCAAATTGGGTTAACTTGCATGGATTTCACTATTTGTTTTTATACTCAGAATCCCTTGCAAACCTCAAACTTTGACTACAAAAAACAGATTTTCCCCACAGTTCTGTGACAGAAAGTTCTGGAATCTGTGGGAAACTCCATACTTCCTCACAGTCAGCATTCCCCCAAGTCTCCTGATAAAAATGGTGCCTCACTTGTGTGGGTAGGCCTAGTCTCTTTGACAGGAAACTGTCTAAAATGCAACATGGATACATCACATTTTTCCATTTAAAACTGACACCTTTTTTTACTGGGGTAGCTGTATATTATGGGCCTTAGCTCATCCCGCCCCTGGGTAAACCTAACAAACTTGCACATTTTTGAAAACTAGATACCTGGGGGAATCCAGGTGGGGTGACATGCGTGGCTTTCATCACACAACCTCAAACTTTGGCTAAAAAAATGTCCTCATATTTATGTGATGCAAAGTTCTGGAATCTTTGGGGAGCCATAAACTTCTCTCCTCCCAGCATTTCCCCACATCTCATGGTAAAAATGACACCTCCCTTGTGTCGGAAGGCCTAGTGCCAGTGGCAGGATACGGTCCCAAAACCAAGATGAACACATCAAGGGGCATATTTATACTCCGTTTGCGCCGAATTTGCGTCGTTTTTTTCGACGCAAATTCGGCGCAAAACTAACGCCATATTTATACTTTGGCGTTAGACGCGTCTAGCGCCAAAGTATGGGCAAATAGCGTCATTTTTTTGCGTGAACGCCTTCCTTGCGTTAATGAGATGCAAGGAAGGCGTTCCCGTCTAAAAAAATGACGACGACGCAAATGCGTCGTATTTATACTCCCGGGCAAAAATCACGCCCGGGAGTTGGCGGGTCAAAAAACCCCGCATTTGCGCCACTATTTAACGCCTGGGTCAGGGTAGGCGTTAAGGGGCCTGTGGGCTCAAAATGAGCCCACAGGTGCCCTCCCCTGCCCCCAGGGACCCCCCCTGCCACCCCTGCCCACCCCAGGAGGACACCCAAGGATGGAGGGACCCACCCCAAGGACATTCAGGTAAGTTCAGGTAAGTATAATTTTTTATATTTTTAATTTTTTTTGGTGGCATAGGGGGGCCTTATTTGTGCCCCCCTACATGCCACTATGCCCAATGACCATGCCCAGGGGACATAAGTCCCCTGGGCATGGCCATTGGGCAAGGGGGCATGACTCCTGTCTTTACTAAGACAGGAGTCATTTAAATGGCGTCTGGGCGTCGAAAAAAATGGCGCAAATCGGGTTGAGGCGATTTTTTTGCCTCAACCTGACTTGCCCCATTTTAAGACGCCCTAACGCCATTTTCCCCCTACGCCGGCGCTGCCTGGTCTACGTGGTTTTTTTCCACGCACACCAGGCAGCGCCGGTCTGCTAGCGCCGGCTAACGCCATTCCATAAATACGGCGCCCGCATGGCGCTTCAGAATGGCGTTAGACGGCGCTAAATTTTTTTACGCTAAACTGCGTTAGCGCAGTTTAGCGTCAAAAAGTATAAATATGGGCCCAAATTTTTGCACTCAAAACTGGCAATTTTTTTGCAGTGGGTAGCTGTGGATTTTGGGCCATTGCTCAGCCGGCACCTAGGGAAACCTAGCAAACATGCACCTTTTTAAAAGCTAGACAACTAGGGGGGGCAGGGGTACATGGATTGTGTGGCTCTCACTAGGTAATTTTACCCAGAATCCCTTACAAACACCAACGTTTGTCAAAAAACACATTTTTCTGACATTTCTGTGACATAAAGTTCTGGAATCTTTGAGAAGCCACAAATATCCTACCCCCACATTTCCCCCAATAAGAACGGTACCCCACTTGTGTGCGTGAGCCAAGAGACCACGACACAAAAAAACCCTAATGTACTATTTTGATAGATAAACAGTAGGGGACAACCAGGGGATTCCACGATGAGCGCCTTACATGAGGTTTTCTAGCCAACAATGTCCTGCACTCCTCAAACATTTTTAAACCCTCTACATGTAACAGACGGGTACTCAGAATAGATTCTGTGCTGTTCTTATGCACGGTGTTCTATGTGTACTCAGCACTGTACATTGAAGTACCAACAACTTTGACTTATGAGGTTGAATGCAATTTGAGGTGCTATAAACAGCACTCTGCACCCCATTCTTCCTTTGTATAATTAAGAATGTTGCACAGTGAGGGGACTACAGCAGCGGCCTCTCACGCTCTTTGTTCTCGAAGGAAATATTAACATAATCTTGTTTAGGCCTTGATACCGAAACCTAAAGGAGAATTCTATAAGCAGCAATATATATATAGATATTTAATCAGTAGCAACACGAAATACGTACAATTTAAACAATAGTGGTTCCCCTGATCCTCCCAATTAATGCAAGGTGCTACATAAGACCATTTTCAGCAGTCATTCCCACTTTGCTAACATATAAGATGAATAAAGGGTTATAAGACACAACCATGCATGCCTAAACAATGCATGCCTGAACAACGCGGTCGGAACCACGACCGCATCTTTACTATGCATGCCTTTACCACGCATACCTTTGCAATGAATTTCATTGTAAAAGCATATGTGGTAAAGAAAATGTGTGGTAAATCCTCCCGCCCTGCGCCCTAACACCAGCCACCCCTGCCCTGCAATGCACCCTGCCCCTGGCCTTAAAACTACCCCGCTCCCTTGTCCCTTAAACTACCCAACCCCCCCCCCGTCCTGAGCCTTAAATCTAAAAAAATTATCCTAGGCCCCTGCCCTTATAACTACCCAGCCCCCCCGCCCTGAGGCCTAAATCCACAAACCTACCCGACCCCACTGCCCTCCCTCCATTAAATCCACTCCAAAGAATTCCCAAAACTAAACGACCCCCCCACCCTGAGCTTTAAAGCTGCTCACATATCCCTGAAAACAACCTCCCCACCCCAAACTTCACTGACCCCGCCCCTGCCCTTAAACCTACCTCATCCCCCTGCCCTGAGGCCTAAATCTACTAAACTACCCCGATCCACCAGCCCCCTGCCCTTAAATCTACCCTGACACTACAGCCATGAGCCCCAAATTCCCAAAACTACCCTGACCCCCTGCCCTGAGTCCTAAAACCCCCATGCACCGCTAAAACAACCTCTAATCCCCAAACTACCCTAACCCCCCGCCCTCAGCCCTAAATAAAAATAAAACTACCCCACCCCTGAAAGCAAATCCAGCCCCACTTACCTCTCCCAATCCTTCTTCCTGCTCCCTCCTGCTTGCCCACCCATCTGCAAAGCTAGATGCTGCCTGAACCACGCATATGTGTACTCCCTTAACCACGCTTTTGCATATGCATGGTTTAGGCATATGCATGGCTCAGGCAGGAGTTGTTCAGCTTGCGGACAAACGGCACACGTGGCTGAGCCTGTGTAGTTTAGGCCGTTTCCCTGAATAAAGCCATGAATTATGTAACAGCCTTCAAGGATGATGCAGGCATAGACTGGTATTAGTTTTGTAATATAACATTTGAATAAATAACACAGCTAAATATGATGATATCTGTAAGACTTATGAAGAGTAACTGGATTTAAATCCGGTAAATCACTGCTACAAAAGACAATTTGTTTTCTGTTCTGTGACCAGACAATTCTTCCTTTGCCTGTGTTCTGCCACCTTCCCGCGTATGTGGAGACTCAAACACTGTGACAGAATGGTGGTTGGCAGTATCACTCACTTTTTTCCACCTCTCTTGTGTCTCCACAGACCAAAGAGAGGTGGGAGAAAGTGGGTGGCTTTGTACCTGCACCAGCTGCCATATTTGTCTATCTTCACAAGTCTTTGTAGACCCATGCATTGCAGAATAGAGCTAGGCTTTGGTGGCAGGGAGGAGCAGCGAAGTCACAGAGGGCAGTTGGAGGCAGGAGAGTGTTTTTTTTACCTGTGTGTGTGTGTGGATAAATGTAGATATTGATGGGTTGGATAGCAGGATACCAAGTACCTGGTTTAATATGGGCAAGGGAAAGTCTATTTGTAGTGAGTGATGGGGGTTGGGTGGATGGAGGCCAGGTATTTTATTAACTTTGGGAGGGAGAACACGTTCTGTGTGGCTCCCCCGTTAGTCCTCTGTTTCCGTATAGCTGTTGAAAGCAGTGGAAGATTATCAGTAGGACAAACATAACATACAATGATAGATGAGTATGAAGTGGCTAACAGGGGAATGAACAACAATAAAGTCAATTCGAGCTTCACTCTCCTTGTCTATTTGATGTCATTCAAAAGCTCTTAATAGAAAACATCCTTATTAATCACAGTTTCTCATCTACAGTTCTATATATATATTTTCATTTGATCTGCTGAAAATAGTGGTTTCACAATTAGCGAAGTGTGGGGGAGCACAGTGACTTCTGGGGAGATGAAGGCCAGCAGTTGCAATAATATTTTCTTCTTAATCCCTAAATTATTCTGTTTAATGACTAGTACTGTGTTGTTGATGCATCTTGAGCAAGAGAAAATAGCTTGCTGGGCATGCAGCCTTCTGTTTGTGATGTATGCCTCGAGGTTGATGGGTGTTCAGTAAGTGTTGTTGTTTGCAGAGTCTATCTTGGGGTGTGGGCCAGGTGAATCATGCTGCTAAGCACTTTTTGTTGGACTGGGCAGCCACATTGCTCTCAAACATTTCTTGTTGTGCAGGTTGTTTTTCAAAATCATATTTCAAATGCACAATAACTGTTGGAAGAAATTCAGGAAATCATCTTAGGTTCACCCGAGAAAACCTTTAACAAACATTTGTTCTTCACTTTCTGGTCCATTAGTGTGAGAGCTGTACATAAAGGTTCATTTACAGTTGAGTAAATCTAAACATGTACATTTACTCTTACTCTTTGCAGTAAATTTACAAATTCCATCTTAAGTGCAGACTTACATGTCTCCATACCCTGAATTCTGGGGGTGGAGCTTAACTTACAAGTGTGAAGTTACTCTCAGTAACTTTTCACACACTGGCGGAGATCTCAGCACCTGGCGCACAGATTTCCCTTTGGTAAATATATGGAACAGTAAAAAAATTGAACAAACATTTAAAAGGTTAATAAAAATAACTGTATATTACATATTAATTTAAATTATTTTTACATATTTATTTTAAATGTAGAATACACTAAAACAATGCTACAACACTCTTAAGTTAGAAACAAATATGTAATTAATTTAAATATTACATGACGTTAAGAATACTTTCTTAAGATTTATTTAAAAACTCTAAAGTAAAATGTTTATATTTATTTATTATGTAATAAAATTCACTAAATGTTATGTATAGAATTCATTTTTTTCCATAAAGTTAAAGCTACACTTATTTTAAAATGTTAAAAGGTTATTACAATATTTTATAATAGCACAAACATGATTTTTTATATAATGCTTTAACATTAAATTACATTTAGATATATTTTTAAAAAGTCAAAATAAAGTGATTTATTTTAACTTTGTTCCATATAGGGTGTCATTTTCCCTACCACCATTATTTTGTATTTGAGAGTGTAGCAGTATCTGTGAGTGTCCATTTGTAATGCTGAGCTAAAGTATGTGTACAACTGTTTTGGGTCCTTTTCGGCTGTAGTATCTTTAAAGGTGCACTTTAAGAATAGGAAGGGGCATATCTCTCCTTAAATATTTTATTATAATTATTTATTATTTTATGTTGCGCTTTTCAACAAACATACAGTGTGATATGACAAAGTAACATGGACATGGCTGCAAACACAATTACATAGGCTCAGTGAAGACAATAAGGCTGCAGCATTTACTTACTGTAAGAGTAACCAGGCTGTCAGCCTATGGCACAGTAAGTCTGATAAAGTCGTCAAATGTCTCTAGGACGACTGTGAGGTGGGAGTAACTTACTATATGTGTCAAATTGCGTGTTGCCAATATTTCAGTGTCAGGAAAGGGCCGCAGGCCCAGTGCATAGCCACACACCATCTTGCAAGCAGGAGATCAATAGCCATCAAACGTCTCGCACTCTCCTGAACCTCCGTGTCGCAATCCAAAATCACCAGCATTGAAGCAGGCTCCAGGGTTTCACCAGTAATGACCTCTAACTCCTGGAACACTGCGCACCAGAACCCATGCACACCTGGGCAGAACCAAGCCAGATGTGCAAGTCACGCTTCCCCTTCCCCGCAGCGTAGGCAATCCACACTGACATACAAACCATATCTGTGGAGGCAGGCAGGGGTGTGGTACATCCTACTGATGCATTTGAAATGCAAGAGTCTATGGGCACGATGCAGGCTGCCTTTTTGTGGTCGCAAATGGAAAAAATCGCTGTTTGCGACCCCAAAATGGTCAGGCACAATGTATCATCCATATTTTGCCGGTCGGTACGCAATTACTGACTTGCAAAATAGGGATTGTGACTCGCAATTAGGAAGGAGCGTCCCGAGGGTGTCCTTTCCTAATTTCAACTCACAGGGGGATGTATGATTGTTTTGTGACCGTGAATGCAGTCACAAAACAATCACAATTAACACCAGTTTCAAATTGGTGCTAACCCATTCGCTAATGAGAACCCCTTCCCCTTTGTGAATGAAAGCGAAAATATTTTTTTCAGATCAGGCAGTGGTGTCTCATGGACCACTGCCTACTCTGAAAAAATGAAAAGAAAACTTTTCATTTTTCTTATTGAAATGCATCTCGTTTTCCTTTAAGGAAAATGGGATGCATTTAAAAAAAAAATGCTTTATTTAAAAAGCAGTCACAGACACGGTGGTCTGCTGTTCCCAGCAGGCCACCATCCCTGTGAGTGTGGCGATTCGCAATGGGGTCGCAAATTTCAACCTACCTCATGAATATTGATGAGGTAGGTTATTTGTGAACCCTTTGAGATTCGCAAACAGTGTCATTGACACCGTTGTACATTTGGGTGTGCTACTCACAATTTGCGACTAGAAATAAGTTGCAAATTGCAGGCCAGAAAACATACAGTCGTAGATCTGGCCCTATGTCTGCTGTACAGTGAGATAGTCTTGACTACAGAGCAGCAATATTGCCATTGCTTGTCGCTGATAGTTATACCCAGATGCCTCTGCCACTCAAGTCTAGCTTTGGAGATTCTGGGCACTACGTGCTTCTTGTGCACATGCATAAAGTATCTCCACCAACAGGCAAGTGGTAGCTATCTGCAGGAGAGAATACAGTGTCAGGATCATAAGGGGGTTCCAGAATGTCATCCCCTAATATGCCTTGCAGTGTGTGTAGTGCCCTTTTGTAATGGAATCGGGTGAGGACAGTGGGCTTATCACCCCACTCCCGAGCCACCTCCCACATACACATGGTGCCACACTGAAACAAGTCCCCTGTGGTTCGCACACCAAGCTCCCCCAGTGCAGCTGCCGCTCCCCATTCCTGACCCATAGGGAACCACGAGCACCAAGCCAGAGGTATGTGCTATGAATATAACAAAGATCCAGCTTGTCACTCCAGGAGGTTCTGCAAGGAGTTTACAGTGGCTTTCAGTGAATCAAAGATACCTTCGCCCAGGCTGAGTGGATCATGTTGTAAATTTCTCAACCATGCCCACATTAATGGGGAAAAACTCCTTGATAGCGTGTGTTAGTTCCTCACAGAACACAGTGTATAATAATGAATATGGGGGAAGCTCCAAGAGAATGCAGGTGGCCGCAGAGCACACAGTTCCACCTCCAATAGCACCGATGAGTGCTCTGTTATGTCCGCTGTAGTGGCTTGGAGCACTGTACATGAGACTCGAGTGACTTCAAGATCAACCAAAAGTCTATGTGTGCATGAATATCATGTACAGCGGAGTAGTGATTATATCCTAATTCTAAAGGGGACCTATGATGCCAGATTTCTAGTAAGCCCACCTGGGCAGCTATCTCTGTAAGAGCTTGAGCAGCCACCAAATTAAGAGGGTCATTCTGACCCTGGCGGCCGGTGGCCGCCAGGGCCACCGACCACGGGAGCACCGCCAACAGGCTGGCGGTGCTCCAATGAGCATTCTGACCGCGGCGGTTCAGCCGCGGTCAGAAGCGGAAAGTCAGCGGTCTCCCGCTGACTTTCCGCTGCTCATTGGAATCCTCCATGGCTGCGGAGCGCGCTCCGCAGCCATGAGGATTCTGACCCCCCCTACCGCCATCCAGTTCATGGCGGGAAAGCCGCCATGAACAGGATGGCGGTAGGGGGGGTCGCGGGGCCCCTGGGGGCCCCTGCCGTGCCCATGCCAATGGCATGGGCACGGCAGGGGCCCCCGTAAGAGGGCCCCAAAATGTATTTCACTGTCTGCCTTGCAGACAGTGAAATACGCGACGGGTGCAGTAGCACCCGTCGCACCTTCCCACTCCGCCGGCTCGATTACGAGCCGGCATCCTCGTGGGAAGGTCGTTTCCCCTGGGCTGGCGGGCGGTTTAACTGGAACCGCCCGCCAGCCCAGGGGAAAACTCGTAATACCCGCCGCGGTCTTTTGACCGCGGCGCGGTAATTTGGAGGGCGGGATCCTGGCGGGCGGCCTCCGCCGCCCGCCAGGGTCATAATGAGGCCCTAAGTGTGTCATGCTTAAAGAAGAGAGCATGCGCACTTTAGCAAGTTTTAGCAGTGGTAGAGAGTACAGAGTCCCAAGGCCAACAAAACGAGATCAGCAAAAATGGAGGAGTAAGGCAAAATGTTTGGGGGAAGACTACACTAAAGCTGACAGATCTAACAGTTTACTACCCCTGACAATGGAGTTGGGTGTCCGCAGGTGTTCCTGAACGAGAACCTTAGTTGAGTATTCTAACTCTGTGACACATGCAGTTGTGATGGTGCACACTCAGGGGCATATTTATTAGCCCCAAGTGCCACCTTGCGCCACATTTGCAGCATTTATTTAGACATAAATGTGGCGTTATGGTGGTATTTCCCACGTGACATATTTTCAAAGTGGTGCAATGCTTGCATTGCGGCACTTTATAAACCCTTGCACCACATTATGCCTGAGCCAGGGATAATGTATCCAAGGGGGGGTGTTCCCCTGTTAGGGGGGCTGAAAAAATGCTGCAAGGAAATCTACTGTAATTGCCTTGTGTCATTTTTTTCTGTGCTTTTAATACCTGCTCACAGCAGGCGTTAAAAGGGGCATACCATTATTTAGAACAGGCCCTTATGTACTCTGCAGGTGTAGCGCCAGAGTACATCAATAGTGTCACTTAAAATTATGCTATTGCCCCCTACCCTGCGCTATGGTGCGTCATATTTTAAATACGACGCACACATGGTGGTAGAATGGGGACGCAAAGGGGGCTCAAGGAAAGTGGTGCTGCACTGGGTGCAGCGCCATTTTTCATAAATCTGCCCCCAGTACGGGCTTCAGTCACATCATATGGAGCACCCTGCCACATAGATGTGGGCTTTTATTTTCATTTATGGGTGGAAGGCTGCCAATGCCTCACTTTGTGGACAAAAACTACTTGTTTTTGTCTCAGTTGTGTCCTGGGAGAAACATCAAAACAAAAGGAGTCTCCTGCCCTGACACTTTCCTGTCAGACACAGGTAGCCTCAGAACCAAGGAAACAAAAATAGCATATCACTTGCGAAGTTGCAGAGAATTAAACAGAGTTTTAAAAGTACCTTTGACTAAAGCTCTGTATGTGTGCAAGATACGCAGGTGCAGCTCCTCTGGGAGGACATTGTGGGAGGCTCAAACATAGAGGGGAGAAGAATAGGTGAATGGTGGACTGGCCTGTGGAACTACTACCACTGAGCCTGGCAATTGAAGTGTAGCAGAGAAGTGTATAGATGCACTGGACAAACAAGAGTTGGCAACTTCAAATTTGCCCCAGTTTTACCAGTTCTGTGCTTGTTTGAGAGGCATCATTGAAGGCATGCAGGCATTGAATAAAACACCCGATATTCCGGTGATCAGTGTAGCATGAACTAAGTTTAGGCTACTAGAATCTTGCCTGCTCCTTTCATTGGCTTACCAGAATCGTCCCCAGACAGGTTACTTGGTCCTATGGGGCCTCTGACTATCCCTTCCCTCCACCCGGTTATTTTCAATTAGAGTCAGAGACCTTCGGTGGAGGTAAAGGTTTGCAGTTCACTAACATTTTCATAAAACATGAGATGTTCATACATCATCCTGATAGAAATCAGTCATTGGTATATGCCTTAAATCAGGCAAGAACGCCTGTGTTAATCCATCATGCAGTCATAATTCTGCGATCCAGTCTTAAACCTGTTTGACAGCACCATAAATCATCTTTGACAGCACCATCCAAAACTGGTTCTTATCTGTGCTCTGGACGTCAAGGCCCCTCGGGTTGTGCACAGCAGCTTCTAGCCTTCCCTTGCTATTGATGCATGACCTCTGAGGCCATTTTTGGCAGTACTCGGGTCGAAAGTGCAATGTATGCTTTCTGACTATCCCCTCTGGCTCTCTCTTTTCCCCCCGCAATGTCCCAGCTGTTAGGCATCCCAAGGACGACTGCTATGGCAACTCTTTCCTTTCCTACGATTTACCGGCTGCCCTTATGTGTTATTGTGCAGTTTAACTGTGCTGTCTCTGCCATGCGATGTCTGATTTGCCACTATCCCTTCTGGCTCTCTTCATTGCCCCCAGTGTCCCAGCTGTCAGGCCTTCCAAGAACTACTGGTATGGCAACTCTTACCTTTTGACGCTCTGAAGTATTGATTCTGTTTCTTCTTGCTAGCTGTAGCAGGTCCTTTCCATCCCTTTGCAAGCAACAGATGTGATGCCTGCTGTCCTGGTGAGTGTGGGTGGGTGGGACAAGATTTGCACTCAGCAACTGACCACTTATTCCCGGTCACAGTCTTTTACGCTTTTGGGGAGGTCACACCCTCCTCCTGGTATTTGTTCTTTCAAAACAGATGTCTTCAATCTGTGGGACGGTAGCCCCAGGGGGGCCGTGGAGACATTTGAAGGGGGGGGGGCAATCATTTCCCAACCTCACTTCTGCCTGGATTTCAAAATGGTTGCTCTTTGTTTTGTAAAAAGACAACCGTCCTGGACGGTTAAAATGCTTCAGCTGAAGCGCCATTCAGTGAGCTTCCTGTGCTGTGAAACTGAAGCTGGGCGGACAGCTAAACAAGCATTCCTGCCAGGGTGCCTGCTTGCCTGAAAAAAATGCAAATGTGCTCTGCGAGTTAATCTGCAAATGTTAAGGGAAATCTGCAAATGCAAAGGATGCTTGGGAGCCAGTACTGGTTTTAATTGAGTGAGTCACTGGAAACCTTGTGATGACAAAGATTTAGGGTCAGATTTATGGTAAGTGGCACTGCCCCCAGTGCATTACCACTTTCCTTGAGCCCCTTAGCGCCCTCGACTGCCACCATGTGTGCGCCGTATTTAAAGTCAGGCACACCATGGCGCAGAGTAGGGGGCAATAGCGTAATTTTTTTACGCTATTGATGTACCCTGCAGGAGTAGCGCCAACATTTTGATGCTACTCCTGCAGAGTACATAGGGGCTCATTATAAATAATGGTATGCTTCCTTTTAACGCCTGCTCTGAGCAGGCATTAAAAGTGCCAAAAAAATGGTACAAGAAAATCTCTTAGATATCCTTGTACCACTTTTTGGCCTCCCTAACAGGGGAGCGCACTCCCCCCTTGCATACATTATGCCTGCCACAGGCATAATGTGGCGCAAGGGTTTATAAAGTGGCACAATGCATTGCACCCCTTTGTAAATATGGCGCAGGGAAAATGCCACTTTAGCGCCACCTTAGCCTAAAAAAAATGACACTATGGCAGCACTAAAGTGGCAGCAGGGGCTCTTAAATATGCCCCTTATTCTTTTTGAGTGGTAGTGCAAAGAGTTAACAACCGAGCTGTGGAGTGTGTGCTTTTAATTCTAATTGTATTTACATAGCACTTACTACTCCTGAGGAGGTATTGAAGGGACAGTTATGTAAAAAAGGTATTACGTACGGTCCTGGTATTACTAAAATCTATATTTTGGAAGCAGCATTTTAGGGTAAAACTTTTTTTTTGCACATCATGTAGTAGTCTATCTTATACTGTGTATAATGCAAGTATAAAGTAAAAGCTTACATATTCACAGTGCTTTCGGTCACAAGCTGTGACCCCGTAGCACTAAAAATATACAAGTCACTATTCCCCACTGCACTAAACAAGATTTAATTCTGTGGCTCCCTGGTCACACACAGACCTCTGCAGTGCATTGACTAATAGAGGTTTCATAATGTACTACAGTGCATTTCCCACAGAGTAATAATTAAGTTGCCCGTTATTTTATATGTAGCTACCCGACAGTCAAAGACCTAAAAACAGAAGTCAACAACAGCAGCAAACTAATAAAACCAAGAGTAAATTTTTGCTAAAATAGAAGCGTCTGTGTTAACAATATTAAAACTAAAAACTTTTTATAAAAACAATGTGAAAGAAGATTAAGGGACACTCCCTCCCCCAGAGTTAAAGAAAGCATCCTACTTGGACCTCACCGTTCATCATTACTGGTTGTAAATGGTATGTTTTATTTATGATGAATGATATCCAGCAACCTTGGGTTCCATACAGCTGTAAAAGCCAAACCATCAGCATCCCATGAAATATAGCATGGTTCTCCTCAGATGCCATGCACTAAAGTTGCAGCCCACGCATTGCGGTCATTACACCCAGGGCCACTGGAATTATGCGATTGTGCAGCCGTGGCAATTTCCCCATAATTATAGATTTGCCACATTTACCACATAATCCATCATCCCCTGCATAATCTGTTGATTTTAACAAAAAAAATTTATAGTTCAAACAGTTTAAAAGTTACTAAAAAGCAGCGACACGTGTTGCAGCATAGTAGAAGGCCCTTTGCAAAGCTGGACTGGTCACCTTTATGGTTAGGCCAGTGCTGGGACCTGCAGCTCCCTCATCCTGTCACCAGTAGCAGCCTACAAGGAATACATGAGCCATCCCAGAGGAACACCATGGAGTCAGAAGCTGGCGAGGCATGGGGTGGTCAAAAGTAGGGAAATGTCTGTATGTGTGATGTCATATATGTGTTTGTGTGTGAGAGCGTATCTCCGTGTCTGAGCGACTGTGTGAGAAGGAGGCTGTGTGTACATGGGAGTGAATATTTATGTTCTTGGCCTGGTGCAAGAGGGTACTTACTTGTTCCAAATGCAACCCAAAAGTGACATATTTAAAAGGCAATTTTGGCACCATATTGCCTCTCCCTGCCATAATGCTGGCTCCTCTGTGACAAATGTGGGTATTCTAGACAACATGCTGGCTATCCCTGACATAATGGTGGCCCCTCAGAGACAAATTGTGGATGTCGTGAAGAATATGCTGGCTATTGATGATGTGATAGCCACCCCTCATTGACATATTATTGGCATTCTAGGGGACATATTGGATATGTCCTTTAAAATGGTGGTCCCTCAGTGACATTTGTATATTGTAGGAAACATGTTCTATGACATGCCAATGGACCACCAGTAGTGTATTGAGGGCATCATGGTGATATGCTGGCTATCACTAACATATTTATGGCCTCTTGCTGACATTGTGAGCATTTCAGGCTATATCCTAGTTCTCTCTGATATAATCGTGGTCCATCAGTGAAACGTCATGTGTATTCTTAACAACATGCTAGCTGTGCCTGAACAACAGTGGCTTACTTATGATGTACTTTGTTGACATTTGTGTTAAGCTACTGGTAATCTCCGCAGAATGGTGGTCTATTAGTGGAATTTTTGGGGGCATGTGTGGGCACACGGAGTAAAAAAAGTACAGTGGTACCAGTGACGCGTTGTCACTATCTTTAATTTTTGTTTGAAACCTTGTTAATGCAAATCATATGTAATCATTGGATACTTATATCCAAGTGTGGCTTTGTATTTAGAGTGGTCATGAATAATGATTTTCAAATCAATAGTTAACCACAAGTGGAAATTCCTTCTAACATCGAAACTGTGCCTTTGGATGTTAGATACTATGATATCTTACTCTTTTTCTTGTTTCAAGTGCCTAGTTAACATCAATAGTTTGAATAATGATCATTTCAGTTTTTTTAATCTGCATGAAAACGCTTTGCTGATAATTTCACTGTAAAATTATAATTACTTTTGTGCATCTGTGTCAAAGACAGTTTGACCTGCCTGGACGAGATATCCCCAATGCCAAGTCATGCTTCTGGAGGAAAATATGCTTCACTGTTATTGATATATTAGTTAATTTTTGATGTTTAGGCTCAATTCGAGACAGACCCATCCCCTCTACTACAGTTGGGACTCGAAGTTTCCACTAGCCCTTATTCTGTGCAAACCCCATCCTTTTTGTCCCAGCAGTAGCACAGGCTCTCACCTTTCAGAGGCAGGTGAACCTGCCATGTGGTGGTTTTTTACAATGTTCAGAGGTGGCAGCAGTGTGACCTGTGACTAACTTTGCATCGGTTGAACAGATCTTGCACAAATGGGAAAGCCTGCTACTTAATGGACTCCACTTCCTCCCTGCTGTCCTTTCAGTAAGGAGCTGTAGTCCCAAGCATAATGATCTTTAAAGAAGCAGCTGACGTTTCCTAAATCCTCCTCCCTTTTTGGAGACGGGGTTGCCCAAATTGTGACTCATTTTCAGATGCAGACATGTCTAACTTGTGACTATCTTTGACACAGTCCTACACCCTTGCCGCAACGTTCTGGAACTCCTAGCAGCCTATCAGAAACAGAATAGTCTGGCATATCATTGCCTCTAGACTTTTGGAGGCAGGCGGAAGCTCACTTGCAACTATCTCTTTACTAGCTCTCCCCATACTTTCAAGAAACAGACTATTCTTAAACATGATGGCCTCTGTTCCAGCCCTGTTGGCCTTTCAGGAATCTCTTGCTTTTTGGGTAACTTATCTGCTTTCAAAATTGGGTAGTATCTCTTTCCAGGATTACTGTATGGTCAGTGGTAGGTTCTTAGCAATAATGACTAAGGCCACTGATTGTTTGAGCCGTATGGGGAGTCCAACGAATGAGCCAATTTTGAGTTAGGATGGGATATGTTGTCCCACTAGTTACTCCATGTTTTCAGGGTCACCATATTCCAGTCCAAAAATGCATTGCATGATTTATAGTCCTAGTTCACTTACATTGAACCAGTTGGGCCTACATTCAATATGACAGAGATTTGTAGAAGTAAGCCTGAGCTGGAATTTGATGTTGCTGAGAACAATGAGGAGGAGTCATTGAAATACCTGGGCCCAGATTTAAGAGGACCTAGCGCCATTCCAAAGCCACATTAGCGTCATTTTTTTAACACTAATGTGGCATTGGAAGGCCAAAAACACTGCACCATATCTACAAAGTGGCACAATGCTTGCCTTGAGCCACTTTGTAACTTCTTGCGCCACATTATGCCTGCGCCATGCATAATATCTGCAAGGGGGTGCTCCGGCACAAGGGGTGGGGCGAAAAAATGGCACAAACAAATCTAAGAGATTTCTTTGCGCCCTTTTTATCTGCAATTTTAACGCCTGCTAAGAGCAGGTGTTAAAGGGAGGCCCCCATTGTTTTCAATTGGCTTCTGGGTGCTTTGCAGGATTAGCATCAACATTTTTTACACTAATCCTGCAAAGCGCTGGACTAGCGTAAAAATTATGACGCTAGTAGCCCTGACTACCACCATGATGCGCCATATTTTAAATATATAATGCACACATGGTGGCATTAGGGCTGCCTCTGAGGCGCAAGAAAAGTGGCACTGTACTAGGTGCTGTGCCACTTCTCATAAATCTGCCTCCTGGTGTTTGTATTCATGGATACCAGCAGTGAAAGCAAAAAACAAAGCTCCAACAATAATGACAAACATGCATGTTCTTGCTTTTAGCTTGTACACATTTGCTAATCATTGTAAAACTAAAATATTTTGTGTAAAATATCTTGCATTTAGTGCAAATCTGTAATTATTTCTGATATCCTTTACAATTTTCGACAGCAGCTTGGTTTTCGATATCCTGCAGTAGATTACAGAACTGGTTGATCTAAAATCCTTCTATTTTTCCTAAATTAAGGGCCATATTTATACTCCGTTTGCGCCGGATTAGCGTCGTTTTTTTTACGCTAATTCGACGCAAAACGAACTCCATATTTATACTCTGGCGTTAGACGCAGTTGTGCGTCGAAAAGTATAAATATGGCCCTAAGTCTTTGGTCCTATTTTTGTTACTGCCTGGATATGAAGCAGAAACGCACGGAGTGGGTCCCACTCGACTGTTGTTCTCAGTGCAAAATAGTACTGGCATTAAAACATTTCCAAGGTATATTCCTTCCATCATGCTATCCCCATGGTGATATACAACAGCCCAACATTTCTTTTTAGGGAAATGTCTTAATTATAGCACTGATGATGCACTGAGTTGGATATCCTATTGCTACTACATCCTTATACAAATGTAATTAACTTTTTTTTATTGAAGCCAGAAAATGCAGTGTCAGAGACATATATTGAACAGAAAAATTAGCCTCAGACAGGAAGTACTAAGCAGACTAATTACTTTTAAGACCCATTGATTTCCACGAAAACAGCAGCAAACTGTACTGAATTTAATAAAAGGTGAGCAGGGTTATAAGATAATTTGCACTGGGGCAATATGTTGTGCCAGAGTAATAACGTATTGGAGAATTTCATTAGTGACAGAGCGTAACCTGGCTGTGCCATTATGCCCCTTAAAACGTGAAATAAAAGGGTGGTTGTTTTTCTGCTTAATGAAAGGAAGTTTATTTTCATGGTGCACGGTAAAATGTGCAAGCCAAGTGCACAGATGAATGCAATGTTTCAAGTATGCCATATTTGATATTTGTTTAGAAGAATGTTTATGTTACAGTGTTTTAGAAATATTGGGGCATATTTATACTATGTTTGCGCTGAATTTGCCTCATTTTTATCATGCAAATTCATCACAAACTTAACTCCATATTTATATTTTGATGCTTGACACGTCTAGCATCACAATATTGGAGTTAGCACCATTTTTTGGATACGTGCACCTACCTTCTGTCAATAAGATGCAAGGTTCTCAGGAGAGAGTTCGTAGTGAGGCTGACCTATGTGGCAACCCTCGTCTTTGGCACGATGGCCTTCACAGCCGTAGCAGCCGATGAATTAGCAGCTGTGGCCCCAAGCTTGTTACTAGCAGTGGTTGGCGTTTGCCAACTGCAATCGAGGCTTCATACACCTTCACTCTCTCCATGGTCGGCTGTAGCAGCAACAGTCTGTTCAGCCATAGCTGACTGCTAATAAACACAACATTACCTGCACATCCTTAGTGTGGTTCACACCGGAACCACACAGAATAATGGGGGAACCTCTTCAAAGCATGGGTCACAACCGTCTTTGCTTTATGGAATAGTGAAGGATGTTTGGGTGCTCCTCACACTGAGAACATACTGTTTGTCTCCTCCTGGTCAGCCTCTCCTCTTTCAGGGCCATGCACTCTCCTTCCCTATCACAGCAGACAGGCAAGCAAGCCTCCAGGCACTTCTCACTGAGCCTCAGGTCCTGCACAAAAAAAGTGCAAAATGTAGGTAATGGCCCATCACCTCTGGGTGTCTGTAAGACAAATGCCAGACCTGGCTGTTCAGTGGCTCTTTAAGTACTATGTGGAGCACTCCCTTCCTTGGACAAGATGAACTTGGAACTGGAACCAAGAGGGGTGGTTTGGATCCCACTTTTGTGGGCATTTTACAGACATGGGTGTGGATACACTATCTAAGGTTTAGGAACCAGTTCGGTTGGTTCTCTTGCATATTTAATTTCTGTGCTGCTCCTTGGGCACAGCCTTTTTGCAAAGAGTTGGCTCTGATAGCAGGTAGCAAGAATGCTGGCTCCACCCATGAGTATCTAAAACATGGGCACAATGAAGTGTGAAGTTTCAGCACATGGCTTTCCTCATTCTTCCTGAAACAGCAGTTAGAGATGGGCAAAAAGACAGGCCTTCTGTAAAGACGTCCTCACTTTGAACAATGGAATCTGCAGCCCTGTCCCTCAACACTACCATCTACCAAATAGCAATGCTCAGAACTAATCAGTAGCCCTTTGCTAAGAATGCTGTCATTGAATTTCTCAGGGCAGACTTGTCTCCATTCCCCCTCACTTCAGTGGCTGAACCTCCATCCTCCAGCTGCAGCAATGCAGGCAATGCACATCTACTGCCTGTCCTCAACCTCCATCTATTACCCAGCTAAACTAGGGGCATCTAAAATGGATCCCACTGACCCAAATACTCAAACTCACACTACACAGAGGCCTGGTGTCATATATCTGCTATACACCCTGCACATATATGTGCTCAAACCACACTAAATTTAAATGCAAAGTTCAGGATTTCCCTACATAACTGTGGATCTCTACATGAAGGAGACAGTAGGCTGACTGTGAACACAGATTTATTTGATACACAGAAGGCATAAACAGTAGTCCTATGCCCACTATGAGAGCAAACTTTGGCCCATATTTATACTTTTTGACGCTAAACTGCGCTAACGCAGTTTAGCGTCAAAAAGTTTTGCGCCGTCTAACGCCATTCTGAAGCGCCATGCGGGCGCCGTATTTATGGAATGGCGTTAGACGGCGCAATCAGACCGGCGCTGCCTGGTTTGCGTGGGAAAAAACCACGTAGACCAGACAGCGCCGGCGTAGGGGGAAAATGGCGCATGGGCGTCTTAAAATGGGGCAAGTCAGGTTACGTCGAAAAAATCGTCTTAACCCGACTTGCGCCATTTTTTAACGACGCCCATCCCCCATCAACATGACTCCTATCATTGTAAAGATAGGAGTCATGCCCCCTTGCCCAATGGCCATGCCCAGGGGACTTATGTCCCCTGGGCATGGTCATTGGGCATAGTGGCATGTAGGGGGGCACAAATAAGGCCCCCCTATGCCACCAAAACAAAATATAAAAAAATAAAAAATTATACTTACCTGAACTTACCTGAATGTCCCTGGGGTGGGTCCCTCCATCCTTGGGGGTCCTCCTGGGGTGGGCAAGGGTGGCAGGGGGGGTCCCTGGGGGCATGGGAGGGCACCTGTGGGCTCATTTTGAGCCCACAGGCCCCTTAACGCCTGCCCTGAGCAGGCGTTAAAAAGTGGCGCAAATGCGCCGTTTTTAGCCACGCCAACTCCCGGGCGTCTCTTTTGCCCGGGAGTATAAATACCACGTAAAGGCCTGGGAGTCATTTTTTAGACGGGAACGCCTCCCTTGCATATCATTAACGCAAGGAAGGGGTTCACGCTAAAAAATGACGCACATTCCGGGAACTTTGGCGCTATTCGCCTCTAACGCCATAGTATAAATATGGTGTTAGTTGGCGTTAGTTTTGCGTCGAAATTGCGTCAAAAAAAACGACGCAATTTCGGCGCAAACGGAGTATAAATATGGCCCTTTGTGCGCTCCTCCAGGCTACAGAACAGATTCTGGACATCACATTAAACATGCAAAAAGATGATGGGAGGAATGCTGACAATTTGCCGTACCACTGGCAATTGCTCAGGGTAGCATTGGGACACATTGTTCTTTTGCCCAAAATGCCACCTCAGTTTGGACCCAGTCATACTCAAATCTGTCTTGACCCTGCTCTAAAAGGAACAGCCCAGCCCAGACTGCCAGACCAGCTCTTGCCTGAACTAGAACACAAGCAACACAAGTCCAGCTTTACCCTGATTGAGGCTCATCAGTAAGGTATAGCTTAGTTCCAGTGGCACAGTAAGCACAGGACCCACGTCTGGGCATACCCTTTCCACTTAGGGCGGTACACACAACAACACATAAAAGTTGATGGAAGAAATGCTAGCAATTTGTCTAACTACTGGCAGTCACTTGGGGTATAATTCCAACAAATTGTTCTTTTGCCCACAATGTCACTTCAGTTTGGACCCAGCCATGTGCAAATTAGTCTTGACCTCGCTCCAATAGAAACAATTCTACCCAAACCACTGGGCCAGGTCGTCCCTGAACTGAATCTTAGGAAGCCCAAGACCGGTTTTGCCCTCATTGGGGCTCCAATGACTCAGTGTGAGCACTGGACCCTCATCTGGCCATACCCTTACCACTTAAGGCAATATATCAAAAACACAAAAATTGATTGGAGCAATGGTTGTAATTTGCCTAATCATTGGCAATCATTTGGGGTCGCATTCCAAACCATTGTTGTGTTTCCCATCATGCCACTTCAGTTTGGACCCTATGAAGAGCCCTAAAAGGGTGAAACTGGTCCTGGGGAGCAGTGCATCAGCCTTTGAGGGTAAGGACTTCGAGTGCCAGAAGGTCCTGCACCAGGAAGGAGCCAGAGGAAGGTTCCACTTAATGCTACAGCACTATATAGCTCCATTGTTTATCCAGCAGCACCGGAGACATGCATCAGCCTTTGAGTCCAGAAGCCCTTGCACCAGGAAGGAGCCAGAGAAGGAAGGTTACATTTTCTGCTAAATCCCTATATAACGCTATTGTTTATCCCAATGAGACATGCATCAGCCTGTTGGGGGTATGGACTTCCTTGAGTCCCAGAAACCCTTGCACCAAGAAGGAATCAGAGTAGGAGGGTCCACGTCCTACTACAGAGCTATATAGCACTATTGTTTATCCTGCAGCAAGGGAGCCGTGCATTAGCCTTCAAGTCCCAGAAGCCCCTGCACCAGAAAGGAGCCACTTCCTGCTACAACACTATATAGCACCACCATTAATCTTGCTGCACAGGACGCGTGCAAGACACTCCTGGGAAAGCCCAGGTGAAGGGTGTGCCAGTCTTCACCTGTGATCGCCAGGCCAGAGCAGCCCTCTTGGCTCTTGACTTTGAGGCTTATTTTACCCACCCAGGTACCCCTGGATGGAAGGCATTATCAGTTGCATAACTTAACTTTTTTTTTCTCACCGCTTTCACTAGGAAACCCATCACTGTTTTCTGTTATATACCCAGACCTATTTAGACATTATGGGGAAGAAAAAACTCTTGAGTACTATAACCTCCAATAACCCAATAACACCACTTTAGACTCTTTTTTGGCCAGGCCTATGGGGGTCATTAAGAAGGAGATAGATCTAGTTAAGAGACACTTATCGCTTGAGTCTAACGAGTGACTAATCCCATGATGACAGTAGGCCAATTGTAACTGCACAAAAAGAGCCTTTTGAAGAAGAAATCAGTTCAGTGGATACATTCAACGATAACAACTGTAGTTCCATGGCTAAAAGGAAAAAAGGTCAAAACACTGTCTGTTCTAAACAGTTGTGCCAACTGGATCTTCAGTGAGACACTTATGAAAAGCACGAGGGACGTCCCTCGACCCAGTGCTCAGAGGGGGACTTTACCAATAATGTCTGAGGTGTGATTGGTAGCAAATTTGAGCAGGTAGTTGAATCTTGCCTAGCCCCCTTGGTGGAGAAGTTAAACCGGCTGGAAGCAACAAAAGGAAAAATAATTTATAAGCATAGTTTCTCTGATCTTCCACCAAGGCCTATCATACTAGGCGAGTCACTTGTTCAATTTGATGCTGTATGTTTATCGCCACCATCTTGAGGAAATTTCAACTCCTCAGGTAAACTCACATCTTTACACAATAGTGAAGCCCAGGGGGCGGTCAACAGTCTTATCATCAAGCGTCTTCAAAGGGCATGGCTAGTCCAGCCTGCAGCCATAAGGGGCAGCATTAACAAACAAATGAATCAATCCAATTAAAAAGATAGCAACAATTTACGTTTACGCCATTAAATTATTCTCTCCCTGAACATTTGCTCTTATGTAGTTGTTCTGTCTGATATTCTGTCTGATATTCCCCCTTTATCACTAATCATGGAAGAATCCAAGTTCACCTCCAAACTACAGTGAGCCATTGGTTAGCTAAGAGTACGAACATTTCTCATAGAGATTAAAGATATTTTCCACCTGGACAGTGAATTGGATCGACTCTAGTACCAAACAAATTGTCTGTGACTGTGTGGACATCACTTCTAAATATCCATATCTGGCACACCAACTACTGTCGAATAATTGAACCAACAGCAACTTCCATACCAACATCAACTTGCTGCCACTGGGTTTCTTTTATAGGCACCTCATATCTGTCAGTAATCCTCCATATCTATCTATTCAAAGGCCTGACTAAACAGAACCTGCACATGTTACTGTTTGAAGTTGTTTCTCCCCTTCTACTAAACTGGATGAATTAGATTGAGTGAATTATAATCCTGTCAGAGTTAAAGAGTCTGCACTGATCTCATAGGCTAACCTGGCACGGACTCGATCAACTGCACTTATGGGAAAGTATTGTTTAACGTTCTGTGTTGGAATTTTTCTATCTTTAAGTCCAAGCAGCTAAACAGTATTGGTCAACATTTGTCAAACAATGTGACATTGTCATGCTTCAGGAAACTTGGTCTATTGAAGACATTATTTGGAATGGCTACCACAGTTCCAACATCCCAGCTACGCTCTCTACCAACGACTGAGCTCGGGGCGGGGAGGAGGGTGCTAACCTTGGTTGCATTTCGGAGGTGTTCAAGGTTGAACCACTCATATTTACCCATACACGAATTCAAGTTTTCTGGATTGTATTACCCAATATTTTAAATTTTTATCTTATCAATTTTATAGCTCAATCAATATCTAGAACAAGAAGGGAGACGTTGATACCCTTTTTTGTGTCTTAACTGTTTTAAAGTATCGATCCCTTGAACTTTATAACCATTTTAATGTTATCTATCATACCGCTTTTTAAATTGGGATAGTGTGGGTAACACCTTAAGAGGCAATAGCAGGGGTATCAACTTACATAGATATCTGCTAGAATCTGTCCTCCTGAATACAGCAGAAACATTGGGGCACACATCTAATGAGAGGGCCACCTTCAAAGGCTAGGGACAAGGCACGATTATAAATTATGTATTCCTCTCAAAGCTCCTGTATAAGCTAGCCTTTTCTGGGGGGACTATTGGAAATTTTGTCAGCACCACCACCTAAATGAGATCTCATACTCCCTGACAATAGGCGCTGAATGTGGGATTAGGGTTTAGAGAGTACTGACAAAGGGTTGAGATTGAGATGGAGAGGTGTTCACTTTCCAACTCTTCTAGTTTCTATCATTAGAGCAAATGCTGATTTAACAAATTTGCTTGCTCAACCTCAATCGCTCCCCTTATTTTATTACATAGGCTTTCTTTAAGCTTAATATGTTTTAAGACCACATTCTAAGCACTGTTACTGCTAAGAAAAGCTCGGCCGCTGGATGGTTCATTAAGACCTGCAGATTGGCTAATAATAGGCTATGCTGTGCCCTAAATGGTGTCCCTAGAAACCAAGCCAGTATTATCAGTGCTAGAGCATTTTATAAGCTACGTATTAGGGAATGGAACACAGAAATTAAGGAGGAAGTCTGGCAAAACTTGATTAAGGCCTGCATAGACCGAGATTCTTATGCTTTTTGGAAATAGTTAACGCCAATAAAAGCAGGTGTGATAATTCAAATGGGCAGGGCACCTACATTAGTGCGGACTGAAGCATTTTAGCAATATGTATTCTCAGTTATGATGGTGCTGATGCAGTGCGGAAGGACCCCCTGACCTTCCCGTTAAATATTCACTCTTCACTTCAGGAGGTTGTGGATGCCATTATTGCTAGCCCATCCTTTAAAGCCCTAGGACCTGATGGGGTCCCTATGGATTCATACAAGTTGAACATCGAATTTTGGGGGGGCTATCATAACCAACGTTTTGAACACTTCCATTAACACTGCTATTCTAAATTCAAGGCAGACAGTCACAATTGTTCCAATGTACAAGGAAGGCAACAAACAAGACACAAGTGTAAGAGGTCAATCTTCTTAATTGACTCAAAGTTTAAGGTAGTAGGGTGCATTCACACAGGTCTGGGCCAAATAGAACAAAGTGAATAACATGGTGCACTTTGGAATCACAGAAGGATTGAGAACCCAAGAGTTATGTTTGAACTTACTCCTAATTATTGAAAAGTGCACAGCTGCAAAAAGAGTACACACATATCTTCCTTTTATGGACCTCAGTAGCACTTTTCAACCAGTCAACAAATTAAAACGTTAGGGTATTCTGTTAAGACAAACCTCCACCTGCCTTTTGTGAACTTTTTATGTGCCCTACATACTGGGGTGACTGCCTTTGCGAGGTATGGTTCAGAAGGGAGTGTACTGCACATTTTAGCCTAGTCAATGGGTTTTATCAAGACCGTATTCTCATCCCCATTTTATTTGTCTTGTATATCAACAGGTTGAGTGATATTTTATTACTAATGGCAAGGACCAGCCAAAGGTGGGATCCATATTTGTTCTGCCACTGCTTTATGGAGATAATGTTGTTTTAATTGCTTGTACCCCCAATGGCTTGAGAAGGCTCATTGATAGTTTTGACAAGTTTATGGACTACCTGTACCTCGAAACCAATATCTTTAAAACCCATTACATGGTCTGTGGTCATCAACAACACATGGTTGGATTTTATGTTTTTGGGGGTGACTTTTGACATGCGGAGTTCCTGGCTGTCCTGCATTCGCAAATGAGTCTTCA
Source organism: Pleurodeles waltl (assembly GCF_031143425.1). Taxonomy (NCBI): domain Eukaryota; kingdom Metazoa; phylum Chordata; class Amphibia; order Caudata; family Salamandridae; genus Pleurodeles; species Pleurodeles waltl. The sequence continues at coordinate 318,594,464 of NC_090437.1, read as the reverse complement.
TTTTAACTAGTCAGTATGGGCTGTTTTTGAGTTAGCTAGAAAGGTAGAAAACAAACCTGTATTACCTATCTTAGAAATGTACAAACGTGAGTGCATCCCAGTCGAGACCCAGTCGAGACCCAGTCGAGACCTATGGGCTGCCATTTGAGGTTATTAAAATTGTACAAAAATATAGCAGGAAGAGAATCTCTTTTGTAGGAGAATGCAACGATTCCTCCATCCACTTTTGCACACATCAAACTTCCACTCCTTCTTTGAATATCTATAGGGGAAATAAACAGGCCCATTTTAATCATATGCTCATTACAATTTGCGTGGCCTGTGATCCAATGGTTAAGTGACATTAAGAGCATTACACAATCCCTGTGCAGACCTGAATTGTTTAACTCTCCATATTCGATTACCTTATTTCTTCTTTTTATAAATGCATGCATTCCGTATCTTATGGAGTGCTCCAATGATGCCCCCAAAATAGGAGGGCAGAAGATTCCCTGCCTCCTATTTGCTGATGACACCTTGTTGATATCCCAAACAGCCACAGGTCTCACAACCCTGCTTTCGAGATTCATGGCCTTTTGTAACGACCATGGCCTGGAAATCAATCGATCAAAAACTAAGGTGGTCATTCTAACCCTGGCGGTAAAAACCACCAGGGCGAATGACCACGGGAGCACCGCCAACAGCCTGGCGGTGCCCCTTAGGGCATTCTGACCGCGGCGCTTTGGCCGCGGTCAGTGCAGGAAAACCGGCGGTCTCCCGCCGGTTTTCCGCTGCCCGTCAGAATCCTCCAAGGCGGCGCAGCATGCTGCGCCGCCTTGGGGATTCTGACACCCCCTACCGCCATCCTGTTCCTGGCGGTTCGCCCGCCAGGAACAGGATGGCGGTAGGGGGTGTCGCGGGGCCCCTGGGGGCCCCTGCAGTGCCCATGCCAATGGCATGGGCACCGCAGGGGCCCCCGTAAGAGGGCCCCGCTTGTATTTCACTGTCTGCATAGCAGACAGTGAAATACGCGACGGGTGCAGTAGCACCCGTCGCACCTTCCCACTCCGCCGGCTCGATTACGAGCCGGCTTCATGGTGGGAAGGTCGTTTTCCCCTGGGCTGGCGGGCGGCCTTTCGGCGGCCGCCCGCCAGCCCAGGGGAAAACTCAAAATACCCGCCGCGGTCTTCCGACCGCGGTACGGTATTTTGGCGGCTCCCGCCGGGCGCGCGGTGACCGCGTCCGGCGGGAGTCAGAATGACCCCCTAAGTGTATGGTGTTTGGGGATAAAAAAAGTAGGATGCGGCGCCCCATTTATTTAGAGGGCGCCGTATTGGAAAGAGTTGGCAACTTTGAATATTTAGGCCTGAAACTAGAAGATTCGCACAAGTGGCATTCTCATCTTCAGAAAGCAAATTTCCGTTTGAAACAACGGACGAGTGGTATTGTAAGATTTGCAGCTAGATCTCCTAGCTTTGCCGTGTCATCCGCAATTGAAATCTACAAATTACAAGCAAGGGGGGGAGCCCTTTATGGAGCCGAATTGTGGGGCCACTGTAATTTAGATGATTTGACAAAGGTGGAAAACTCTTTTTTAAGGTCCTTGCTAAGAGTTCCTTCCAGTACCCCAATGCTTCCCATTCGAATGGACCTAAATTTGCCTCCTATTTGCCAGATTGCTGCTCTCAGGCCTTTGTTGTTTTGGATCCGCCTGTGGTCATTAGACTCTCTTACTCCCTATAGATGTGGGCTAGTTAACCTGATGGCCAATAATACTAGTCCAAAAATCAAGTGGTGTGCGTACGTAGAAAGGATTTTCACACTACTTGGCTTGGGATCTTACTGGAAGGACCCGCTATCTATTCCAAAAAATGCACCACAGATACTAAAGGATGCATTCTGGCTCCATGTGCATCTTTCACAATTGTCTGTTGTTTCACCATCTTCCATGACGGACAGTTTCTTACAAATAAAATGCCATTATGAATCCGCGCAATATATGGATATAGTTCTCTCTCCACGTGCACGTGCATTGTATATTAGATTTAGGATAGGCTCTCTCCCTTTGCGCTTTCTAACACACAAATGGGCCAACACTAGCTGCACTTCGAAGATGTGCCCAATGGGTTGTGCCAGGGAAGAATCTATAACCCATGTCCTTTTCCAATGTACTGCATATTATAATCAGAGAGTTCGTTGGATTATCCCCTTGTGTAGGAAAATGGGTTTCAAGAACTGTCCACTGGCCTTGAGAATTTTTAAATCTGATCCATCCGCTCTAGTGGCTTGCTGTCTGGCAAAATATTTAGATTCCATCTGGCACTGTAGACTGAACATGCTTAAAAAAATAGAGGTAAACTCAACTATAGATGTGGGGAGTGGCTGTTGATGAACCCACTCGTGAATTTTAATGTAGGCACCTACTACCTTTTATTGCTTAAAGTAATTTTATGTCTAGATATTTTTTATATATTTTTTTAATAGAAACGTCTGATTATTTGTGATATGTCTGGTTAAGTTGTATTTGATTCTTGATATTCATTATGCAAAATTTTGCATTCTTATATGATCTTATAATATGGTTTGAATTTTTAAAGGGAAACTTTTTTATGTTTAATATATACACTTTTATTGTCTAAAAGTATTTTTTATGCTTAGACACCCTCATACTTTTAAATAGAAATGCTCTTTTTTTGTGATATGTTCGGTTAGGCTTGTATTTGAATCTTGATATCTATCACACAAAATCTTGCACTATTACACGATCTATAACATGGTTTGAACTTCCAGAGGGAAAATCCCCATGCTTTAATACTTCTTTATATAGTCCAACCTCTTATGTTTGAAACTTCTTGTACACAACTTGCTGCTTTGTAAAACTGTGAATTGTGGTGTGCTTTTATGGTATTTATTTTTATCGAAATAAAGCTAACGAATGAACGATTGTCAAAGAAGATGGCAAAAGGGATAAAAAAAAAAATTAATGTCCTTCTGCAGGGCATGCCACTGAATACAACGGGGCCTTATGTACTCTGCAGGGGTAGTGCCAAAATATTGGCGCTACTCCTGAGGAGTACATCAATAGCATCAGGAATTCTGACGTTATTGCCCCCTACCCTGTGCCATGGTGCGCTGTATTTTAAATATGGCACACACATGGTGATGGGTGGGGGGTGCTAAGGGGTGCAAGAAAAGTGACGCTGTACTAGGTGCAGCGCCACTTTTCCTAAATCAGTCTCTACGTTTTTTAAGCTTAAATGTTTACTGATAATTTTAAAATCACATTGCTTTTATCAACACAAACCTGCACTTTATTTTTTGCATATGTTATCTAGCCCCTTGGTGTGTTCTGAATTTGGGAGCATTTTAAAAAACGCCATTTGTCTGTGCAACTTGATGAATTTCTAAAAAGTTGTTATATGGTTGTGTTTAATCTTTTTTTTCTAAGTAACGTAATGTATTGTTTTTTTTTCTACTGTGCTTTTTTGATTGTTATGAAACAATCGACTAAAACTTATTGATTGATTGGTCCTGGATTGCTTGTGTTCCAGTTCAGGTAGGACCTAGCCTGGCAGTTCGGGCTGGACTGTTCTTATTTCAGCTCAGATGAGACTCATTTGCATATGACTGGGTCGAAACTGAGGTGGCATGGGTGCAAAATACCAATGTGCTGGAATGTGGCCCCAAGTAATTATCAGTGAGGGAAATCAATTCAAGCATACTGTTTATCACTTTTTTGTATACTTTAGTGTGATACCCTAAGTGGGACAGGTGTGTCCAGACGTGGGTCCTGTGCACACTGTGCAAATGGAATCAAGCAATAGCTGGCTATTGGGCACTAATAACAGTGAAATGGGGCTTGAGTTGCTTGTGTTTTGCTTCAGGGAGGACCTGGCCTGGCTGTTCTACTGGAGCAGAGTCAAGACTGATTTGCTTATGGTTAGGTCCAAACTTAGGTGGCATGTGTGCATAAATAACGATGGGCTAGGATGTTTCCCAAGCAATTTTCAGTGGCTGAGATACATTCAAGCATTCGATCTATCACTTTTTTGAATACTTCATTTTGATACTCTAGGTGGGAAGAGTATGCTCATATGTAGCTCCTGTGCACACTGTGCAACTGGAATCAAGCTATGCCTGTCTGATGACCACTAATAAGGGTGAAATCAGGCCTAGGTTGCTTGTGATCAAGTTCAGGGAGGGCCTGGTCTGGCAGTTGGGGCTGAACTGTTCTGCTGGATCAAAGTTAAGACTGATTTGCATGTGGTTAGTTCAAAACTGAGGTAGCATGTTGCACAAATAACAATGCAAAAAAGAACAAGTGATGGACGAAATGCTGAACAATGTCAAACATTTACCCCAGTACAGAGATCTGGGCCTAACTCCATCGTTTTTTTGCAACCCATGCCTTTCCTGTTTGGACCCAGCCATATGGAAATCAGTCTTGACCCTGTTCCCCATGGGAACAGTCCAGCCCGAAGTGCCAAGTCAGGTCCTCCCTGGACTGGAAACAAGCATCCTAGGACCGGTTCAGGGTATCACCCTTCATCAGCCAAGCTAAGTTGACTCCAGTGGCATGGGGAGCAAGAGACCCACATCTGGGTATACCCTTCCCACTTGGGGCAGCAAATGCAAAAAAGAACAAGTGAGGGACGGAATGCTGAACAATGTCAAACATTCACCCCAGTACAGAGATCTGGTCCAACCTGGGGTGGCGTGGTGAGTAAAAAAACGATGGATTAAACCCAGATCTTTGTGACTGGGGGTGAATGTTTGATTTGCTCTGCAATCCGTCCATCGTCTGTTCTTTTTGCACAAATAACAATGGGCTGGGATGTGGATCTAAGTAATTAACATTGGCTGAGATTAATTTAAGCATTAAGTCCATCACTTTTTTGTATACTTCACCTGGACATCACATTACCATGGACAGGCATTAACCTCATTAATTGACAAAAAATTAGTGTGACACCAGGATCAGAATAAAAGTCAGGATACCAGTTTCACATGCAGTTGTGCATTTAGGGCTTGGATACATGCCTGTGTACATACAAAGGACAGTCCCATTGTGCACAGAGTAGGCATTAAAAGGGGACCTACCATTGTTTTCAGTGCCCCCCTATGCACTCTGCAAGATTAGCGCCAACATTTTAGTGCTAATCATGCACAGTACAGCAATAGCGTCAAAAATGTTGACGCTATTGACCCTACCATGCACGATAGTGTGTCGTATATTAAAACCAGTGCACACATGGTAGTGGCGCTTCATTGGATTCTGCTCCACTTTTCTTAAATTCGGGCCTCTGCATTAAAGGCCACATCACTTAATACTGTGCTGTAAAACACACTATTTGGCTCCACTGTTTTAAAACATTTGAAGACTTAAAAAGTAACATGTTCATTTCCTGGCATTAAAGGTTTTATTAAAAATGTCATTAGTTGCTTTTCTTCAAAGTTAATTTTTTTTCTCACCCTAAGATTCGACCTGATTGCCAGTGCTGAACATGAAAGACTTGGATCAGCCACAAAAAAAGTGAAAAAAAGGATAGAGGCTGTATGCCGGTTCTGTTGACTAATGCATCGACTCAAGGAATTTGTATTTGACATGAAGGTCACAGGCTTGAATCTCAATGGGTCCACTCATTCTTCTAAGGTTCTAAAATGAGTCTGATTGAGCTGGGTAACAATAAACATGTAATGTCAGAGCCAAGAGACCCAGGGGTGAATTTGCACTTTACATATACTCTTGTTATATTGTGAAAGGAGATTTATGACATTTGGGGCATCAACAGTTGAATGCAACATACTAACTTACAACTAGTCAGGTCAGGTTATATGCACATAAATCCGAAGAGGATGGAATATGGAAACCTCTATACTTTGAGTAGTACCCAATTTCCTTGGGCAGATATCCATATGGTTTGCAACCTCTGTAAGCTGCACAAGGCCTCTGTAGAGTCTTCTCAGGAAACTGGTCAAGAAGGATTAAGAGAAACTGTGGGTGTTAGGAAAGAAAATGAACTCTTCTTAATTATTGACCTAGGGGAGAAGTACCAGAACCCTTCTTCTTCTGAAGCAGGTGTCCTAATCTGTAGACCATAGACCACCTGCAATACCAAGGAATACACCTAGGTCACACAAATACATCTATACATGGATTCGGAAATGTAACCCGAAAGCCCTCAGCCTTGAAAAGAGAATTGGCATTGGACACTAGAAAGATGTCAAAAAGAGAATTAATACCAAGAGGTGGACTGACCGCCAAAGGAGGATCAAGCCTGAAAGGTAGATTTACTTCAAAAGGAGAAATATGGCCAAGACAAATAAGAGCCCTAAAAAGAGGACTATCCAGTCTGGGTTGTATTTTAAAATATTGACCATACAAACACCAAACTGCATCAGTATCAACTTCAAAATATGAACCTTCAAAAAAATTGTTGGGGAAAGCATACAACAGGGGCAATAGATTTAGGGGCATATTTATACTATGTTTGTGCCAAAACTGCATCATTTTTTTAAATGCAAATTTGGTGCAAACTTAACTCCATATTTACATTTTGACACTTGACACGTCTAGCGTCAAAATATGGGAGTTTGCATCCTTTTTTGGATGCGTGCACCTCCTTTGCATCAATGAGATGCAAGGTAGGCGTTCCCATCTAAAAAATGGTGCTATCCCCATAGCCCCATATTTATCTCCGCGTGCTAAAATGACGCACAGGTGGGAGAGGGTCTAAATAATGGTGCAAAGCATGCTTTGCACCATTATTTAACACCTGGGTCAGACCAGGAATTAGGGGACCTGTGGACCCATTTCCATGGTGAAACACCATGGAATGGGCCCACAGGTGCCCCCCCCAAGCCCCATGATCAACCTCACCCACACCAGAGGTTCCCCCATCCCAGGTAAGTAGGGTAAGTATAGGTAAGTATTTAAAAAAAAAATTAAGTGCCATTAGAGGCCCTGACATGCCCCCCCCTCGCATGGCATGGCGCAATGAGGAGGAATACTTTTATTCCTCCTCGTTTTTTGCTTTTTCTATGCGTGCTGCATTCTGCCGCACGCATAGAAAAAGCAAAATGCCAGAAATTATTGTTTATGTGTGGGAAGGTGTCCCTTCCAGCACATAAACGATCGTTTGAAAATTACGCTCTGGCACTTCTGTGTGTGCTGCATTGTTCAGCGCAAACAGAAGTGCCAAAGCACCATTAGTGATTGTTTACGTGTAGGAAAGGACAACTTCTCACACATAAACAATCAAACCAAGGATGTCTGCGTTGGCAGCTAAATTTAGCGCCAGCGCAGGGGGAAACGCAGGGGTGCGCTAGATTCAGTTAAATATGGCGCATCCCTGAGTTTCAAAAGTGACGCAGCACGGCGCTGTCAAATGTGGCGCAGCACCATGGTGCACCACTTTTCAATAACTCTGCCCTTTATCCAGAAAGGGGAGACCATTTCAAATGCAGGAATTGTGTGTGATTTTTCTCGAGGGGAATTCTCAGCAGAGATACTGGCTGGTGACAGTATTTTCACTACTGGAATCTTGACATGGGATTCTGTCTATCTTGTAATCAGTACTTAACTGTTAGGACATCTCAAATATTTCCAGTCTGGTGTTGACCTTCAAGGTTTTATTTTAGGAGGGCAAATTAGCATGGATGTCAATTCACCAAAATGTCAGCGGTAGCAGAAGTGACATCACATGCCATTTTATCTTTACTTTCAGTCACACATACAAGCTTACACAAACACACGCTCACATAAGCACACTCTCACCCGCAAGCGTGCACACAACATACATTTAACTGTTTTTTCTTACTTATCTCAAGTACCAAGAACAGTCATATTCCAGCTGACTGTACTCCATTTTCTATTACACTAGTAGTTAATAATACATCATTCACTATCAGTGTAATAAAAAAACTGATTGAAAACAAGAAAGTGGAGCCCCAGCTGATGTCCATAAGGACGAGCTGGCCCTGTGTAGCTGGCACTGATTTTGCCTCCTCTGAGGCCACGGGTCGCAGTGGCAGTGCCAGGGGTCGCAAGGTACAAGCTGGAGGTCGCAGCTGCGACCCATGGAGACCCCTAAATGACGTCCATGCAAATTAGCTTCCTTCTTTACAGCATCTCCTGAAATACGTTGATTTCTGCACATAGCCAACCACAAATACATACCTGGAGAACATGGGTACACAAGCACAGAGTTCAGAGAGAAAAAGATCACAAAAATCTAAGTTAAGAAACATATTGACTTTGGTTTATTAGTGAGCAGCTTTAGTACAACAGTAATATTTGGCATAATAATAAAAGTGAAATATTTAATATTTGAGGTATTAGCACCACGAGACACAAACGGGGTACAACAGAAGCACCCAGTAGTTAAATATCCATCATTCAGTTAAGTATTAAAATAAAGTAAAATATTAAAATATATGCAGCAAATGTTTCCAGTTTCACTCAATTACGTTCGTTAAACACCGCTAGGCTGTATAATACTGATATATCAGGAACGCACCTGTCATGACAAACCAATGCACATAAACTAGGTAGAGCTCGCGCTCACACACCCTATAAAAATAACTATATATGTATACACGCGTTGAAGTTACATTTCAACATATTTGTATGCTGCCTTTAACTCAAAACCACAGATCCTGATTTGGCTAGCCAAGGAGTTACTTTTCCTAAATCTAACCAAAATCCATTAAGATGGCGGATGGGATATTTTCATTAATTACTCCTCTAACATCAGAATAAGGCAGGCGGCACTGAAAACGTGAGAACACCATTTGATAGAGAGCAAAACTCCTGCAAGGGAATGATTACAAATGGTGACGATATTGTTTTCTTAAATGAATGTTTGTTTTCAGCATTTGAATCTGGGTCCCTTGAGCTGTATTTATTGTTTATGACACAATATCCACTGAGAATATACAGATACATTCTAAAAGAAAAATCTAAATAGTATGTATTGAAGAACTAATATGAACATCTTCAAATGCAGTTGAACACTAGTGCTGAACGTAACAGAGCATGAAGGCATGATGAGGAATGGTGCTGTGTTCGATTCCAAACAAGCCCAGTTGAATCCTATCTTGGTGTTTTTCTGTACTACCACGGAGGAAAGTGGATGATTGAGTTGACTGATGATATTCTCGCTGAAGTGTTTTGAAGAACCAGAAGCAAAGGGTTACCATTCCAGAGCGTGGCTGGGAACAGAGGACCCCCTTCTTTCTTCTTTGGACAATGCTACATAGAAGTTTGTAATATGATAGTTGCTGAAAAGACAGTTTCTTTGAAAGGTAAAACATTGGTTGTTTTGTCATTGATTGATTTATGTCTGTGATTACAATACAGTGCGCAGTTTTGGTTAAAACTATTTTGTGCTGAGAATCTGCATTGTAGAAGGTGCTGTGCAGAATATATAAGATGCCTAACAGGGAAATGATTAATGAAACATGTGTTTTAGCTTTTCAGCTATGTAAAGTATTTCAAAGAGGGGGCATTGCGAAAAGTTTGACAACTTTGAAGGTACTTTCTTTGTATACGTTAATCAACAGTGACATGCGTGTGTGCATTTAAGATTTGTGTAGTTTTACGCTGTGTGGTTTTTAGATCTTACTGCCACGGGTAACTATGTTTTTTTAAAATAATTTTCCTGGCATATGCCTGTCAGACCTGACCCTAAAATTAACTTAATCCCTGTGATATGGTCACGGTGAAAGTGCACAAGTTTTTTTATTGTATTTTTTGCATGAATGCCATTTTTGACAATTCCCCGTTCCTAATTAGATATGAAAAGAACTGGGTATTTTTCTGTACTTAATTGCTCCACGTAGGCCTAGTTGTAGGAGTGCAAATGTTTGTGGTCACCCACAAGATTATATCCTTTTTTATTGTCAATGGCATTTCAGACACCCATAACCATTTTTGCACATCCACACAAACCAGTGTGGAAAATCCAGCCACCGTGCAGATTGTCTGCAGTAGTTACTGACATCGATATTTATACATATCTGTGATCTAGCACCTGTGTATAGATTATGTGATTTGTAGTCACAGATTACACTTTTGCAGCACATGAGTGAGGCTTAACCACGCTTTTGCAGCACATGAGTGAGGCTTAACCACGCTTAAGTCTGTGCACTCCAGTTTCAACTCTTTCTAGCAGCGGAAGAGTTGAGTTACTAAAACTTTAAAGAAGGCAATCTAAGCAGATTTAGGTGCATTTGATTGCTGACATAAAAGTAGTTGCTTGTAGATTTAAGAAGTGCCGATTGAAGCTATGGAATGATAGTAGACCTCGAAATAGTGAGATTGTCTTTTCTGTTTATTCAAAAACATCATAATATTCCCAGCTGTGGACATGCAGCACTTTCCGAGTTGACTGAGTAATTGTCTTTTGACAGAGCAACAAGAATGTTTCCTAGGTTACTCTAAAGTTTGTTATTATTTCACATATTTTAGTCTCTTCCTTAAATGTTCTAAATCTTTCATTCAAGTATTTGACTTGAAGAAGAAGTTTTCAGGAAAATTAATTTTTGGGACAGTTACAAGTTACAACCTGTCAACATTCAAATCGGTGGACAATATATATGACGCAATGAATATACGGCTTTTTTTAGAAATTAGCCTTCTATACCTCATCAACAACCAAAGAACTAAATCAAACAAATAAGATGCACAGGTTTTGATCCGACCCTTAACTGTGCAACTCACTGAAAATAGTCAAACACAGCAAACGAAATATATACATAGAACAGCATACTAAGTGCTCATTACAGGTGGTGGAATGTTAGCCAGAGCAATAACCCCGGATGAAATTCGTCCAGCCACTATTCCAAGCCTCTCCAGGCCAAGAAATAAAGGATGCGTAATCTCCAGGTCCAACAATTCCAGCCCTAGAGACAGCAGGCCTGTCTTTACTGTACTGTACTTTACTGCAGGCAGCCTCACAGCCTGATCCCTGGAGCAGTATGGGCAGAGCACTAACAGACACAAGCCCGCCCTTAAATTTAACATTCCAATGCAAACTGGCCCTTTCCGGACATTTTCTGACTGCAAAGAGCAATTTAGGAAGGTGTGCAGTTTTCAAACTGAAATTCTCAAGAAAAGGCCCCTAAACCTAATCATCATTGAATTATGGTGTGGGAATGCTGGCTTAATTATGGAATTTCGTCCCTGTGGCATAACCAAACCAAAACCCAACAAACTCATAATGAGGGCCTAAGAGTGAGCTGGTTTGACCCTTGTGCAGATACATTAATTGAACTACTTTCTAAATCGTAAAATTGAAAATGGGCCGTGAACAGCACACAAATTACATTATAAGTTCATACAGAACCCAAATATTAAAATACAGATAAAAGAAAATATGCCAAATTACTCATACAATTAACATGTAGAAAATCCGATGTTGCTAATAATTCCCACCATGTTAGGTAGGGAGCAGTTTTGGTTTGTGCATAGGGGCCGCTAAGTTGCAGCCTCGCCACTGCCAGCATTCAACACAAGGTGAGCTGTTCTATGCAACTTCGATCATCAGATATGTAAAGAGACAGAACAACAGATTTGTCTATTTTCCTTTCCGAGGTTTGGGCTATTGGCGATGCAAAATGCAGGTCAACCACAGGACAGGGAGTGGGCATCTGTGGGGTCAATCTGCGCATTACACCTGTGCAAGTGCACTTTTCTTTTCAGCCTCCTTCCCACATCCTCAATCCCTTAAAAATCATTCTGCGCATGCTCCGTGCAGTTCCCGCATGTGAACGATTGGAACCTGCTTGGATGATAATATGTTTTTCATCTGTGTCACCCTGGCCTATCAGAAGACAGAATAGACCGAGGGGGAAGAAGAGTCCCCTGGGTCTATCCTTATGGGGCTGTCAGACTCCACAAGCTCATCATGGTTTGATGGACCCGTTGGAAGCAATGTAGAAGAGCATGGAGAAAGAAATCTATAGATCACGGGGCATATTTATACTCCATTTGCGCCGAAATTGCGTCGTTTTTTTTTACGCAATTTCGACGCAAAACTAACTCCATATTTATACTTTGGCGTTAGATGCGTCTAGCGCCAAAGTCCATGGAGTTTGCGTCATTTTTTTGCGTGGACACCTACTTTGCGTTAATTATATGCAAGGTAGGCATTCCCGTCTAAAAAATCGACTCCGAGGCATGTGCGTCGGATTTATACTCCCGGGCAAAATTCACGCCCGGGAGTGGGCGGGTCAAAAAAAAAGACATACGGCTGCTTTTGTGCCGTTTTTTAGCGCCTGCAAAAGGCAGGCGTTAAGGGACCTGTGGGCTCTGAAGGAGCCCAGAGGTGCCCTCCCATGCCCCCAGGGACACCCCCTGTCACCCTTGCCCACCCCAGGAGGAAACCCAAGGCTGGAGGGACCCATCCCAGGGACATTAAGGTAAGTTCAGGTAAGTGTTTTTTTAATTTTTTTTTTGTGGCATAGGGGGGCCTGATTTGTGCCCCCCTACATGCCACTATGCCCAATGACCATGCCCAGGGGACAGAAGTCCCCTGGGCATGGCCATTGGGCAAGGGGGCATGACTCCTGTCTTTGCTAAGACAGGAGTCATTTCTATGGGGGTTGGGAGTGAAAAAAAATGGCGCAAATCGGGTTGAGGCGAAAAAATTGCCTCAACATGACTTGCCCCATTTCTTGACGCCCAAGCCCCATATCCCCCTACGCCGGCGCTGCCTGGTGTACGTCGTTTTTTTTAACGCACACCAGACGGCGCCGGCGGCTAACACCGGCTAACGTCATTCAATAAATACGGCGCCCGCATGGCGCTTCAGAATGGCGTTAGCCGGCGCTAATTTTTTTGACGCAAAACTGCAAAATATGGGCCCACATGTTTCCAGCTGGTAAGTTGCGTTTGCGTATGTGGTGATGAAGATTGTGTGATTTATGTATTACCAGGGGTAACGGGGATTCCATAGTGACCCAGTTGCTTGAACTTTGAATATTGTTTAAGTACTTTCCATTCATAACAAACTGCTTATTCTGAAACTCGTAATGTTTTAGTTATCTGCCTCTTCAACATTGCATTATCACAGGGTTCCAGCAGGCCTTACATTCCTTCTTTAGTTAGTTTTAGAAATGTACAACACATTACCACATACATGTGGGCCAATGCATACATATAGGCGCATATTTACACAGAAGTGGCGCAGCGTGCCACTGGGCCAAAATTCGTAGTGCCACACTGGTCACTTCTGAAACCCAGGGATGCACTGTATCTACACAAATACGGCCCACCCTTGTGTTTCCCCTAGCGCTGGCACTAAATTTATCTGCCAACGCAAGGGTGTCGGAGTTGAAGGGAATGATTGTTTATGTGAGAAAGGTGTCCCTACCTGCACACAAACAATCTACAATGACGATTTGCTACTTTCATGTGTGCTGCAAAATGCAGCACACATAGAAGTAGTAAATCGTCATTATTGAATGATTGTTAATGTGCAGGCAGGAACACCTTTCTCACATAAACAATCATTCATGAGGTTTTGCTCTTTCTATGTGTGCTACAGAATGCATCACACAAAGAAAAAGCAAAAACCAGGAGAAATAAAAGTATTTCTCCTCGTTGCACTAAGCTAATGCCACCGTTGGGGTGACGTTAGTTTTTGTTGCTGCCACAGATTTACGAATTCTTGTAAGTCTGGGGCAGTGTCAAAAACAATAAGTGTTGTGGTGGAACGCCCACAGCAACACCCATTGCACACCCCTCTGCCATAGAAAACTGCGTTGGGGGCTCATATTTACAAGGCAGTGTTAAGCCACAAAAAGTGGCTCAGCACCAACTTGTAAATAAGGCATAGTGCACAGCGCCACCGGAGTGCCACAAAAAGTGACGATCCAGTGGCACTAGGGGCAAGTAAATATGCCCAATAATATTCACTTTCTTAACTTAATATTGAAGCACTCATTGTGGGCATGTGGTCTTTGTACATTTCTACAGACAGAATGACAATAGGCCCTCACATTTTAGACCCTCAGAATAGCTTCCACGGCCACCTATAGCATATAAAATATTCATGCTACACGTTTCTGAGGTGGCTGAGGTCATGTTACAATGTATCTCTCTTTTTCACACCTTAGGGGACGATGCTCTTGGCTCTTCACTTCCTCTTGCTGCTGTACAGTTCAGTTCCTTTTTGGCCTGTTTTCATTGGTCTCTAAGTTTAATTCATGAGACCCCTGAAAGTTTTCCACATCCTCATTGGGAGCCCCCTTTTTTTGTAGTAAGGACCATATTTACAAGAAAGTGGTGCATCGGTCTCGATGCACCACTTTTCTTCCGGCGTCCCTGACCCACCTAATGACACCACGTTTGCATCGTATTTACAATACAGTGCACCATGGCGTTGTTAGGACAATAGCATCAACATTTTTGATGCTATAGTGGTGTTTTGCTGCAATAGCATCATACATTTTGACGCTACTGCAGGAAAGCATAGGGAGGCCCATTGATTAAAATGGGTGTGTCATTTTAATGCCTGCTCTGAGCAGACATTAAAAATTATGCAAAAACATGACACAGTGAAATGGTTTCAATTTCCATGCGTCACTTTTTCGGGCCTCCCTGCATCAGAATGCCCCCCCTTGCAAACATTATGCGTGGCACAGGCATCATTTGGTGCAAGGACTTATAAAGTGGCGCAATGTAAGCATTGGGCCACTTTGTAAATATGGCGAAGGAAATAGGCCTCCCTAACGCCACTTTAGCATTTTAAAAAAATGACACTAAGGCAATGCAAGGTGGCGTTAGAGGCTTGAAAATATGCCCCATAATTCCTTGTTTCTTGTGTAATGTGACAGGGCAAATGCCTCGAGATTTTAATGCAATTGTTTCGGAATAACTAGAGAGTTCAATGGGACATAAAAACAGGGGCAGAATCAATCACAATCCATGCATATGTCTCTGAGACACCAGCAGGTTGGAGCCATATGTATTATTTACATGCCAGGTGCATATGCTACATGTGATTGACTGTCCTAACCTTTCTGTCCCTTCCGTAGCACTGGCCTGTCATAATGGCCCTCAGTTTTTTCAAAAGGAGAGTTAAGATCCATATTACTGCAGCTTTGGTGTCCACTACAGAAGCCTACAGAAAATTGGATTCATAATTCTCTTAAACTTAAAATGACCAACTTGATCGACTAACTCACATTTACAAAAATTTGGAGTAAAAACCTATGTTGGAGCGTAGGGGGCACGCACTTACAACAGTGTTTGTGAAAACAGTCCTTACCTCCCCAGGTAGCCTCTTGTGACTTCACAATACCAGTGAGGTTATGTCTATGTAGTGTTACATATGCCTATGTGTTCACAGTAGATAATGTCAATTGTGAAACATAGTTGTGGCAGGGAATGGCAGGAGCAAAGACAGTGCTCGCGTCTCTCTCTTGGTATGCATACAGTCTTTGTGAATTTGACTCACAATTGTGAATTAAGGCCCATATTTATACTTTTTTTGCACCACATTTGTGCCACTTTTTGACGCAAAAGCTCCGCAAACTTACAAAATGCAATAGTATTTTGTAAGTTTGTGCCGCTTTTGCATAAAAAAATGACGCATATGCGGCGCTAAAAAAGTATAAATATGGGCCTACGTTTTTACTGTGTTTCAGGCTGTACAGTTGCACAGAAAGGACTCAATATATGATCTCTGCTAATGTCAGTGAAGATAGCTTTTTTTTTCAGTATTGCTCGCAGAATTCTGGCTGTCCTACATTTAGAACTGGAAGGCCTTGAATTTTTATGTCTGTGGAGGTGAGTTGTTAATGTGGATATTTCAAGAGTACCCCTTCTGACACGCCTTTTAGAAATTTAGGCCCGTATTTATACTTTTTTTAGCGCCGCATTTGCGCCGCTTTTTGACGCAAAACGGCGCAAACCTACAAAATACAATGGCATTTTGCAAGTTTGCGCCGTTTTTGCGTCAAAAAACGATGCAAATGCGGCGCAAAAAAAGGATAAATACAGGCCTTAGCTTTTCAGTCAAGTTCTTCATGAAAATGCGGAGTAAAATTCTCAGTTTTACCTTCTTTTTAAAATGTTTGCACAAGAAGAACCCTTAGTATGCTCCTTGCATTATCTGGGCTTGACGGCTATGTTTACGCAGTACAATGCGGTCACATGTTTAGGCCCCTCAAATTGCAGATTTTGCAGCCACTATATTGCGGGCCTATTACTGTATTCCACAGCCCTGTCGTTGAAGTGTAGAGAAGAAATGTAATGACTGAAGACAGAGATTGTTGTCTAAATAAACTAAGCAAAATATCTGCGTACGTTCGAAGGTAGATTTCCAATCTGCTTTGTTTACGATTGTCATGTACTGTACACTTAACTGAAGCACACTAACAAATTGTTTTACTTTTTTTTTTTTTTTTAGAAATCAGGTCTCATATGAGCCTAAATGTGATGTCAATTCATCTGATATTTAGCAACAAGCAAGGTGCAGGTGTACTTAATGGCTAGTTATATGCTGCTGTTCATATTACATTATTATAAGCCCACACCTCCCTTTTTCCAGAGTATGTACTGTGACTGACAACAATTTTTAGGCTAAGTTCTGGCCTTTGTGTATTTAAGTATGTATGTTTGTATAAAAAAACTCAAATGATCCAACCAGACTACTTCCTGAGGTTTCTGAAACATGCCTCAATCCCCACATTAATCTTACTTGGAAGAAAGATGAACTAATGCTTTGTGCTTACATTACTTGCTCTAATCCCAAAACGAGAACAATGACAGAGCCTGATTTTTAACCGAAATGCTTTGAACAAAGCTACAAATACACAACTAAACATATTTTGTGTAGGTGACCTCCGCCGGTTCTCAATGAATGTAAAGATCACAACAGTAGAATATGTGTTGCGTGAAAGGAAAATTACATTGGATCACGTAGAAAATAGCAGGTTTTAAAACTCCCCAACCCATTTCCGAATAATGACAATGGGGAAACTAGCAAATATTGCTTTGACATTTGAGACACAAAAGAAACATATCGAGACAATATTTGCTTTCTTTTTCAACAAACTGTAGATTTCTTCAAATACTAAATAAATATAATTTGAATATTGTACATAAAAAGTGGTGGTACGGTGTATTATAGATGTCCATTGCTTCCTGGCTATAATTTTCTTGTACAAATAAAGTTATGTCCTTTTCCCTTTTTGCAGTTCTTTGCTTGCCACTTTCCTCGCCTGTGCACCAAAACACAGTTTCTTCCTTTCTTTGAAAGTCGAGGGGGTCCTCGCCTCCAGTTTGTAAATGTGACGGCTTCGCCTCCATTCCACTCCCACTGGCTTGCGCTCACTTGATCATTCAAACCTGGAATGGAGCAGAGGAAGCTGACTTAGTTACCAAAGATAAAGAATGAAGCAGCTTGGCTGAATAACAAGAGTATCCTGCATTACCTCGAAAGCACTTCGTACCACAATTCTGCCATTTGTGAGCACGGTAAATAAAAATTATTATAGTATTGGGTATTCTGGTAAAGGTAAAGGCCGAAAGCACAGTTGAGGTAAAATTTCAGTGAAATTCCATGCCATTAGCAATTCACACAAACCAAGATGGTCAAGTTTCATTGATTTGAAATGGGGAGAATTGCATAGTTTCACTACTACCTAATATGCTTTGCAGAATTTGTTTGGTGGGGTGTTGTCGACTGTAGAGTGCACATGACCCGTTGAAGGAAAAAGCCTGCTGAAGAATGCTGGGCACTGGCCCTGAAGAGCTTGGTGGTAAATGCAGAGGCTCTTACAAGAGGACCGCTCCACCTTGAGAGTTATTGCAGCTTTTTGAGGAGTCCAGTGATGGGAGCCTTACGCAGTAACCCTGGGAACAGCCAGACTGCTGAATTCTTTATCAGCTGGAGATGATGTGTCAGATAAATGGAAGGCCTAACTATAGGGAAATTGAGTATATCAGGTGGGAGTCAAGAATGGCGAGGATCACAACAAAATGAGCATCAGCAACCTGATCAGATAAGAAGAACCATTTTAAGCATCCTTAACTGGGCAATGAAGGCAGAAGAAACTTTGCTGATCTGGGGAGGGATGGTCAAATCAAGATCAAAAAGAAACCTCAGTTTGCATGCTGTATTGAACATGCACGAGGGAACTGGGACAACTGGAATTGGTGGAGTATCAGCTGGAAGACCAGATGCAACTTTAGAGTTTAGCTTCAAGGAATTCCCACTAATCCCATAAAATAACATTCATTCTGAGAATGATTTGAGTATTGTCAGAGTATGACATTAAGGTTACCTTCTAAGAGAAACAAGAAGGATACTGATAGGTTGAAAAGAGTAGGGCTATGTGAATGGAGAGTTTATTCTGAAAGTAGACGTGGAAGGAAAAAAGGTCAAGTCAAGGAAACATATTAGGAAAATACAACAACCATTCAGGAGCCTTGGACAGGATACTGTTCTCATGCAGCTGGAAAGCCAGGGCTGCATTATACACACACACAAGTAAATACCACAAAAAGACCAAACATTAAAGAGTGGCATCTCAGCTCTAGTCACTAAAGTCTCTGTGCTAATCTAGAATAAAGGCAAAGAGCTACTTTCATGGCCTGAAACCTGACCTGAGAAGGGTCCAGAATTTATTGTTACAAAGAGCATGAGCTGGCAGTTCAATACTTTCTCTTCCACGTTGGTGCCAAGTGGAAGTAATGAGATGGTGAGGGTTGATGCTCAAGAGATTACTAGAATAAATATTTTGGTCCGTAATGTCACAGGCCCTAAGAGAAAAGGCACTGCTCTTGACACAGTAGCAATGAGCAAGAGTGCAGGCAGACTTGACTTTGGTGTATAAACGCATAAACCTTTCAACTCTGGCACTTTTGGGTGTAGATAGTGATATTCCCCATCTCCAAGAAAGCTCAGCATTAACGAAATAGAAAAAGAGATTGCAGAAAAAGACTCAACATGGAGTAATGATCCTGCTACTGCGAATGCTGCTACTCTAAAAAAATAAGAGCAAACATTTCTGAAAGAATGCCTACACACTTAAACATGCAAATGCCTAATTTTATGGTTCTTAATTTACCATCCGCATGAGGATAGAAGGGGAAGATGAAACGAATATTTGGTGATGCTGAGATCGTAATTTTCGATCTGCAGATCACAACAGAAGTCTTTGTGAGCGACACCTTGCTGAGTCATCTTGCCAGAGATAATCTGAATGGGGTTTATATTGGTCTGCTATAACACAGATTGCATCAGTCATGCGCTCAGGGCCAGATTTATACTTTTTTAACGCCGCATTTGCGTCATTTTTTTATGCAAAAGCGGCACAAACTTACAAAATTCAATTATATTTTGTAAGTTTGCGCCGCTTTTGCGTTAAAAAAATGATGAAAATTCGGCACAAAAAAATTATAAATATGCCCCTCAATCTTAAATCTAAGAATTGTTATGGCTATGAGAAGAAAGTAAATCTCACAGTTCAATAGCTCCTACAGAGGAGTGCAAAGAAACAATGGTAAATCCCAGCCTGTCCAATAAGCTTCAAAACGTCAAGGCCCTGGGTTTGTAAGGCCCAGCATTAACAGAGTTGCACAAACTGAATTAATGCAACATGACTGCTGTCCCGCATCCTCTTATGGATGCGTCAGGCATCTCTTCCTCGTTCCCCAACAAGAAGACAGAAATCTCAAGGAGATGAATTTCTTCAAAATGAGGATTAATCAGCTTCCAAGATGTAGGGTAAATTAAAGGGAAATTAAGGGGTAAGACACCAATATGTGAATGCAGCTGCCTGTGAGGATACTTTGTGTTAATGACGGAGGTAAAATTAACAAGAGAAAATAAGAGAATATGGGGCAGATTTAAGAAAAATGGCGCTACTATCCTCGCGCCACTTATTGCCCCAAACCGCCACTATGTGTGTGCCGTATTTAAAATACAACGCACCATAGCGCAGGGTAGGGGGCAATAGCGTAATTTATTTTTACGCTATTGATTTTCTCTGCAGGAGTAGTGCCAAAATTTTGGCACTACTCCAGCAGAGTACATAGGGGCCCATTATAGATACTGGTATGCCCCCTTTCAAGGCCTGCTCTGAACAAGCATTAAAAGTGCTAAAATATTTGCACCAATTTTTCAAACTCCTAACGGGGAAATGTCCCCCTTGCATACATTATGCCTGGAGCAGGCATAATGTGGCGAAGGGTTCACAAAGTGACACATTGCGTACATTGCGCCACTTTGTACATATGGAGTGGGGAAAATGCCATTTTATCATCAAAAAAATGACGCTATGATGGCGCTAGGAGCTCTTGAATACGTGTATGCTGAGTTTGCCTGACAAGCAGCATTGTCAGAAGCATTAGGAGGGAAACGTATTGAACTGACAGAACACGGCAGAAAACACAGAAAAGACAACAATGAGATTCTCAGTTTAGCTGCTCCAAATAAACCTGAGACCACCAAAAGAGTTTCTGGGCTCAAATTAAGCACTGGAGATTGGGTATGTGGCAAATAGGTCACAGGGTGTGTAAAGGGCAAACAAGGTACAAAAAGAGAAAGAACTTGGCAAAGAAAGGAATGACACATAGGTTTATGAAAACATGTTTACAGGGGGAGGAGACAAAAATGGCAAACAGAGGACACAGAAAGTAACAACGTTATTAAATGCGGCAAGTGAATTGCAGGGGCAGGGCGAGGGGCAATGAAACACAACAGGAACAAATGGAGGGAGAAAAAGGTCAGGGACGGAGCACATGGGTTACTGTGGAGAGGTAAAGGAGACAATGGGATAGAATGGGAACAGAAAGAAGGGACGATGGGAAAGGAGTCCACGCACCCTGGGTGGAAAGTCAGGGAAAAGAAGGCAAAGCAATGGGAGGCAGATGTCACAGAAATGAGTAATAGAGGTGGAGGGAGACTTTTAGAATACTGTATCGGTAGAGGGGACACAACAACAATGGTGAGGAGGTGGCAGAATTATAATAGGGAGAGTTGAGAGGGAGAACCTACTCCATATATAGGACAGAAAGCACACAAAAGAATGGAGCAGGGAAGAAGGACAACAAAGGGAACAGAGACTTACTCGTCATTGGAGTGTGAAAAAAGGGCAAACAAGGAAATGGAGGCCTGGTCCAGCGGGAAGTTGCATCAACCTGAAGCCAGGTCGATCGGCACGGAAAATGGGAGCTACACAGAGTAATGTAGGGCAAATGGAGGGGACACTTGGGAGAAGGAAGGATGAGCACACAGGAAAATGAGGGGAGGAAACAACAAGGGAAGGGGACAGGCAAAGAAAGGAGAGGCAGATCAGAGAAGGGGTGCTCAAGTTTCATAATGATGAGAGGCAAAGAAAGAAACAACTTCAGGAAGAGGGCACAAAAAGATAGATATTTAGGGAAAACTGGAACTGGAACACAGGGACTATAGTAGTAAGGACAGCAAAGCAAAGAAATACCAGAACATAAAGGAAGCCAGTGCAGAGTCAAAGAACATGACTTTGGGGGCTCATTCCCTGGGCCAGATCAGGCAGGTAAGGGTAAGGCGAGCACCCTGTAGTGAAAATGTGAGGTATATATTAGGGTTTTATGTCAGAATGTAGGTAACAAAATGTCACCCAACAGAAATATCTTGGCCTGAATATGGTTTACAAAAGTATTGCTCAATTTGGTGTAAATTGTCTATAATTAAATCATTAGGTTGAAAGTTCTGTTAATGAAATTTAGGACACAATATTTTTGTCAGACGATATTGAAGCCATGATTGTCTGCAACCATACCGCATGTGGGATGCTCAGAAAAAGAGGGGGAACATCTAGGAATGAACTGATGCAGCACCAGCCCTTAGAAAAACAATAAAGAACCACAAGTGAAATCCAGAAATGTTGAATATATCCCTGACTGTCCATGTAGCACCGTACAATGGTTTCCATGCAGCAGTCTACATTACTTATGTTTGCTCCATGCTTGAAATGTGAAGTAAAAATACAGTACAATAATCACCTATCCAGAAAGGCTTTCTTCCACTGAAGTCCCACAGCCACTCCATGTGGTTTTTATTGAACACACTAACCAGCTCTCCCAGGAACCTGTAAATACATTTGTAAAGCACAGCAAGTGAGTTGTAATGAGTATGGTAAATTGTTAAAAACTAAAAGATATCTCAGTGTTTTTCAGAGAACTTCATAAATCCTATGGATTTGGCTGAGATTAAGAAACATTTTATTCTATTAATAATTATTTGTTGATGTGTGGAGCAATGCAACAGCAGCAAATTCTATTGATTGTACTAATATGTTTTCATGTAGCCCTTGCTACCACAGATAAATAGCTTCGGCCTGATTCTCAAGCGTAAACTTACACTTCATAGTAAGATTACTTATTTTTGCGAATTCACAAACTATGTACAGAATTTTACAGCTCTGCACTCCCTATACTTATGAGTGTGGAGTTCACCACATCCAAAGACTCTGCAGGTGGGGTGCGGAACTCAGCACACAGAAGCATAGGGAGTGCAGAGGTGGAAAACTCAGCACTTAGGGACATATTGACAAAAAGGTGGTGCATCTGTCCTGATGAGCCAATTTTCTCTTGTCGCCCTTTCCCCCCCAACAACACCATGGTTGAGCCATATTCACAATACTAGGGTAAAGCGCCCCCCCAAAATGGGGGAGCGTGGCCCATTAGGGGATGGGGCCGCCGAGGTTCGACACTCCCCTACGCACTAGTTCTGCGAGGGGCTGGCCAGGGACTTCCGCCCTCACGCCTCGCGAGGCGTGGGGGTGAAAGTCGGATAGGGAAAATCGTAGCGGCTGCGTTGGCCGCTAGCTGGTTTCAGCCACCGCGTACCGGTGGGGGGCTATTTAAGGGCCTCCCCAAGAAGGCTCATCCTTCTTCTTTCGGTGGCGTGGCGACTGGAGCTTGTGGGGGCATGCAGCTGTCCCACCCACCCTCTCCTTAATTTAGGTTGCAAAGAAAGGTATAAGCGGAAAGTGAGGTATTAAAGTGACCAGAAACAACAGAGGGGTCCCCAAGGATGGGGCCCCGGGAGGACACCAGGGATAGGATCCTGAAGTTCCGATCCAACCTGCGGATGTACACACCAGATTAAGGGGTAAGGGAGCACAGATCAGTACGGGGCCATGGGGCTCCAGCTCTTGGCCGCCCCGTTACACCCCGAGACTGATTGGTGTTTGGAGGGGGGGGGGAACCCTGAGCGGTGTAGTCAGGGTAACCGCCCGTCCTAGGGATACAGGTGAGGTACGGTTCACCTGTGTGGTCCAATGGTGGTTCAGGACAGGAAGGGATCCTGTCAGAAAAAGATTTATGGTCACTCATTTGTTTCTCATGATTTGTAAATATTTGTGTAATGTTTTAGTAAAGTGATTTAAGACTTTATGCTAAGAGAATACTAAAAGTTGTGTTATAAAAACGTCTTCCAACAAGTAACATTGTCTATAGCTGGGGGGCTGGGGGTGTGGGCTGTCTGGCAGTCTCCGGATCCTATGATGGTCATTAGGACAATAACATCAGCATTTTTTACGCTACTGTGGCACTTTGCTGCACTAGCGTGAAAAATATTGATGCAAGTACAGCAAAGCACAGGAGACCCATTAAATATAATGGGTGCATCATTTTAACACCTGCTCTGAGCAGATGTTAAAATGATGGAAAAAAGGGTGCAGTGAAATGTTGTAAATTTCACAGCGTCATTTGTTGGGGGCTCTCCACAACCGAATGCCCCCTTGCATACATTATGCCTGGCACAGCCATAATGTTGCGCAAGGGTTTACAAAGTGGTGCAATGTATGATGCTTGGGCAGCACAAGGTGGTGCTAGGGGCTTGTAAATATGCCCCATAGTTTGCGAATTGCATTTTGTAGTACGTTTTGTGCTTCTAGAAAATGTACTACAAAATGCAGTTTGAGGCTCAGGCGTTCTTAAACATAATCTTATGGTTGTCTATTTATTGTCTTCTGAAACATGAGTGGCCCAGGCAGCCTTGCTGGGACTATGCTGAAGTGACACAGTAAACGTGTTTTTAATGTAACACTTGTTACTGCAATACTGACATTTTGTTGGTGTCTCTCTAATAGCTACTAACACATACTAAAGTAACAAAAAATAGTCCTGGCTGAATAAATCTTAGAAGGATAAAAGGGTGAATTGGCTGGGTTGGGGTCTGAAGTTGTGACTAACAGGTTGAACATAATTTTCAGCAGGAAGCAATTAAGTCACTGAGTGCATACCGAAAACTAGGAATCTAAATAATCACAATGGCAATAATATATACAGCAAGAGATATCACTGTTTCACAGGTATCTGTGACTTCCCAAAGAATATGAACATTTCAATTATGTGTCGTACTATTAATATAAAATGTAGGTTGTCTGATAGCAGATATATGATAATTTGTTTATGCTCTAACTGGCCACATCTATTGGGCCTAGTTTACAAAAGTTTTTTTGACCTAAGACAGTCTTAAGCAATGAAAGATGGCTCTGGTTTACGAGGGGTTTCCCCTGACTTAAGACAGTGCTGTGCCTCTTTTCTCTGCCCCAAAACAGTCTCAAAACTGTTTCACACCATGGAAAAACACAGTAAATGATGGCATATGTTCTGATCACTTGTTTTGCTTTAAGACCTAAGTCCCCCTCACATGCAGGAGCAGCTACACTTTGCTAGAGACAAAACTTGGAGACTGCGAAGCACAAGCAGCATCCAGAAGTGGATGCCAAGAGTTGTGAATGACTAATCAACTATTGAAACACAAGAAGAGAGTGTCGGGAGTGGCTCAACCCCACACATGCTCCCGTTTTGGCTAGAAAATCGTAAATACACAAAAGGTGTGGGGTGTAACTTGAGGGAACTGGATTATTAGGCCCGGTTCAGGAAGCGCTAGTTGGGCATGTATTTTCCAGGTAGGAATGGGTGTAGGAAGTGGTTGTGCATTTGAGGAGTTCCCTTTACGGACTGGGTGGTCTCATACACATTATAGTGTCATGCTTCATCATTTGACCACCTAGCCCCACCCAAGTAAAATGATACTACCTGGGCGGACTCAACCTTGTTGTTAAAAGAACTGCAGAGGGAGTGCTGAAATTAAATCTAGCTGGATAGTACAAGGGATCCAGATAAAGAATTGGTGAATAAAATTACCTTACAAATCACCTGTTTTGTTTGGAGATTATTTAATATAGGTGTTTGTAGGTAAGAATAAAAACCAGTGTAAGGACTCTGTTGAGAATGATGACTCACAGAGCCTAAAATTAAGGGACCAACATGTTTCTACCCTCACTAAGAGCTGGAAGGTCTGGGGCATTTGTCAGGGTCGGGGATCCCTATAGTACAAGGAGCCTAATAGTCCAGTTACCTCCAGTTACACCCCACACCTTTTGTGTATTTACGATTTATAATGACTCATCAACAAAAGCATTCATTGTTCGTTTTATTTTTGTGGTACTCTAAAATGCGAACTAGACCCCAAAAGAATGCAGCCAGAGTTCCCTGCAGGTTTTGGGGCACGTTAAGCAGCACAGGCCAGGGGGGGTACAGGTTGTAGTGTGAGTATCCTAGCTTCATCTTGAAATCCAAATTTCTCAAAGCAGCATTCCTGCAGTGTTTAGACTGCGGCCCTAGAGCATGGACCTCCCTACCAGATGAGGCGGTCTTGGCTCCTGAGGTCAACAATTTCAGGAACAAATCCACTAAAGTCTGATTTTATATTATCATCCTAGCATCCGTGGCACTGCACTTGCCAATTTAATTCCATTGCTTTGTCACCCACGGGCTCCAAGTGTTTTTCACTTTAGTATTACAGTGTTTAAATGTGATGGCATCTATACCACTGTAGTTAATTTCTGAAGTGCTCCCATTCACTAGACCCATGTATTGTAATCTTCAGTCTGAATCAAACTGCCCATTACTCACAGATATCTCTGGAGCTAAAGAGTACCACACAAGAATTTTGTTAAACATAATTAGCCAACTGGACAGGTAGTAAATGAAAATTAGATATGCTAGTGCTGATGGTAAAACTGCTCATTTGCACTGAAGTATGCGAATGACATGTTCTGGCCTCTTGCACACATTCAATCACATGCTTCTCTCAAGCTGGTAAATATCCCATCTTCCTTTACCTGAAAGTCTCTTATATGTAGAACCTGTTAGTTATATATACCTTGCTACACATTACTAAATATGGCAGCTTTTACCCATGTCCCTCCTCAATGCCACTGTTTAAATCTTCCCTGTCTATTGTGTGACTAAACGTGCTACATATATGTTTCATAGCAGAGTGTCATACATTGCAAATGTGTCTTTCTTATACAAAAATGCCTCAAGCACACCAAGTGGCTCTCTGCGCCCCTTAATGCCTGAACAGATATGTGCTCATCAAAACCTTACATTTTGAGCTCATCAAAACCTTACATTAACAATAATAAACCTGATGCCTTACCAGTTTCCAAGAACTGACTGGCTGCCGTAATTTTTTAGTTGAGCACAGGTTTAAAGCAACCAACAGCTCAAGCCTAGAGTTAGACGTTATACCTCACAAAAGAAACTGGTCCTCAGAGAATATGTCTAGGATACCGCTGTCCATAATAAGGATAAGAACTGAAGGGTTTGTGTGTGACAAAAGGAAATCTCAGGAGGGCTAGTCTCATGTCTATGGGACAGGCCTATGTGGATTTGAGAATAAAGGAGAATGTAAAAGATTGATTAAATCTAGGCTGGGGGGAAGCTCAAGAATGGGGCATCTATGCAGCATTGGTCAATATCATATTCACCCCATAGTCAACATATCTTTTTCTTATTAATTTATTAAGCGCAAACTGTTACCTGAAAGGCATCATGGCGCTAACAAGACTGTCACGTGTTATAAGCTAGCTCCTTCATAACACAGATAGTGTACAGGCATGTTTTAAGTGATTTACAAAATCACTTCACGAAGATGAAGATGAATACACGTACTGGCTCGTTGTCCCACACAATATGAATATTATACAATATTTGAAGTAATTATGAAAACAGAAAGTGTAGACGGTAATTCTCAAATGTATTCGTTATTGGACAAACAAAACGGATTATGCATATAACCTGCTCGTCAAATAGTGGGAAAACCTTATAAAAGTAAAGCGACCAAGTATTAAGCAAAACGTGAGCTGAAATTTATTTTTTTGAGAGAGCAATATTAGGCAGCTGACACTCCTGTTGATTGCTTTCATCGAGCGCTTAATAGCAGGAATACGTACTTTTGTTAAATAGCAAATATGCGTATTGCAGGAAGTCCTTTTTATTTGGATGGAATAATATTAATTATGATGTTAATCAGCAGGTGAGGTTTTGAAGCTATTACTTATGCATGTGTATCACATTTTACTGTACACCACAATAAAATTACATTTTGAATGAAACTATTGTTCTCGGTCGGAAGATTTTTTGGGATCTATCTTTTCCTAAATTTTAACACCTTTTACCACAAATACTTTACCTCAGAATCCTATCTGCACCCTGGTAGTCTTTTGAAATGAAAAACGTTTCCCGTTCACGTAAACTGCGTATGTTCATCATTTCTTGTGCATGCCTTGCTTTCTGGAATGAAGCCAATAGGTGGCAGCCCAACTCTATAAAAGACAAAACCCGGCGCGGTTCATGCTAAGGATACTTTTAGCATTTCCTATCACTGATTCAAGCACCAGATAATAGTGGCACGGTTCGGAATGCTTCGTGGTCATCTAGCTTTCTGGTGCAAAACAAAATGTATTTTCTCTGCTGAATGATGTGAACACTATGGCGCCGCCTACTGTCCTCGCATCATCTGTCGGGGCTTGCAAATGGACCGTTAAATTGATGCGCACAGAATGATGTTGTGAGCCACTTTGGCGCCCTTCCCTGGATGTCCTCCCGCTCCCACTCAGCATCACACTGCTACCACGTTTTTCATCCGGATATGGTGCCTTGTGAACATCAAGATGCAAATGTTTTCCTTTTATTTTATTTCACTGAAACTATGGGCCTCCACATTTAAAAAGCATGTGGATTAAGTAACTGAAAAATAAATTGCGTGTCCCTTACCGTTCCCGGCAAGCCCGAGCAGCCGCGCTCCAGGTGACTTTATGTTCCGTGCTGAGAAAATAGCAGCTGCTCCCATGACGGGTCCAACCCGATGGGCATCTTTTCATGTTGGCATCCTACAATACAATTAGACGGTTTAGAGTGCCTCATCAAAAAACTCTATTTAATAAATTATGGCGCACATATCATTCACAGAAACGACGCCTCTATAGATAGAGAAGAAAATTAAAAAGTGTGGAACAGTTTGGGCTCCAGTCACACGTCTTTTATGCACTGCAGACACCTTCATGTTTCATCTGTTACCGTTCCTTTGGGTGACAGTAAAAGTAGTAGGCGCCGCGTTCTACTCCCCCACGCCCTCGCAGACTTCGGCCTAACACTTCCGATGGCACACTACATTTAGCAGCTTTTAGCCGTTCAAAAGATTACGTCAGCGCCTGAACGCGAGGCTGCGTCGTCCCTGTAATTCACTTGCAAAGTCTTCGAGCGGTAAAAGCCTTTTCCCACGGGGACAACCACTGGGGGCAATACCAGGCTATATTAGAATCAATTATAAGCCATTTACTGTCTGTCTGGGAGTCAGTGTGTGGTCAGTGCGAAATGAGCAGATGGTTTCAGGCCTAATGCTGATGTATAGGTGTCTACTACGCACTAAAACACCTTTCATAATTAGAAACAATTAGCACCCAAACAACAGACTTAATAGCCGAGAACATCTGACAGAACAACAGAATGTAGGCACGCTGCCAGGGCAGACACATGCGCGCTCTCTGGGTAACCCGCGATGAACCTTTCAGCACAGTAAAAATACAAAACGGTTCAATACACAGAATTTAATCAAAACTACTCACCGAAGACCTATGTCTATAGTTAGCATGTATTTAAGAATTTGCAGGGGTTCATATTGCCAGAGTGAAAAAAGCATATACGACTGCACACATTCGAAGATTTCCATGTGTGTATTGGTGGCGCACTATGTCGGTAAAGCTCTGGGTGACGTGCAAGCGCACATGGTTTCACTATTTATGTTCCACTCCACCAATTTCACCCCTGCGCATGTTCCATGTTGTTCTCTCCATCGTGTTCTTTTCACCAGCAGGATTATTGCTCTCTGCCTTGTGTACTGCATTTTCTTTCCTCTTCCCACCCGCTTTCCCCTCCTGCTTCACCTCTGCCAGGTGTCACGCATCTAGGGTTAAACGAATGCTTTAGAGAATATTTTGTGCATTACCACAATGTCTGAAGTGAGTCACGCATTTAAGCAGCGGCGACTCCTCAGCTATGGTGGAGGAGTGTCACCCCCTGCCAGCAGCCTCAAAAGTTGAAAAATAAAACAATAATCAAGCAGGTTGATTATTGTTTTATTTTTCAAGTTCTAAAGGCTGAGCTCAGTCTTGGGGGTGGGGCCATCGGTGTGATAGGGATGGAGGGGGAGTGGTGTGCACTGCTATCAGTGCGCATGTGGGTAAAGTCAGCCATCTCAGAATGGCCAAACTGACATGCACACTGAGCTGTCTCCAACCCGAGCTGCATCTCCGGGGTGGAGACAGGAGGCACAGGCTCTCACTCTTTCTGGGAGTGCAATGCCAGGGCACTCAGGGCAATCCCGATGCTGCTCTCATGCTGCCGGCAGCATAAGAGCATCGTCTCGTTTGGCCGCAGGGGTTTGCGAGCCTGTGCTGCAGTGGAGGGGAGCAGACGAGCATCAATGTGGCAGGCAAGAGGTAGGTTCTTCTATATGTTTCTTTTGTGTTTGTTCATTTTTTTTTTTTTTTTGTGTCTGTTCCCCCCCCCCCATTCTGCCACTCTGCCCTGACACAAGTCGCTACTGCATTTAAGGTGAGTTTGGCTGACAGCATGAAATCGTCTTCAAGTTCAGGATGTTAACCTGTCCATGCCCCATGCTAAGTGCACTTTCTGTCTCCTCATTTAGATGCAAGATTGTACAGCCATGCCGGGGCGGTTCCTCCATTAGGGCGGAGGAGCGTCGCCCCCCCCACCCACCCATAGCAGAAGCTGCAACCCTTTCATCACAAAATAATTATTCCTTCGTGGTGGAAGAGGCGGGGCATTTTGGATGACAGCCACAGAGGGAAGTGCACAGAGCACTCTGCTCAGAGCGCATGTGTGTTTGGCCGGATGTCTAGGGGTGGCCAAACACACATGCGCAGTAGGCTCTCTCCAGCCCGGCAGAGAGCCTGCACAGGCTCCGAGTCTGCCTGGGAGTACCTTGGCGGGTGCTCTCAGCCAATCCCAACGCTGCTTTGAGTAGCATCAGGATTGGCCGCAGGGCAGGCTCGGAGCCTGTGCCTGCAGCTGGAGCGACGAGGGACAGAGGAGCAGCGCCTACGGAGAAGTTACGTTTTTTAAATTTCTTTCATTATTTTTTTAATTAAATGTCCCCTGCCACCCTTCCCCGCGCAGTGCACTCGCCCCACCCCTTTAAATAGCAGTGAGCCACAACTGAAGCCATTCCTCCTTAACGGGGCTTGTGCGCTGCTACTCACACCGAGTTGTGTGTTGTTAGTAGTACAGTCCATGCCTGCCACCAAATAGAAACTTGCCTTAGAGCCCGTACATCACCACACACTGCAACAGCTGAGGTGAGCCTTCTCTGATCTCTCTGAGAAATATATTGGACAGCTTAGCTAAGATGCCACAGACTGGCTCCAGACAATAAGGTTCTGAGTCAGACTAAAACACTGCTGCACTTTCATATTTGAGTGTTTGCCCCTCTAGACAGATACACACTTACTATTTGCTGGACAGAACTGTAGAAGGCTTCTTTCTGGCTCAGCCTGCCAGCCCCAAGCGCCTGCCCCTCTCCCCCTCAGCTTGTAGACAGACACGATCATTTTGAAACGGGTGGTAAATAGGCAGAGCTATCAGCTGGCACTTTCAAATTATCTGAGGAGGAGTTCTGGGCTTTTCAGAGCTAAACAACCTCATGTAGGTTGACAAACTTGAGGGACATCTCTGGAGTCACTTAGTTATAATAGTTGCCAAGTGACTGTTGTGTTAGATAACTCACCCAATCCTGCACCGGTTTTAGCATGCATCTCTTTGCACTTTAGATTCTTAAACTCAAATTCCGTATTTGAAAAGTCAAACTACAAGACCCAGATTGCAGTGAATGTGGACTGAAAAGACAGAACTGGCAAGATGTGTCACACATAATATGTGTCACACATAATATTTGTCACACATAATAAATGATCATTGTTAATCCAAATACATTCTGATTTATTAACACAAAAAGGAGCATCAGGAAATGTATCAGTTACTGCTGAATGTTATGGATTTCACCAAAGCAATGTAGTATCTGGAGACATTTGGGAAGAACACAGCACGTGTTTTAGTAGGTGGGTGAGGTGGGTGAGCAATTATTTTTTTATTAATTTCAACTTTTGCAATTAAATAAAAAATAAACATTTATTTACTGATCATCAAAGTGGAATTCACCATCTTGAAACAGTAAATAAAAAAATAAGGAAAATGGTGCCTGTGTCATTTTGTATGCTCATGAATGCATGGTAAATGACCAGAACATCACCCTTTTTTGTTTTTTTTTGTTTTTTGTTTTGCTTTTTGCCGATATTGCACAGGATCAGCAAAATGTTTTGGCAAAGCATAAAGGCCCAAAAGGTGGGTTCTATTGGCTGTGTAAATGCTTGTTTAAGATGTCTTTGATCTTAAAGGAGCACCTCGTGAGTGACTTGCACAATCACAAAACTGTCCAGCAGATCTCTTTATTGGTGTGATGGGGCGATTCAAGAGGGGTCGGATTGTGAGAAGTGGGTAAACCTAACCTTCGGCTTTGGAACATAGGTAGGATGTGCAGAATAAAAAAAAAAGATGTGGGCATGTGCAGGTTTGTTTTCTCCTGAGTGTGAGTTGTATATTTTTAGCATAATCGTTTTTACTGCTGTTGTTAGAATGGGTAGCACTATTAAAATTGGGCTCCTATGCATCTAAACACAACAAAAATCATTAACATTGGTGAATTATATTTTGCACAGCAGCTGATAATTTGTTTACTATTTTTCTTTAGAAATCTAAGGGCCTTACTTAGAATTTGGCAGATGGGGTGCTCTGTCAAAAAGTGTCCAAATAAGGTCCTTCGTGTTTTCTAAAGCAATAGGGTAATTTTTTAATCAAGTTATGCTAGAATTTCAATCCAGCTTTTTAATATTTCAAAGAATGTGTTGAATGATTTGCTTCTAATGACATGCCATGCCTCATAATTTCTCTACTTGCTGCATAATTTAATCAATTCTGTCTTTCTAAGGACCACCATTGCAGCATAATTCAGAAGCCCTTACTCTTGGTGAAGCCGAACGCGCCCCTGTTGCTATCCAATAAAGATTACCTGCGTTCCTGAGTTCCAAACCTTCCAGGAAACCCCATCACACTGAAATAGCCTCTGAGTCTCTTCTTCAAAATGCAGAAGCCCATTCAAATCCGTGGTACATGCCTTTGGGAAGGTCAGAATCTGATCCTAGGAAAGAAATGAACTGAGTATTTTAGAACAAAATCTAATTGAATATCAAAATTGTATCTCAACAAATTATGAAAATTCCATTTGATCTATGCAACTTTATGACGCTCCAATAAAATATTTCGATTGGAGGATCACTGTTTAAAATGACACTCTTCATGATTGGTGCCTGAAATCAGAAAAGCAGAAGTGTATGGACCTTGTATGTTTTGTTATTAACGTCTTCCAAAATAAAATTGTTTGGGATGTAAGACAGATTCTGATACTCTCGCCTTGCCACATAACAATTCACTGTAAATGTCTGATGTATAATACCTTTTTCATTTACCTGGACCACCCAGAAAAAAAATCTTCAAGGATTGCAGTGCTAAGCGACAGCAGAAAATAGAAAATGAAACATTAGGGTTAGGTTAAGCTGGTGGTCAAACCAGTGGATGTGTTACAAATGATTTCTACTGGATTCAACTCCTAGCATGTGGGTTTTTGGAAATCTAAGTGAACCAAGAATATTACAAACTATTCCAATTTGGTTTTCTGGCTTGCTATAGGTGCCTAATTGAATGTATATCACATCCTTCATCTTTGCTACTTCGGCCTGAACATTACATCAGTCACGACTAGTAATCGGCCTTGCCATGGCTTTGAATGGGATGATTTAGTAGTCTAACTACAGATCTAGCAATGTGGATGCTAGAGTGAAGTTGAAATAATGTTCAGAGTATATATAGAGGTGCAGTCTAAGTTGCTGGCAGATGAGTCAATGAGCCCCCCACCAGTATTTACAGCATTTACAAATTATATAATGGTTAGCTGATGTAGTGGGATTGAAGTAATTGGAGTGCACAGACTAACAACATATGTTGGTTTCAATATGGGCAATCTGATTTACCCATTAGTTTTTTCCGTGTCCAGATTAATATTTGCTAAACTGCAACCAACTCAAAGCGGTCAATTGACATTTCCATCAGTGAACATAGCAAATGAAGAGGCGTATTCACAAACTGCATTTTGTGGTACATTCAGTAATACTACAGAAGCAGTGCTACTCATGAATTACAAAACCAACATGCAGAGGTGTCTGTCCTCCTCCACCTCATCTATCTTTTCTGTGTGGAGATCTGCACCGTGACGTTTAGTAGTAAATGTGGGATGAATGGAGGGGAATGGCTGGAAACAGAAGCATATTCACTGCTAAATGAGAAGCGATATGGGAAGAAGTAAGGCTTAGTTATTGAAGGGCTAGGGAGGGGTTTATAGAAGAACATGCACCCACCTACAAAAGAGTAAGCCCATTGATATTTATAAACTGCATTTCTTACGTTACTACAGGAAAAAAGACCCAAACCAGTAGTAAGTGTTTTCCAGCCTGTTTTGGAGTGTGTACAGCACCACAAATGGCTAACCACCGGCACTGCAACTCGCTCCCAATGAAAATAATGAAGGCAGGTGTTTAAAAAACACAGGAAATGATGCTAAAATATATTAATTTTTTCTAAACTCCCTCTCTCTCTCTCTCTCTCTCTCTCTCTCTCTCTCTCTCTCTCTCTGTCTTTCTATTTTTAATAAAAAAATAAACATACCTTTAATGTTATAAAACGTAATTACATTTAAATTAATTCTACACATAGCATAATCATTTTAAATACATAGTAAATAAATATACACATCTTACTTTTGGTGCTTTTTAATAAATCTTAAAAAAAGATGTGTAAATTTAGTTAATATACATACATTAAATATTTCGTTCTGCTGTAGCATTTTTTATTTTTTTGGTACATTTAATTCAAATATATAAAACTAATTTATTACGTCTATCTTAAGCATATTTGTACATTTTTTTTAAACGTTACGAAATTGTAAAACTCTTCCCTATACTTTACTGTAGGAGATTTCTGCTTCCATGTGAAAAGTTACAAGTAGTAACTTTACACTTGTAAATTAGGCTTAAATCTTTGGTTTCGGGGGTATGGTTCTGTAAGCCTACACTTTGTAATACATTTACACTGGTAAATGGTGAATAGCCAAATGTAGTAAATTTACTGCAAAGTGTAAGAGTAAACTTACACATGAAGATTTACTCACATGTAAGTTTACCTTTGTGAATAGCCCCCAGTAGTTGTATCTAAAATCTGCTGTGTGCTAATCCAATTTTGAGGAATTTCAATATTAGAAATCAAACATGCTTTGTTTCTTGCTTTTTCTCTCTCAGTTGTGTGGAACCATCCCAGTGATAAACACAATCAGTATGTCAGCCTTTGAAAATGAGTTAGCCATAGAATTTTCATACCTTACTGCTAACGTATGACGAAGAAGCCAGGCCTGTCCTGTCTGCTTGCAGTATCTCGGTCTTCCTGGCAGAATCCACACTGTGCCTCTCTTGCCCTCTGTTGTACACCAACACCTTGGCCTCCTTGTTTAACCTGGAGAGTGGGGCGTCCTCCTCCACTCTAAGTGACACAAGCCCATGGTACTTAAGAAAAACACAAAAAGGAGCATTTTGACTTACTAATGCACAGAGGAAAAGGCAAATCAAGAATTTAAACCTTCAAGGAGACAGATTACCTAAATTTTGAGGTGGTGCAAAAATGGAGCAAATGCTTTTCCACCCTTTTTGCTACTAGCTTATTGAAGAATGAATCAATTGTCTTTTGCTCCTGTTCATATATACGTAGATATTTTGCACCAAAGCAAAAATGAATTAAAGAGATTCTTAACCAATTTAACAATATATATGAAAGATTTAGTTTTAAATCAGTTTAGATGTGTAAAAACATTTTTAACAAAGTAGACATTGGGAGACCAATTCACAAAGGTAAGCTTAGGCTTTAGGTCTAAATTTAGACCAAAATTCTAAGTTTATAACTTTTTGATATTCACAAAGGTAAGTTACGAGTACTATCTTTACGTCTGCCCCGAGTGCTGAGATTCCACTTTGCACCCAGAGTGGAATCTCGCACTTGGGCGGATCTCCGCCCTGAGTGCAGATATTCCATCCCTAGTGTAGACATAAAGATACTATTCGTAATTTACCTCTGTGAATACTGAAAAGTCATAAACTTGGACTTTTGGTCTAAACTTAGACCAAAAGTCTAAGTTTACCTTTGTGTATCGGGCCCTGGACCTATAAATAACGTTTGTCAAAATTAAACAAAATGATATTGCATTATTTATGACACATTCAAACTACCTTTGTGCCAAAATTTGTTTAATGTACTTGATTTTACACCTCAAGAAATATCAGTTTGTTCTGTATATTAATATGTGATCTAAGAGCACATTCCGTTTGCTACAGTTTGGCTGTGGTACAAATATTTATTATGTAGTGGAACAAACTGTGCTTTCTTAATTTCTTGTCATAAAAGCAGAAAACTTGCACAAAACCACGTTTGCTCCTTCTTCACACCAATGCAACGATTATGAAAAGGTCTAAAGGACTTTTGATTCCACAATTCAGAGGAAATTCGTAAGGAATAAATGTCATAAAGAAAAATAAATTGGGCAGTGACATTTATCAAATAAGTTGTTAAAAACAAAATATGTGGGTATTTACAAGGCAAAGGCCATTTGCCACATCAGAAATCCTAGATCGGGCTAAAATTTGCAAAAAATAGTATCACACCCTCATTTTAGTGCATCTCTTTTATGCCATGCCAGTGGAAATGAATGTGGCCCAATCAAACATTTAATTTGCAGCAAGAGTAGTAATAAATCAAGATTGGACCATTAGTCATTTAGTACCAGAGCAAATAGATCAGATTCTGCGTGAGCAGAATAGGTCAGACTCTGCTTGTTTCTGCATAGCAGTGCTGCCTCGCCTGGGTTGTCTCACCCAGAATTGTACTCTAGGGCATCACTACACTTGCCTGTGAAACTAAAATGCGCTCTCTGACCGCTTCTGTACCGTTTGTAAAATCATCTAACTTGCATGAAGAAACAACCTGTCATAAACCACATATGACATGTATATTGAATATTACATTTGTTACCATTGTTGAAAGAGAGAATGAGCAGCATGACCCACTCGAGGCTCCTCCAGTCTTGAGTCATGGTCCTTCTCCACACCCAGCAATGGTAATAAAGAGTAGAAGTGGGGTAGCCAAGAAAGGCTCAAACCAGTCTTGGGCCTGATGAATGGCTCTGGCTCAGCTCTTGTCCCATATGGAGTTATCAAGCCAAAAGAGATCTAAACCAGGTATTCCTAGCACAATTTTAAATAAAGAACCTGCGTTCAAATCCTGGCTGTGACACTTAACCATTTATTGTGATCCTACTCAAGACATTTTACTTAACCGTCTCCCATTTTGAATGAGATGCAAATCTGAGAGCATTGTCAGTCCATGACTGCACTGTAGAACAACTTCTCTTATGGGTTAATAGACAAAAATGTTGCGTCACATAGAATAACAATTTGGCCCCATATATGGAACCATGACAAACTGACATCTCTTGGCAGTGTGTCAGAGGATTGGGGTGGGCAAACTTCATGTATAAAGACTATTTTCTTAGATATGACTGCAGTGATATAATCTAATGTGCCAAAGAGAAGTGCTAGTGATCTATGTGCCAAATATTTCAATGCTCATTCTTTCACTCTCAGAGACAAGCCTGTGACGCGGCTTGGCTCAGGTGCAGCCTCTTTCTAAATTTGCTGGCCCACCCGGCCCCACTGAATAGCTTATTCAACTCTGCTCATCTGCATAAATGCAATATATTGACATATTAATATTGGTATTTGCACAGTAGTGGAACATTCATTTTACTTCCTGACTAGGTGGTGGAGGCTCTGGTTAAACCATCAAGTGCAACACACATTTGGAAAGATGATAGGCTGCTTACTGCGGTCACTTTAGAAAGCCTTATGACGTCAGTCACAGTATCAGATAGTCCCACTTGGTATTTATCGACGCCTGTGTGTGTAAAACACATTCTATGTGAAAGGGAAATGAAAGTAATAATAAAAAAGGCGTTCTTACTGTAAATACGACATCGGTTCCATTTCTAGAGACAGATGAAGGTCGCACCTGAAACGAAGGTAACATAGCAGATGACTGCATGCATGGTCTTCACAGCAGATAAAGTAGGCAGGGCATTCAATTATCACTCATAAATGATTTGGTAAACTGAGGCAAAGTAAATTTTCGAGGGACTGTCAGTATTTCCCCTCCCCTTTCCATCACTCAAACAATAATTTGACATGGTGTGCCTCTGATTCTCCCTCCAGGTACCAGTGGAGAAAGTAAGGAAGAACCAATGCAGTAAGGACCAGACACTGTTGTCGATAATATGATTACAGTGTAAGGCGCATGAGTGAAACCAGCCTCCATTTTGGAATCTCAGGGCACACATCTTGAGACATAAGCATGACAACAGGAGGGCTGTGCTAAGGACGCATGAAGTATTTGTTCCTCTTCTCCCTTCTTGCTCTCTAGCTTCCTCATTTTTTCTCTGACAACCACTGTTTGACCATCGCTTTTAATATAACATCAGTTTTCGCACCTGAAAGCAACGGCCTGAGGCAGCCAGTAGGTACTATTGACGTTATTCAAATACCAAGTAACACAGATATTCCAACATCTTCTCCATCTGTAGCAGGCCCGCTAAAGCTCCTTTCTTTTCTATTCTAGCAGTCAATCCTTCATTACACCCTCCCCATCCTTTTACAGAGTGTCTGCTCAGCGCTGCAGCACTGTATTTAACCTGCTTGGTGCAGGAGGCTGAACCTCTATGTAGTGTGCAAAGCTAGGCACACTGTGCAGGGGTTGCAGGCAACCACGCGTTAGTTTACAGAAGTAAAAACTAGGTCACCTAATGCTCTAATTTTTATGGTAGCTTGGTCGAGCAGTTAGGCCAATCTTGGAGAAGTGCAAAGCATTTGTTGTACTCACAGTATCAATCATGCAACTCACACATTCAAAAGAATAACTCAAGACCTATTTATAAAAATACCTCAGATTGTTATAGAAATTCTAGTACCAAAATTAACAAAATTGGCTAAGTACTTAAAGAGATATGTATTTTTGAAGTTTAAAGAAAATAGTCTTTTTGGGCGTAATTACGAACCCTAGGAATCAATAGAAAGTCACCTTTAAAAATACATATAAAATTGTACAGTTGAATTACCAAGTTTCTCTTTTGCAGGTTGGTCAAGGTCATCGGTGGTCACACTGTGCTAGCTGGAGACGTTCGGGCAGCTCCTGGGTTCTGGTCCGATGTCAGCTGACCAGTACCCAGGGTATTGGTACGGTTCGGCCACTTGAGGGCACAGTGCCACCAAACGTGGCACACCTACAGGGTTTGTCCTTGTGGTCATCAGTGTGTCATCGGGTCTGGCTGTGACTTCCGGTTCGGGAGTTAGCAGCCAGTCAGTTAAGTGACCCTCACTGGATTACTGGTTTCTTTGTTGTTGCTGAGTGGTACCTCCACTCTGGAAGGAGTTGTTGGGTGATTGGCAAAGCCTGGAGGCCCTCTGGCTTTCTTAGGGTCAGTCTAGTTGTCCAGCAGCTCCTAAGCGACAATTGTCGGGTCCTGGGTGCAACAGGCAGGGTTTGGCTCCTTTTCTTTGTGCAACAGGTCCGTAGTTCTCGTGACTTGGATCTTCTTTGTGCTGGTCTTCACTAAGTTCTTTGAATATGATTTCTTGGTCTAGGGATGCCCACTAAATTCTGAATTTAGTGGGCTTTTTAGGGGGTACCTGGTAGTATCCAATGGGACACTTACCTTTGGGTGGCTACACCCACTATAGTTACCACTTCCTGTGGGATTGGTCAATTCACTAACACTAACTGGCTATTTTCCTTCCCTCTAAGATGGAGGAAAATGAAATGGAGTGTCCACCTCGCAGGCAACACCTTAGGGGTGGTGCATGCCCGGTGGGGCCACTCCTATCCTTTGTGTGGTTTCCCACTTTTGCTTCTGCCAAAAGTGGGGGTTTGCAAAGGGGCTGACCATCTGCTGCTAGCAGCAGGTCTCGGGTCGAGTTTCAAAGGTAAATCATTTGAAGCTCCCCTCCAGGGCAGTGCACATTCCTGAGGGAGGAGGAGTTAGCTCCTTCACCCAGAAAGGGCATTGTTTTACAAACCAGAGAGACAGGGCTCTTCCCCAAGGTTTGTAGACTGGGTGTCTGGAGGTGGCAGGCTGGATAGAACCAGTCAGCAACCATGCCACAGCAGTTAACTTTTGCAGGGGGCACCTCTAAGGTGACCCCTAGGCACATTTAGGGATAAATCCAATACTGGTACCAGTTTGGATTTATCATTCTGAGTTGTTTGATACCAAACAACTCATGGTTCAGAGTGGCCATCATATAGCTGGGAAGCTTGTGTTGACCAATGTCCAGCACACATAATAAAATGGATGCTCTGTTTACTCACTATGGGGCATATTTATACTCCGTTTGCGCCGAATTTGCGTCGTTTTTTTCGACGCAAATTCGACGCAAAACTAACTCCATATTTATACTTTGGCGTTAGACGTGTCTAGCGCCAAAGTTCATGGAGTTAGCGTCATTTTTTTGCGTGAACACCTTCCTTGCGGTAATGATATGCAAGGTAGGCGTTCCCGTCTTAAAAAATGACTCCGATGCTATTGCGTCAGATTTATACTCCCGGGAAAAAATGACGCCCGGGAGTGGGCGGGTCTAAAAAACCCGCATTTGCGCCGGATTTTAGCGCCTGGGTCAGGGCAGGCGTTAAGGGACCTGTGGGCTCAGAATGAGCCCAGAGGTGCCCTCCCCTGCCCCCAGGGACACCCCCTGCCACCCTTGCCCACCCCAGGAGGACACCCAAGGCTGGAGGGACCCACCCCAGGGACATTAAGGTAAGTCCAGGTAAGTATTTTTTTTTTTTTTTTTTTGTGGCATAGGGGGGCCTGATTTGTGCCCCCCTACATGCCACTATGCCCAATGACCATGCCCAGGGGACAGAAGTCCCCTGGGCATGGCCATTGGGCAGGGGGGCATGACTCCTGTCTTTGCTAAGGCAGGAGTAATTTCAATGGGGGATGGGCGTCGTAAAAAAATGGCGCAAATCGGGTTGTGGCGATTTTTTTGCCTCAGCCTGACTTGCACCATTTCTGGACGCCCATACGCCATTTTCCCCCTACGCCGGCGCTGCCTGGTGTACGTCGTTTTTTTTAACGCACACCAGACA
Organism: Pleurodeles waltl; assembly: GCF_031143425.1. Classification (NCBI taxonomy): domain Eukaryota; kingdom Metazoa; phylum Chordata; class Amphibia; order Caudata; family Salamandridae; genus Pleurodeles; species Pleurodeles waltl. Next base: position 318,553,762 of record NC_090437.1, on the reverse strand, counting down.
GCGCCGGCGGCTAACGCCGGCTAACGTCATTCAATAAATACGGCGCCCGCATGGTGCTTCAGAATGGCGTTAGCTTTGCGTCAAAAAGTATAAATATGGGCCTATGACCCAGGTTTGGCAAGGACATAGTCGGAACATATTGCTCATGCAGCTATGTCCTCACATATAATATAGTGCACCCTGCCTTAGGGCTGAAAGGCCTGCCAGAGGGGTGTCTTATCCCTAATGTATGCAGTGCATTGTGGACAGGGCACACAGGCCATGTGCCATGTCGAGGTTGTGTTTTAGGTTTGACCCAGGTCACTCAACCTGCAATGGCAGTGCTGGGTGCATCTGGATGCATGGCACAAGAGAGTGGCACAATCAGTGCTGCTGCCCTCAGGGACCTACCCATAGTATCCTGTGCCCTGAGTACTGAGATACCCTTTTACTAGGGACTTATAGTGGTGGCTAACAGTGTATCCAATTGTGCCAATGCATCACAATAGTTTTAGGGAAAGAGCTCTGGCCAGGGATCCTGGTTAGCAGTGGCCATGGGCACTACAACTTCTAGGCTACATCAGACATCAGGCAAAAAGTGGGGTCTAACCATGTCAAAAAGAGGCCTTTTCTCACACTTGGCTACCTTCGAGTTTCTCCATAGACTTTTGAACATAAATTAGCCTGCTGCTTGAATATAGCATCAGACCCCTATGAGAACAGGACCTGGTCGATAAATGTGGGTTGCATGCACGGAATAAAAGCTGCACATCTTTTATAACAATAGACAGGGGGTCATTCTGACCCTGGCGGCCGGTGACCGCCAGGATCACCGACCACGGGAGCACCGCCAACAGGCTGGCGGTGCTCCCGAGGGCATTCTGACCGAGGCGGTTCAGCCGCGGTCAGAAAGGGTAAACCGGCGGTCTCCTGCCGGTTTACCGCTGCCCCAATGAATCCTCCATGGCGGCGGAGCACGCTCCGCCGCCATGGGGATTCAGACACCCCCTACCGCCATCCTGTTCATGGCGGGAAACCCGCCATGAACAGGATGGCGGTAGGGGGTGCCGCGGGGCCCCTGGGGGCCCCTGCAGTGCCCATGCCAATGGCATGGGCACTGCAGGGGCCCCCGTAAGAGGGCCCCGCAAAGTATTTCAGTGTCTGCTTTGCAGACACTGAAATACGCGACGGGTGCAACTGCACCCGTCGCACCCCTGCAACTACGCCGGCTCAATTCTGAGCCGCCGTCCTCGTTGCAGGGGCATTTCTGCTGAGCCGGCGGGCGCTCTTTTGGAGAGCGCCCGCCGGCCCAGCGGAAATGTCTGAATGGCCGCCGCGGTCTTTTGACCGCGGTGCGGTCATTCGGCGGCGGAACCTTGGCGGACGGCCTCCGCCGTCCGCCAAGGTCTGAATCACCCCCACAGTCTAAATGTAGTAGAAAAGAAAAGGATTTCACAAACATCAACAGGTCCACATAAGCCCAGAAAAGGAGGAAGACAATAGTCAAAAACACAGACAGTTAATTTAGTGGTGACACCTCTATGAATTGTATCTTTACTGGCTACCAGTATTAATCTTACTTCAAGATAGAAAAACTAGATCAGAAGGCCATATATAACCATCTTAAATATGTAACATCAGATTAATAAAGCTCAATCAGGACGGTAATGTCTTTACAACATATTTTCCATCAGGAGCAACAACGATTTAATTTAAAATTATGGCAGCACTCGTGTCACAATCCTTAAAAAACCAAACCTCAAGCATGCATCACAAAGCAACAGGTAACATACAAGAAAGGCAGCTCATTACACCTGTAATTCTGTCAATTGTGTGGCTGAGATTAGGGCATAAGAACTTCAATGCCACATAGAAGAAAAAAGCCACAGTGTAAAAAGTGCTGTTGCATGTGCAGGGTGTGATGCTTACATACTGTTAAGTTTTGGTCTCTCAAATTGTACTCAGGTATCCTGAAACTCAAACACCTAATGTTAATTTATTTTATAGCCTCAGTATGTTCCTTTTATAACTGAGGTATTTAAAAAAATTTACCCCACATAATAATAATATTTCTATGTAAGGAAATGCCTCCTTGGCATGGTTACCCCCTGACCTTTTGCCTTTTGCTGATGCCAGTTATGACTGAAAGTGTGCTGGGACCCAGCTAACCAGGCCCCAGCATCAGTGTTCTTTCCTTAAACTGTACCTTTGCTTCCACAATTGGCACAGCCCTGGCACTCAGATAAGTAACTTGTAAATGGTACCCCTGGTACCAAGGGCCCTGATGCCAGGGAAGGTCTAAAAGGGCTGCAGCATGTCTTATGCCACCCTGGGGACCCCTCACTCAGCTCATGCACACTGCCTCACAGCTTGTGTGTGCTGGTGGGTAGAAAATGACTAAGTCGACATGGCACTCCCCTCAGAGTGCCATGCCAACCTCACACTGCCTTTGGCATAGGTAAGTCACCCCTCTAGCAGGCCTTACAGCCCTAAGGCAGGGTGCACTATACCACAGGTGAGGACATACGTGCATGAGCATGGACATTGTAAGTGCAGGGTAGCCATAAGAGTATATGGTCTGGGAGTTTGTCAAACACGAACTCCACAGTTCCATAATAGCTACACTGAAATCTGGGAAGTTTGGTATCAAACTTCTCAGCACAAAAAATGCACACTGATGCCAGTGTGGAATTTATTGTAAAATGCACCCAGAGGTCATCTTAGAGATGCTCCCTGAATACCAATCTGACTTCTAGTGTTAGGCTGACCAGTTTCTGCCAGCCCGCCACACCAGACGAGTTGCTGGCCACATGGGGAGAGTGCCTTTGTCACTCTGTGGCCAGGAACAAAGTCTGTACTGGGTGGAGGTGCTTCTCACCTCCCTCTGCAGGAACTGTAACACCTGGCAGTGAGCCTCAAAGGCTCACCCCTTTTGTTACAGTGCCACAGGGCATCCCAGCTAGTGGAGATGCCTGCCCCTCCGGACACTGCCCCCACTTTTGGCGGCAAGGCTTGAGGAGATAATGAGAAAAACAAGGAGGAGTCACCCACCAGTCAGGACAGCCCCTAAGGTGTCCTGAGCTGAGGTGACCCCTGCCTTTAGAAATCCTCCATCTTAAGTTCGGAGGATTCCCCCAATAGGATTAGGGATGTGCCCCCTCCCCTCAGGGAGGAGGCACAAAGAGGGTGCAGCCACCCTCCAGGACAGTAGCCATTGGCTACTGCCCTCCCAGACCTAAACACAGCCCTAAATTTAGTATTTAGGGGCACCCAAGAACCCAGGAAATCAGATTCCTGCAACCTGAACTAAGAAGAAGGACTGCTGACCTGTAAGCCCTGCAGAGACGACGGAAGACGACAACTGTTTTGGCCTCAGCCCTACCGGCCTGTCTCCTGACTCGAAAAACTACAACAGCGACACATCCAACAGGGACCAGCGACCTTTAAAGCCTCAGAGGACTGCCCTGAACCTAAGGACCAAGAAACTCCAGTGAGCAGCGGCTCTGCTAAACAAACAGCAACAATATTGCAACTTTTCTGTAACTTTCAAAGACCTCACTCTTCCTGCCGGAAGCGTGAGACTTCACACTCTGCACCCGTCGCCCTTGGCTCGAGATCCAGAGAACCAACACCACAGAGAGGACTCCCAGGCAACTGCAACCTTGTGTGTAGCCCAAGATGACTGACCTGGTCCCTCACAGCGACACATGCAGAGAGAATCCAGAGGCTCCCCCTGACCGCGACTGCCTGTAACAAGGGACCCGATGCCTGGACAAAGCACTGCACCCGCAGCCCCCAGGACCAGAAGGAACCAAACCTCAGTGCAGGAGTGACCACCAGGCGACCCTCTGCCTAGCCCAGTAGGTGGCTGGCCCGAGAAGCCCCCCTGTGCCCTGCCTGCACTGCTAGAGTGACCCCTGGGTCCCCCCATTGAATCCAATACAAAACCCGAAGCCTGTTTCGCACACTCCACCCGGCCACCCCTGTGCCGCTGAGGGTGTGCTTTGTGTGCCTACTTGTGTCCCCCCCAGTGCTCTGCAAAACCCCCCTGGTCTGCCCCCCAGGACACGGGTACTTACCTGCTGGCAGACTGGAACCGGAGCACCCCTGTTCTCCATAGGCACCTATGTGTTTTGGGCACCTCTTTGACCTCTGCACCTGACAGTCTCTGAGCTGCTGGTGTGGTAACTTTGGGGGTTGCCTTGAACCCCCAACAGTGGTCTGCCTATGCCCAGGAACTGAGACTTGTAAGTGTCTTACTTACCTCACAATCTAACCAATACTTACCTCCCCAAGGAACTGTTGATTTTTGCACTGTTTCTACTCTTAAAATAGCTTATTGCCAGTTTAACAAAGACTGTACATGATATTGCTCTAATTCAAAGTTCCTAACTTACCTGTGTGGAGTACCTTTCATTTTATGTATTTATTTCAAATCTTGAACGTATGGTTCTAAAAATAAATTAAGAAAAGATATTTTTCTATATAAAAACTATTGGCCTGGAGTTAGGTCTTTGAGTGTGTGTTCCTCAATAATTGCTTGTTTGTGTACAACAAATGCTTAACACTACCCTCTGATAAGCCTACTGCTCGACCACACTACCACAAATTAGAGCATTAGAATTATCTGATTTTGCCACTATCTTACCTCTAAGGGGAACCCTTGGACTCTGTGCACACTATCTCTTACTTTGAGATAGTATACACAGAGCCAGCTTCCTACATTCTAGTTATGCATCAAACCCTCTGTAAGCAAATATAGTCGTATTGGAACTAAGGCCCTCGTTTATCAACTGATTTCTCCATAAACACAGACTGGGAAAACCCTTTGATACAACAGACCCTAAGGTACAGGAAAGGTAGTTTGCACAGAATCACACAACACAGTCATACGTGACAACCTGATTAAACTTCATGTATCCAGTTATAGTGATCACACCCAGTTGAGCCCTTCTTCTCCAAACAGATATGACCTTCTTTTTAAGGGTTTTCAAAGGATGGAAAAATGAGTTGATTTACTGTCATTCGAATTTGTCTCATTACCTACTGGTTGCTAACAGAGATGAGAAGGAGGCACATTAGGACACTCAGCTATCTTAACCACAACCATATCATAAAACACCAATGAGAACTAAATGCTATTTTAGATACTTTGCAAATCAACTTTATTGCTAATGGAAGAGAGTCAGAAATATCAATGGTTATGTAATTCGTATGTGTAGAGTTTTGGGATTCACTGATATGCACAACATGGAGATGCGCAGTCATATTTTAAGGCTAGCAGTGTTAGTACTGCAGTGATGGCAAAAGCCAGATTGTTAGCCACCTATGAGGTTCTTTTCATAGTTGTGTTTGGCCGTCTTAAAAGTAAAGCCTTTTTTATGGGTTTTCCTTGTAAAGAAACACTTCAGAGGGGTGGATGATGGTGAACATTGTGGGATCCAGCTACTGCTACTTGGTTCACCTTTCTACTTGCTCCATTTTAAGGTCATCTTGGAACATTTCCTAAGCCAGAGTGAAGTTGATGATAAGGCACTGAGTACAGCATGATGAGTTTTATTAGGCTGCCAGTTATTTTGTCTAGTTCCTCATTAGGGACAGGGTAAGCTCTGACCAGAGATTATTAAGGCCAACTGCTGGGGAGGGTTGGGCAAAACATTGGTTTTGATCCTATTAGGTTTATTTTCAAAATTTCATGATTATGTATACAGACATATCAAGATTTCTTTCTGATCCCAATGCAGACAAACAAACTATCAGTTCCGTACAAATTTTCACACTCTCCACACTTAGGCCCAAATTTACAGCAAAGTGGCACAGCGTGGTGCTGCCCTGAAAATAGCAGTGCCACACCTCTTTTGAAACGCATGGATGCACTGTATTTTCACGAATAAGGCGCACCCCTGTGTTTCCCCCTGTGCCTGCGCTGAATTAAGTTGCCTGCTCCAACACAGTCATCCTTGCACCATAGTGCAAGGGTGTCTGCATTGAGGGGATAGATTGTTTATGTGCAGGAAGGTGTCCCTTCCTGCATATAAACAATCATTCATGGCGATTTGCTCTTTCTATAGAAAGACATAAAAAGAGGAAAAAACGAGGAGGAATAAAAGTATCCTTCCTTTTTGTGCCTTGCTAACGCCACCCCTGGGGTGGCGTTAGTTTTTGGCGCTGCCTCAGCTTTCCGCCTTCTTATAAATCTGGGGCAGTGTCAAAAGCAAAGGGTGTTGCGTGGAACGCCCACAGCAGCACCCATTTCATGCCCCTCTGACGCAGAAAACTGCATCAGAGAAGCCCATATTTACAAGGAGGCATTAAGCCACAGAAAGTGGCTTAACGCCTCCTTGAAAATATGGTGCAGTTGAAAGCGCTGCCGGTATGTTACTGAAAGTGACGTTCCGGGGAAGCTAGGGCCTTGTAAATCTGGCCCTTAATTTGTGAAGCCATCTTCCCATAATGTCACCTAGAGCTAAAAACGAGGTCACAGAAATGGACAAGAAGCAGAAGCACAGCATTTCCGGCATCACACTGTTTGCAAGAACACATTTCTGGCAATAAATTACAGCGCCAATATATTATTGATGATATCTAAATACAGCACTCAGCTCTTATTTTCATTCCTGGTAAGGCATAACCATGCATCCAATACCCCCAATGTTCCTTAGCTTGATTCCTGTTCAGCACCAACATAACTAACTATGCAAAGTAAACACAATTCAATATCTGCTAGTTGCTTCTGCATGGGGCCGCCCCAATCAGGGAGGCACCGCTTATGGCGACGGTGCCGGGCCGGAATGGGTGGGGGTCAGGAAGCGACAGGCTCCCCGGCCCCACCCCGTTACAAGGGTGCAGCCGATTGGCTGTGGGGCTGCTGTGGCCTCAGATGCACTTTTGTGCTTCCAGGGCCGCATACAGCAATGACGTCACAGGGCCGGCCTTGAAAAGATGGCCGCAGTCGGCGAGGACGTCTCTTGCTCGTGCTCGCCGACCGGACCAGGGCCTCAACGACCCTAAGAAGACCCCTTTTTTCCTTTTTGTCTTTTCTTCTCTTTGTTGTTTTTCTCTTAGATTTCACCAGAACGACATGTGTGGTGGAGACCACGGGAGCAGGCCAGCACGCCTCACGGGGAGCTGTACGGGTTTGAGCTGAGCTCACCTGACCCAAGTTTACCTTGGTGGCAGCTCCTGTGGGGCTCCTGGGCTGCTGGGTGAGCGGCGTTTGGGCCATTTTGTGTGGGGGAGCGCTGGGGGCCCTAATTGTCTCTGTAGGATAGGGCTGTGGGCCTGAAAAATTCCAGTTTTGCAACTGGGGGTCTTGATGTTAGGCATTTGGCTCTGGGTGTGTTTTCAGGGCGTAGGTTCTGTTTTGGATGGTAACTTTTTTGTTTGGATGGTTGTTTCGCTACAGTGTGTGTTACAGTGACCTGGTTGGTGTTTTCTGGACAAACTACCCTGCCTAGTTCATTATTTTAACTTGGGTTCCGGTCTGGCTAGGTTAGGGCGGTGAGGAGTTTCTACTAGTGTTTTCTGTGGCATGGCAACAAAGTGCTCACGCACAGAGGCGCTCCTAGAGGCCTTAATGCTAAGGGTGGATGCTATCAACCAGGCCATAGCATCCTTGAAGGCCCCGCCATCTTCTTCACGGAGAGATCCATGTGATCAGGCAGATAACCCCTGCGGGTGGGAGTTCCACCCTGGGAGGCATTCCCGTTGGCTCCAAAGAGGGTGCACGGGCAGAGGAAGAGAAAGGGGTCTGCTGAAGGGCGAGCAGAGGCCACCCTGAGCAGGTACCAGACCTCGTAGATTATCCTTTATTGCAGTCCGTGGTTAGTGCATCCCTGGTTGTGGGCGCCTGACAGCCCATGAGTGATTGTATGGGTCAGGTGGCAGCTCAGACCATGACCCAGGACGTTGTGGTAGGACCAGTTGGGACAGTCGTGGTTAAGGATACAAGTGTGTCTGACTGTGGGGAGACCAGTCAGTGGGATCTGGTAGGACGTTTGACTTCGGTATTGCCATGGCTGTTTGAAGAGGGTATGTTGCCTACTGCTTTGGTAGGGGTCCGTTGGCAGGGACTAGTGAGCAAGACACTATGGAGCGGGCTCGACATTTGGTTTCCCAACTAAGTACAGGAAAGGTAGCCATGGGTCCCAGGAGAAAGGGCTGGGGTCAAACAACAATGGGGGGGGGCACAGGGTGCCATGCTGCCGTCCTTGACTCCTATAGCGGGGGGCCAGGTGACTCCTGCTACACTGTCCGCGACACAACAGGTTACAAAGGCATCAGGTGTGTCCACGCAACAGTCGGGTAATGCGCCGGCAGTGGTGACCCTCATGGCGACGTCTTCTCTGGCCCGGGGAGCCGCAAGTTCAGGTACTGGTCACTCTTCTCCTCTTAAGGACTTAGGTGATGTTCTCTCTGAGCATGAACAGTTGGGGCTGCATGTACCGGTAGAAGTGAGGGAGAAGATTTGGAAGGGGGCCTACATTGATATTTTTGACTTATTGGTCGACAAATCTGATAAGGAGGAGGTGAACCGGTGCAAAGAGTGTGTGCATTCAAGAGGGTGTCGTCATGGGCCTCAGAGAAGGAAGGTTGAGGAGTTTCTGTCCAACTGGGTGCGAGCTTTCTCCATTTATCAGGCCATCTTAGCGGAACACTTCAGTGACTTAGGTGCCCAGTTAGCCTGTTATCAGAACAGGATCGTGGGGACGCATTATGAGTATGGAGGCACTGCATGGAAGGACTACGATAAGGAATTCAGGAGAATCAAGGCCAATAAAATGTCATTGGGTTGGGATCAGATACACATAATTACTTGGTTGTCACACACAAATTGCACTCAGGGACAGGTTCACCAGCCTTTTCATGGGATGTCAGGGATGGTCTCGGGCACTGCAGGAGGGGTTGGGGCCAAGAGAGGGGCCTGCTGGGACTTCAACCGGTGCACTTGCTCACGGTCCCCTGGGACCTGCAGCTTCAAGCATTGCTGTTCCTTTTGTGGCCAGGCCTCCCACCCTGAATTCAAGTGTTTCAAGAAATGCTGGGATAAGGGTGGCAAAAAACAAGACTGACGATTCAGTAGGCTATGGGCAAACTGTTTCCTTTTTCATTAAGGCTTCATCTCCTGTTAATCTATTGGCTATGGTCCCTTGGCTTAATTCTTACCCTAACCAGGCAGCTGCACAGGTTCTGTCTTTGGGTTTTAAAGACGGTTTCAGGATACCAACTCAAGGCCTACGTTGGCTCTCCCCATTGCAAGAATCAGCAGTCTCTGAGGCCCAACCCTGGGGTGGCAGGGGCAAAAATTCAAAAGGAACTGGGATTGGGGGGTGTAGCTGGACCTTTTGAGGAAATTCCCATGCAAGGTTTTGTTTGTTCTCCTTTAGGGGTGGACCCCAAGAAAGAACCTGGCGAGTTTATATTGATACACAATTTGTCAGCACCAAAGGAACAATCAGTGAACGGGGCCATTGATGGGGCACTGTGTTCTGTTAGGTATGCTCCTCTGGATCAGGCAATTGAGATGCTACAGGAGCTGGGGCCTGGAGCTTTGATAGCAAAGTCTGACATTGAATCCGCATTTCGGTTGTTGCCGGTCCATCCCAAGGATTTCTATCTATTGGGTTTTCAGTGAGAAGGAAGTATTATTTTGATAGGTGTATGCCTATGGCCTGCTCTGTGTCGTGTTCCTATTTTGAAATGTTTAGTACTTTCCTGGAGTGGGTTTTTAGGTGTAAGACACAGCACCAATGGGTGCTCACTACTTGGAGGATTTCCTTTTGCTAGGTCCCGCTGGGTCTAATCAGTGTGCTAGTGCGTTGGAGGTCTTTAGAAACCTCATGATGGAATTCGGGGTTCCGCTAGCGGAAGGCAAGACCGTGGGGCCCTGTTCTACGATTGAATTCTTGGGGATTGAGTTGGATTCAGTGGCAGGAATGTCTAGACTACCTTGGGAGAAAGTGGTGTCTTTCTCTCAAACGTTGCGGTCATGTTTGAGGGCGCAGAAGGTAATACTTCATCAGTTACAATGCATGGTGGGGCAGCTTAACTTCGCGCTGTGAATCATACCCATGGGGCGCCCCTTTTCTCGGTCTATTGCTCAGGCCATGTCAGGGCTGAAGGTCAAGCACCACCACACCAGGCTTTCCAATTAATTCAAACAGGATATGAGGATTTGGGAGACCTTTCTATGTGACTTTAATGGGAAGGTAGTCTGGCCAAGTCCACCTAGGTCCAACGAGGAACTGCGTCTTTTTATAGATGCAGCAGGCAGCAAAGGTTTTGGGGCCATATTTGGTACAGCCTGGTGTGCTCAGCAATGGCCTTTGCAATGGGTCCAGGAGGGCACAGTGGCTAACATCGGTATCTTGGAACTATTACCAATACTAGTGGCATTGTCTATCTGGCCAGAGGGATTTAGGAACCAGTCTGTAACCTTCTGGTCAGATAACATGCCAGTGGTGGCGTGCATTTATCAGCAGACAGCCAGGTGTAAGATGATCCTTAGGGTACTGAAAGAGATGGTGTTACTGTGTTTGAGGTTGAATGTGACTTTCAGAACTAAACACGTGCCTGGTGTCTTGAATAATCCTGCTGACGCCCTGTCCCGTTTTAAGATGCAGGTTTTCAGGTCTCACCTCCCAGGGGTGGAGGAGTTCCCAACACCCTTTCTGGACCATCTGTGGCAGATTGGTGCCAAGGAATACCGGACCTCATGGCAGCAAGCTTAGTACTCAGAACACAGAAGGGTTATCAGGGAGCATTTGCAGCTTATATTAATATCCAGGGTGGGGTGGTATTGTCTGCTTGTTTTGATGCATCTTCAGTCTTGGCTTTTTTAGAGTTAGAGGGCTGAGGTGAAGTCTAATGCATGCGCCAGGCGTCACACTGCTGCTAATTCTTTCTTTGCGCAACTGTGGGGGGTGCCAGATGGAGCGAAATAATTTATGGTGAGAAGAGCCCTTATGGGCTGGCAGCGGATCCAGGGCACTAAGCCAGACTCTAGGCGGCCCATAGATGCGGCGAAGTTGGGGGCCTTGCTAAGCGTATTAGATCACATCTGAACCTCCCCTTGGGAGATCGCATCATTTAGGTCAGCCTTTACCCTGGCCTTTTATGGGGCTTTCAGATTGGGTGAACTGGTGGCTAGGAATAATGGGACACCACTGGAGGGCTGCAGCTGGCAAATATTCATTGGCTGGAAGGATCTGGGTCCTTGGTGATCAATGTACCCCACTCAAAGATGGACAAAGATGGGAGAGGGGACCACATCCTACTGCGTAGAGCCCCGGGTAGTGCATGTTGTCCTATCCATAACCTGGAGGTCTTCTTAGCACAGCGAACCCTGAGGGGCATGGGTGCGGTTCTGGTACATGCAGCAGGCACGCCACTCACCAGGTACCAATTCTCACAAGTACTCAAGCACTCCCTTTCGGCCGTGGGTTTTGATGCCTCTGAGTTTGGCACTCACTCCTTTAGGATAGGGGCAGCCACAGCTGCAGTGGCAATGGGGTTTCCTGGAACAGCAGTTAGGAGAATTGGCAGGTGGTCTTCGGATTGCTACAAGCAATATGTGAGACTGCATATGCTTTGAGTTCATGTCCTTAACACTTTGTTTTTTCTGTAATCTTTGTAGATGCCTGTGTGTGACAATTGGTTGATGGCCCCAAAGTTCCTGTTGCACGCAGGAGCTGCTGGGATCACTGATGTGTGGGTAATTGGGCACTCTCATGTCCGACGAGCAGGTGATCTATATGTAAGGAGTGCCTTTGCGTCACACGCATCGAAGACTGGTTTCCGTATTTCTTTCTTTGGCTGAGGCGGGCTGCGGATCACTCAGCTAAGGACAGTTCTGGACTCAATGCTGCCCTCAGGTTGCTCACTGCCGAACATCATAATTTTGCATCTTGGGAGTAATGATTTGGTTTCACTAAGGCACCAGCGGCTGTTTGAGCTGGTAGTATCGGAGGTTGGATGGTTGGCAAAAAGATTCCCGCATACGGTTCTTGCTTTGTCGAACATGATCCCTCGTAATCTGTGGCAGGGCGGGCTCTCAGTTAAAGCCCTTAATGACTCAGTGAGAAGAATCAATAGCAAACTGGCCAAGTTGTTTCAGACTCCAAGGTTGGCTGTGGTCTCGCATGGTTGCATTCATGGAGAGGGCTTCTTCTTGCAGGACGGAGTGCATCTTTCTCGAATCAGTTATGAAATGTTTTTCGAAAACCTATTTGCTTGGTTGTGTCATCGTACTCGGTAAAGGGACCTTTGCTGGGGGGAGGCCACATTGTCGGTCAACTATGTGGGCCCGTGGCAGGGTGAGATCATGACTGGGCATACAAATGGGTACCTTTTGTTACAGGAACGGGGTGGCAAGCTAATTAGACCCTCCAAGGGGTGCTGGCTGGGAAGTGAGGACGACATACAGGGGCACAGGGGGTTGCGAGCAGTAGTTAGCATCTTGCCGTAGGGCCAACCGCCCGCGCATGTGCAGAAGGTCTGGAGCGAGCACTGGTCCTTGGGGGATGGAGTCTGAGGGTGGCAGGGGCGCCCGAGGTAGGTATCCTGGTGGGCACACGGGCCTCCTCTGGTAATACAGTTTGGGAAGGGATACGAACCACCTGACGGAGATCCTACCCCTGGGATTCATGGTGTGAGGAGAGGCAGGGACTGGGGGTACTAGCAAAAACAGTCATGATCTCATTCACAAGCACCAACATTGCGGTACACAGGAATCAACTGGTTTTTAGTCAGTGTCAGCAATTTGGATGTACTGCTAAGGCTACGCATCCATCGGAAACTCTTTAAATACTTTGTGAATGTGATTGTGGTTACTGCTTATCATTTTAATGATTATAATCAAATAATGTGTTGTCAACAATAAAAATACAGCCGGGGGTTCACGACCCCTAACCCCAAAAAGAAGTGTGGCTGAATTATAAAGTAGGCTTAAGGAATGGGCGGGGTGAGTGGTGGTTGGTGGGAGGAGGCCTCGGCGATACCCGGCCATATAAACATATAAACAATCTCCATGCCATGCAGGCTTGTCACATCAATAATGAAGATCTTCGAGATATTGCCACTTGGCAACTAGCACTCAACTCATGTACAGAACCGAAATTAATATTCTCCATCAGTGAAAATGTCTATGACAGGTGTCAATTTTTATTGGGACTATTGATTACACATCTTATGTCACTTTACAAACCTCTCCCAAACATTAGGTTGAAATAAAAACGTTGCTACCCAGGGGATCTAAGCCTAATTTCAGGCCCAGGCATACAGGATGGCACAGTAAATCACGTTCATTAACCCAAAGTCCATTCAGTGCTTTATCCTTCAAGAAAAAAAGTGACTTTTACAGTAGGGAGGTGCTATGGTGCATGTAACATTTTTAACCACAAAGCGTTCTCAGAAAAGTTCAGATATTATCAAGACTTACTACAGAGTTCTTTACTTCAATCAGTCAAAGGGGGTGGATGCCCGATAAGAACACCCAAAGTATTGTTTCAATATGATTTCTCTTGCTCTGAGTAGGAGTCAGACTCTGGTACTGAGATCTCAGTAAAATCAGCTCCAAGGTTCAGCAAGTCCAAACATCCAACACCCAAAACTGGAAGAGGGGCCCACATATGTAAAACAATTTCAGGGTGATAAAAGCAGGTTCCACAAAATTCCTCTTCTAGTTATTGGTGCTTGCTTTTGGGGGCTTCTGGTGGTCCAGGAGTTAAGGACCTAACTGGGTACACTACATCTTGAGTGGTATCACGGTGCTGTGGAATTTTCCAGTGAAATGTTCATCAATTACATGTGAAAACTGTGTGATGTACTGAAGTCATAGTATTCTCAGTACTTGGAAAAAAAGTACACAGGACATAAGATGTACTAGATTGCACAAGGTGCTAGATATATTTAGAGAAATGTCACTTCCAAATAATCTAGCGGTACTAGGTGGTATGTATGGGTATTGTGCCTTCTTATGATCTGTTTTATGGTAGAGCACTGCTTTTTTGTAGAAGTCTAGCTTCTAGCAAACATCAAGTGATGAAAGATACGCAGATGGAAATTGTTCATTCTGCTCAATTGAAACAAACACTGGACATACAAAATATTTCAACATAAAAATTATTTTTTAATATATATGAAGGTGAAGGAGGGCTTTCTTTTTATATCTTGCCTGTGACAGCACATGCACTGAATGCGCTCTTGCTTGTGATAGATATTGTATACAAGAAGCCTGAAGCCCACCCAGTGCTTAACATTAGTTGGGCCACTCTTACTCTTATTTGCAGCCTTCTGATTGGCCAGAATGTGCTGGCTTTACTTCCTCTTTTTTCAGCTGAAGAATGCACCAAGTACTGATTGCTTCAGTTTGATTGCTGTCCTTCCGCTGATCATACTGTCACTGAAGCACTACTTTAAGTTCTTATTCTTCCCTGTTGTCCTTGTTCAACCTCCTGCCATTTATAGCTATGAGTTCATATGGTACACACACTTCAAAGAAGCCCCTTTCTCCTTTGAAACACATGTTTATTGTGATAACAGATGTTATCTGCTTTTATTGCGACAACAAATTTACCTGCTTCAAAATGTGTTTTCACTAAGACATGGGCACAATTGCTTTCTTAATGTTGTGGGATTATTTGCTAAATATCATATTTTTTCTTTTTCACTCATGAGGAGATTAACTGATGTGCTCAGAAATTACAGGGGCGCTGTGCTGAAATCTAACAAGCATTTGCAAAGCCACAAGTTCTTGCCTTTGAGACTATTGGCTCTGTCATTGTCTTTTGTTTATGCTGTACACATGGGCATTGCTGACGTTGACAATGATTTGTAGCCATGCTGAATAGTAGTATGGCTGCTGTGCAGCATGGCTAGAAATAATTAAAAAAGAACTATGATGCATCAAGTGCTAATGCTCTTATAAAAAGAAAGCACATTAGCCTATGTTGCACCATAGCTCTTTTTTAAGTTAGTTTTAGCCACACTGCAAATCATCCGTGCTGCTATACAGCATGGCTACCAAACATTGCGAAAGTCAATTGCTCTCATAGGTGAAACCTATTGGCCTTGCCAGTGCTTGTTAAATTTTACATGCATACATGAAAAATCAAAGATGTATTGTTACTGAATCATTTCTGATCTGATATTTGCTCTTATCGCTATACTGGAACTGAACATTTATGTGACTTAAAACATAATACTGAGTAAGTGATGCATAGTTTATAGGTTTATAAATTCTTAAAGTTAGTGGAAATTTAGGGGCATATTTACAAGTAATCGGCATAGGGCAGTTCCAAGTGATTTTTGCTGTGCTGCCCTACGCCAAATAAAAATGGTAGAAATAAACTGTATTTACAAGATACAGGGGCATATTTATACTCCGTTTGCGCCGAATTTGCGTCGTTTTTTTTCGACGCAAAACTAACTCCATATTTATACTTTGGCGTTAGACGCGTCTAGCGCCAAAGTTCATGGAGTTAGCGTCATTTTTTTGCGTGAACACCTTCCTTGCGTTAATGATATGTAAGGTAGGCGTTCCCGTCTTAAAAAATGACTGCGATGCATATGCGTCGTATTTATACTCCCGGGCAAAAACGACGCCCGGGAGTGGGCGGGACTAAAAAAGCCGCATTTGCGCCGGATTTTAGCTCCTGGGTCAGGGCAGGCGTTAAGGGACCTGTGGGCTCAGAATGAGCCCAGAGGTGCACTCCCCTGCCCCCAGGGACACCCCCTGCCACCCTTGCCCACCCCAGGAGGACACCCAAGGATGGAGGGACCCACCCCAGGGACATTAAGGTAAGTCCAGGTAAGTATTTTTTTTTTTTTTGTGGCATAGGGGGGCCTGATTTGTGCCCCCCTACATGCCACTATGCCCAATGACCATGCCCAGGGGACAGAAGTCCCCTGGGCACGGCCATTGGGCAAGGGGGCATGACTCCGGTCTTTGCTAAGACAGGAGTGATTTCAATGGGGGATGGGCGTCGTAAATAAATGGCGATTTTTTTGCCTCAGCCTGACTTGCACCATTTCTGGACGCCCCTACGCTATTTTCCCCCTACGCCGGCGCTGCCTGGTGTACGTCGTTTTTTTAACGCACACCAGACGGCGCCGGCGGCTAACGCCGGCTAACGTCATTCAATAAATACGGCGCCCGCATGGCGCTTCAGAATGGCGTTAGCCGGCGCTAATTTTTTTGACGCAAAACTGCGTTGGCGCAGTTTTGCATCAAAAAGTATAAATATGGGCCACAGTGCTTTTCTGTCCTTTCCCTCTGTGCTGGAGCACAAATTGCCACCTAGCACCAATCCAGGCAGCCTTGCACCATGGTGCGAGTGTGTCTGCGTTTTCAGCAGGATTTCTTTGTGTGCAGGAGGGGACACCTTCCTGCACAAAAACAATGCAGTGAGGCATTTTTCTCTTTCCATGTGTGCTCCACCTCTAATGACTTTTCGATGTCTTGTGCTATAGACGGACGTTGTTTCGGCATATGTTCCTCCAGTGGTTTTGGGGTTTCTTTCCCCGTAGAGCGTTTTGCCTGTTTCGGGGTACGGCCTTCCTCGATATCCCTGGTGTGGGATTTGTGGGGCTCTCATGTTCATGGCTGGCCCTTGGTCGTCGTTTTCTTGGAAGTCAGGGCTGCCTTGTGGTGCTTTTTCTCAGGGATTTTCTCCTTCAAGATTTTTGGCGGTTTCTTTACCTTCTCAGGCCCTTTTTTCGATGTCCTTTGTTGTCTTCTGCAAGTGTTTTTCCTCAGCTTCCCCCTCAAGGAATTCGATGTCTGACTCTCCTTGGGTCGACTCTGCACCTCTTGCCTGATCTCCTTCGTCGCTGGATAGGCCCAATTCTTTCAGCGACTCCTGGTGTCTTTGCCTCTGCTTTGCTGCGTGGTTTTCTTTCCTCTGCTTCTGGCGTACCCTGAGGGCTTTGGGTACAAAGGCGGCGCAGGCCTCACAGTCCTCATCTCTGTGGTCCTTTAGAAGGCAGAGGTCGCGCTGGGAAAATTATGGTGGCAGTTCGGGCAACATTTAAATGGGGTGTTTTCCATGACCCCTACCTTTCTTCATTCTCCTGGCCCGCGTGAATACATTCGGTGTCCCCCGCCTAGAGATGTGTTCGGTTCTCTCATTGACCCGGTTGTTGTTGATTTCGGTGTTTTTTTCTTGAAAAACTTTCAAATTTCTTCTGCTCTTTTCAGGGTTGTCTCCAAAAATTTCAGAGCTCCTCCTTTGCTTCCAGACCCAATGGTGGAAAAAAAGAATATGAAGATGGCTACCACGCACAGAAACTTCCAGGGCACCGTCTGACGTCATGCAAGGGATGGACCAAGCACCAGCATGGAAAAGCTGGCGGAGACGGGGTGCCAGGGGCCCCATGGGGGTCCCTGCACTTCCCGCCAAACTCATAATCAGGGCATTTATCTCTCCCTGTTGTATTTCAGAACAAGCTTGTCTTACAGAGTTTTTCATCTACCTCAGTCCTCCCTGACCTCATGTGTCATGCTGTTCCGTCCAATTCCTATCCTTTGTGGTCCACTGTAAGTTTGGTTTCCTTTTATTTCTTATGCTTTTTAGTCATATTATGTACCCTATTGTACCTATCTTTCTAGCATTTGTTGTATATTTATTTGTTTTACTCAGTTCCTGGTTCCTCCTATTTCCATATCATATCACGTGAAACCTATACTCCTCGCTCTTCCAGTCCCATCTTTTTCTTAGGTGCTCAGATCCCTTTCCATCCTTTGGGGTGTTATTCAATAACCTTGATAGCGCAACCAAGAATTTCCCTCCCTGTGTTGCCTTTCATGTTCTATTTTCTATTTTTCTGGGGTTCTCCTCCTTGGAACATGGATAAGATGAAAGAAATTGGGTATCCTCTATCAAAATAATTTCAGAGACACTTTAAAATTAAATATGGTTTCTCTTCTCTCTAAAATTGCTACAGGGCTGGTCACCACTAATTTTGTCTCGGTGAGGCCGACTTGACACAATCAAAATGATTACTCTCCCTATGATTAATGCATATTTCATGGTACTACCTACTTAAAATTCCTGCAAAATATGTCGGAGGCTTTGATAAGCTTCTATTTAAATTTCTTTGGAATGGAAAATCCTCTTGCATTTCACTTCAGCGCCTTATGTTACCCAAATCTTCAGGTGAAGTCAGTTTTCCGTATTTCTCCCTGTATCACACAGCCTTTTGTATTAAGCAAGGCCAAGGCTTTTGTCCCAGAGCCACATCTGAAATTAGGTTTTTTGCTGGAGCTTGCCATGATTTCTCCTTTCTCTTACTTACATGTCCTTCATATGTCTCAACCTCCTAAATTGTGGACTCCCTCAGTCGTATCCCACGCTTGTTCCATTTTTAAGTCACATTTAACATTTCACCTTTCTCCGTCTTTGCAATTTTCTTGAAGTCCCATCTAGTACAACAAATGGCTCTCGAATAATGGCAAGACACTTTTCTAGCATCCTTGGTTTAAACAAGGCTGATTCCAGATTTCTAAATTACAAAATGCTAAAAACTTCCTCCCGTTTCAAACACTTTTCTCCTCATTTAACCTAGTCCTCAAATGTCTAAAACCACATCATCTTTTGGAATCACTTGCCGTTGCCACACTCAGTTCCCTTTCATCTTCTCCCACCCATGGTCAAGGTGCACAGAGTTCTTCTACCTTCATCACCAACCCACCCAAAGCTGCACTGATCTATAAAGCATTAAGACTACCTTTAACAGTCAGACCTAAATCCAAAATCAAGCTTACGTGGGAATCTGATTACAAAGTAGCAGGCCCATACACTTCTGGGGGAAAATTTGGGAGAAGATTCACACCACTGCACATCCTGACAGCCTCACTCAAACACTGTCCTTTTTTACAGTCAACTCTTTTTTACTCCAGCATCTCTTTTAAAACTAAAACTGCTTAAACAAGATACCTGTTGGTGCTGCAATACTTACTCTGACACATTCACACTTATGTCTTTTTCTGTGCTCCAATTTTTTTCAATTCTGGGTTCTTGTTTAGACAAGAATAGGAGACATCATTGGATTTCATACTCCCTTCCATGTTGTTGCTCAGTTTCTGGGTGGTCTGAGTCATTCCAGGCCCCATAATAAAGTGTATGGCATGTTGGTAGATCTTTTAATTGTGCTTGGTTTACAGTTTGTCATCCTTAATTGGAAATCTTCAGGGAACATTACTCTTCAACAGTAGTGGAACTTGGTTTGTCATAACCATAGACTAGATCAGTGCAATCTAAGTTCTACTGATTAACTTGCCAAGTGGGAAACACTTATTATTACATTGTTTCAAGATGTGTTTTAGGTTGCATATATCTTCCTCTTTCTCCTCTCTTCTTCACTCCTCCTTCACTCTCCCTCTCCTCTATTTCTTTTTTTTACTCTTTCAGTCATTCATTACTGAGTTTGTACTTACTCCAGACCTGTACTGAGACAAGCATTTGTAATCTTTTTTTGTCCACTTGTGGCTATGGCATTCTACATTGCTTGCCCTCTTTTGTCAAATATCACTTTACTGTTGGGTTATATTGTTATAATAATTCCTATATATTCATTTTATTACTTAATAAAAAATTATTAAACTTAAAAAAAGAGAAATAGATGGTACTCACCGTTCTGCCATTTCCGATTGCCCTGAGCCGAGCTTTTGGGCGCCTCTGTGTGTCGAAGTCCTTTGGTGTTGGTGTATCTCCTCTAGTGTGCACTGCTGTCTCTTTTGGGACTGGGAGAGGATTTCTTTCCAAGTGCACAGTACCAGGACGCGATAAGTGCCTGGAAACTGAGAGCAGTGTATCTGCACCCCACACAATATCCTTCTTTAGAGCAGAGGAATGTATAGATTTACATTCACCTAAAATGGAATCGCAAGAAATATATTGCGATCACTGAAGATTATAAGCAAACCATTGCTTTTCTGTATCAATTATCCTCACAAACCCACATATTAACTGAGATGTTATATCAAGCAGGTAGACAAGCCAATTGCTCTGAATCACGTTATCTCAATCTCAAAATCTCAAATCTCAAAGTCATATTTTTTGCCTTTCCAGCCAGCTTGATCCATGGCCAGCATCTAGCATCTATTTACTATTTTCCTTCCCAGATGGATTTTGCCTACGCACTGCCGTACTCTTTTTCTTGGCTGCTGGTCTGCTCACTCTTTCATAATTTCCTGTTATGATTTATTTGTTCCTACACTGCAAGGCTGATTAGCAGTTTTCTCTCCATATGACACTAAAGGAGTGGCTTCTTTCCACGTCCTACATTGTAAACATCTCTTGAGTTGGGGTAATTGCTGTTACCTGTTTAGTTTCCAGCTGTGTATATCGACGTGGGAAAGCCTAATTAAAAAACATTTGTAGTATAATCATGTACACCCATGAAGGAAAATGCTAATAATCATGTATATAATCATGAAGGTACCCACTGTTAATCATATATGAATGTTGTTTTATATTTGCTTGCAGTTTTCCATGGCATTGTATTAATCACAAATATTTCATTGCCTTGGCAGGCCCAGAGACATAAATCCTTCAGGTTGTACATTGCACATTTTCGAGTGGTGTAGCCTCGTTTTCAAACCTGACAACGGAAGCAGGATTTTGTGAGAAAAATGGAGCTAGTCTTGTGTATATGAACAATATCTTCCCTTCAAGGTCATCCTGCACATCCTTGGGAAGGAGATCCTGACACCTCCACATTAGATACGTTTTTGTTGAGAAGAAGACGTTTTGGTCATGTGTTAATACTACATTGACATGTATTGAGAGAAATTCAATATATAACTGGTTGATGTTACATGGTTTCTGGGTCTTAGCTGACTAAAAGTTTTTTTTCGAGAGCCTTGGTCAGTTGAAATAAAAATTATCATTGATCTCACTTTGCTGCTTCCTATTTCTCATTGAAAGTTTGTTGGAATTTGGGCTTCTCTATGTGTTGTGTTTTATTTTTAACCCATTCTTGTTTTTAGGTACTACATAATAGACAGCACAAGCTGCCTGTTGGCGAAAGCACCTGATGTCAACAGCCATTAGTTGGCTTTTTTGTCACTTTCATTTGCTTGCGTTTTATTCATTAGCCTTTGTGGGCTTTCCTTTCCCAACTTGTGTTTGTCCATGATGGAGCATGGACGCATTACTTGGGTCCCTCCACTAGGGTCCCTCCACTGCTTGCTGCTTACTTTTCAAGCACTACGTTTTCTTTTGGTTAAGCACTCCAAGAGAATGAATGTATTTTCTAGTTTTCTCCCTGGTGTAATTCTCTCGTCTGGATGCGGTCTGTGTTGCTATCTGTTACCCGTGTGCTTCTTACTGGCTCCATCCATGTTGCACACCCCCACATGCACTTGTCCTCCCCAGATTGCTGTCTCCCCATTTCCTTTTCCTCTTTCCGCTCCATGCTGCTCTTTCTGTGCTGCTTCCTTCCACCTGTGCCCTCTGTGTTGCTTCCCGACACTCGTTTCCTCCATATTGTTTCCCCCCACCAGTGCCCTTTGTGTTGTTTCCCACCACCCCCCCCTGCGCCTACAAAATGGAGTACTTTATCATCAGGAATGCTGTGCAGCATACTAACAACCATTGACAAAGCCAATAGGTCGCAAAGGCAACGCCTATTGGCTTTGACATTTCTTCGTTTTGCGGCTAACATTGCTGAATGCCATGCATATTGTTTACAAAAATACCGCCTTAGTAGAGTTAACTATAATAAATTCCCGCCTAGTAGACTAGTGTTTGTGTAAACAATATTTAGGTCATGATATTTATGTCAGATGATATTCTGTCAATATTCTGACATACAACTGTGTTGCTGTCTTACAACTGTTGTGCCCGTCAAGCTATTATTGCAAAAATTCAAGATACATTACCAGGTTAACTTCAGAATATTAGTAGAGATGCTCGTGAACGTACTGAATGAGTATTTTATAATAGGATTATTTTTATTGCTTTAATGTTCAATGTTTTAATGGCCATTTTATAATTGACATATACAATATGAATGAATTAGGGTTTCATCACAATGATGCTCATCCTGACAACCGTTGATCTATGCTTTTGCTCAGATTCACCCTTCACTGTCATTCCACTGACCTTTGCTTTCCTAGTGCTGCCTTCCTCGTGCACCAGTCTGCGCAAGGAATAGGGTTTGTGGGTCATTTAGGGTCAGAAAGATCAGCAAAGAAAAGAGGGGGAAGCAAACAATGAGAGGAAGAGTGTGGATGCAACCGGAACTCTCACTCTTCTTTTTACTTGCATACTGCACCTAATAAGATAGTCCCAAAATAAAAGATGTATAAATTCAGTGCATGAATTTCTAGTAATTCTGCGGCCTTGTCTTGGGGGCATGGGGCAGTCAGTGGCCACTAGGCGGTATCTATTGCGGTTTCTGTTGTTTATTACTGGGGTCCAGCAAAGGCATTGCCCCTGAACAGGAAAGCCAAGTTACTGCCTTTGGGAGGCAGTGATGAAGAATATTCAAAGTTTACCCTATAAGCCGATCTTCTCTGGCGTGATGCAGCACACATAGAAAGAGCAAAAAACGAGGAGAAATCAAAGCATTTCCCCTCGTTGCGCCATGCTAAAGTGGCTTAACACCACCTTGTAAATATGGCGCAGTACACAGCGCCACCACAGCGTCACAAAAAAGTGATGCTCTGGTGGCGCTAGGGGCTTGTAAATATGCCCCTGAATGTCTGCTAGTTATTTATTTGCAATCTCATACTTTCAAGTAAGTAAAAAGAAAAGTTACAATTATGATACAGGAAGAAAACAAACACCTGGGGCTGACTGAGATATGACCGCAATGTTTTTATTGTATTTATGTGCTTTGTTCTAGATTTTCTGTAAAATAGGGCATGCAGCCAAGGCTATCCTATGTGGATACTTTCAGGTGAATTTAAAGGGAATTTTGACTATTCATGTTTACTACAATGTGGATGAACGGAGTCACAGTCAAAGTGGCAGACAAAAAATAAACTATATGAACCTTGCCCTAACATTTGCTGACAGGTACAGTAGCTCGGTGTTCAACTCTAGTCAAGTTAGTGGGCTAATGTTCCGTTTGCTGAGTTTTCAGTGTTAAAATAGAACTATTCTTGTACCCAACAACACACCAGTCAAACAATAGTTTTAACCCATTAATATAAGTGGTACAATTTAAAGGTGCCAAGACCATTAGTGTCCAATTTAAAATTTCCTCGGGTGTTGGTAAACAGTATCCAGTCAAAATAATATTGAGGACTAGTTGACGACCAACTGATCTGCAATTTTTTCTTAACAGGGCGGATGTTGTAGTGGATCAGCACCCTTTGACAGATTCCTAAGGTGCAAGTTCTATAGCGGTCCAATCTCAAGAAAGGCCAGGGTTCTCTTAAGCCTGGGTACCCACAAGATGGGGCCACCAACTGGACCCCAAGAGTTCACCAGTACCAATAGGAATATGGGCTTTAGGGCTAGTGACTTACTAAGTCACCCTAAGTGTATGTGGCGGGTCGGAAGCAGTGGACTTTCAATAATTCAATGTAGGAACGTATGACTGCTCTGCATGACCCAGGCAATCTTTGTGTGTGACATTTGTCTTGGTCATAGGCAAGCTAAGTCACAGAGATCTCTTTGCTTCCAGGCAGCTTTGAATTCTTGTGTCATCCTTCAAGCAGAACTTCAGACAGCTGCACCTTGTGTAGTTCTTCTAATGGTCAGAGCAGCTCCTCTCTTCACAGGACATTGCAGACCCTTTTGTCACACAGGTTACAACAGCAATGTATGCCATGAAATAAGGCTTGGCCCGTTCAAGGCCTGCAGAGCAAATTGTACCAGAAAATGTAATCCTTAAAATCTGTATAATATTTATATAAAAAGTCTGCATTGTGCCCAGATAATGAATGTTTTCTGGTCTCTGAGGCCAAGTATTTATGTCACTGTAGGAGCATAGGTGGAAACACTGGGCTAATTAAAATTTGAGTCTCTCTCCCAGTGAGAGGAAAATGCATGTTCCTTGTTTACTTCTTGTGTTCACAGGCATCTGTTTAAGGAGTTTTATGCCATGGTGGCTAGAACAGGTCAAGGTGTAAATGTGGATTCAGCTGAGACAGAGCTCAAGAACACAGGAAGCCTAAACAAAACAAATGGACGTGGACTGCAATCTCCCTACACCCAATAAGCAAGACTGGATTTAGGAAGGCTTCTAAGCACAGGGACACATAGGCTGTCACCATCATTATGGACAAAGGACAAGCCACAGTGAAGCCAGTATCCTCAACAGCCAAGCAGATCGACCCCAAATTTGTCACCACTATTCTCTAGGTTATATCAAAGTTTGCTCAACAAATACATTACACCCACGCAATTCAGAAACATGTTAATAGGTAAGAAACTCTAGATACAAGCTCTCTCAACACATCCGAACCTACCAGGAGAAAAAAGAATCTAAAATGGGGGTCACATATTGATTCCACTTAGGTTCATGCCCAGGGAAAAATCTTTTTAAAAGAGAAACATTTCCCATACTCTAGATGGTGCAATAATGCACAACATGTGGAACCAGAAGAGTACTACAAGAAATACGTATAAACCTGGGTTACAAATCTGATGTGACCACTGTAAATCTTCTTATAGCCTGGGATGAGGGGACAGTAGCCACCCTTATAAAAATTGTGAGGTTCCCTTGGGTGACCCCTCTATAATCAAAACCTAACTCAACTGAAGATCACCACAGCAAAAATATGAACGCCTCCCCAGTGGATTTGTAGATTAACGATTTCACTGGTGACAAAACAAATGACAAACCAAAAATGGATAAACATATTCCTCCGTCTTTCAGGATCAAGTAAAGTGTAGTGCATAGCCATATGTTTTCTAACAGCTTTATTCCAGTGCCATTTGAAAACACTTCATGTCACCATTGTTGCATATATATTTGTGCAGTTGAAATTCTAATGAGAACGTGTCTCGCAGCATTGTTGGGTTTTGAAAGTGTGGAAACATCCCAAAAAGGATCATCCAGTGGGAACACTCATTTGTAGCTATTGGTCTGTGAAGGTCCTACCCTTTGATAGGCTATCATATTCCAAAGATGCAAGTACTTCACTACACGTTGATCTTCCCAGTCCTACTAAACCAGTGACCATTATGTGGTGAGTTACTACTGTAGTAATCTCAGGTGTAATTTGTCTTTGGAACCGGCTGAATCAATGCTATCACTTCCTGCAATTTCACCAATTTCTGATGCCACCAGCGAGGTGCACAGCGAGTATTTCGATTGCACTACAAAATGCAACAACTAATGAGGTAATCACTATAGAGTTTATCAGTACACCAATTAGCAATAATATTTAACTTAGGGTAATAAATTGAATTGAGGGTAATGCTTCACATAAATATGATATGAATGAAAGATGAGTAAAAGTAGATTAAATTAAAAGGCATCAAGGGTTATGGCAAGGGATAGCATCAGGATTAACAGAAAATAGTAAATATAATTTATTTTAATTGAATGTCATTTTAATTGAATTTCAAGTAAAGTAATCTAGTGATATAGTTAGTACTAGGGTTAGATTAAGCATAATTATTTGTTATCAGTCAGTTGACTAGATATGCACAGACAGGACTCACCCCTCTTCTATTTCTGACAAGCACTACAAAAATGCTGTAGTGGCAGGGTTTATTCTGTTTCTTTAATTGATTTATTTCGTTCAGAGTCTATTAAAATATGAATACAAGCTTCCTTCAATTATACATTCATCATAAAGGTGCCATCCAGAGAATGCAAATGGCATTGTGTACTGTAGTTGTGTTGAATGGATGCATCCATACATATTTGCTAAGGATGCAGAGAACCATTAGCGTTTTTATTGTCCTTATCCTTTTTCAGAGTAAGTAAATATGTGCTGTACATCTTTTTGTGGCTTCCAAAGGATGTCATCTAGTAATCTTTTTGTAGCAGGCATGTACTCCTTCATGAAAAGCTGACATCTATTGCTATTTAATTTTGTGTTTTGTTTCATGAAAGTTATTTTAAAAACTGTATAGGGTAATTGGGAGTTAATAACTCTATCACTGATCTGTAAATACTGTGAGGCCAGGGAATGGTAGGGAAGTTCTCTTTTGTGGTCCTTAATTGTTTGAGGTTGTACTATTTCTGAAATCCCCCTGTCTTAACCCCTGGTGTGACCCCGCCTCTGCCCATCACAAAAAGGTATTTTATGTTGCTTCCATTGTGTGCACTGGTGAATACTGCTGACGCCACCCCTAATGTGACTTACGTTCAAGGGTCTTTATGTGGGTGTAGCTCACCTGCAAACGTGTGGGTGTATTACAAGTGCTCACATTACTGGCTCAGCCTCTGCGGCCAGCTTTATTTTGTCTAATGTTAATGAGTACCGAATGTATGTATGTAACATTTCTAAAGCTAAAACCGAGTCAAAAAGGGAAAACAGCTCTTTACAGAGTCAAAGACAAGCATTAAGTCAACGAGTGATTTGTAGCAGAAAACGATCCCTCCTGCACTATTGCTTGTACTGCTTTGCTTGCTGCCTCTAGCTCTGGTATTCACTGATCTTTTTGTTTATTATGGAGGAATCGCATCCACAGAACCCTCTGGCAGATCCTGAGTCTTTGAGTGGTGGTTTCTATTTCATTTCAAATGTTGGGTTCAAAGACAAAAGTAGTGGGCATTTGGGAAGCTATTAGATCTGCTCTATCAAAACCCAGCAATCTGTAGAAAGTGTTTGAATAGTTGTGGTGGATTCAGTTTCAGTGGAAGCATTTTCCTCTTCAACGTAATGCCTCATAACACCTCTCTCATTTATTTACTGAAGAGCTGTAGCAACAGCATTTTGGCAAGAAATGCTGCATTTAGAAAGATGTTTAAAGGTACATAGTTAAAAGATAGTTTGGTGGATAATATTGAGAGGATGGCATTACTGGTACTGTAAGTCAGCAGTGATGAAAGACGCTGTGGGGCAGACTTATGAGAAGTGGTGCTGCACCCGGTGCAGCGCTACTTTTCATGCGCCCCTTAGCAACCCCTCAGACCACCATGGTAGCAAAGTATTTAAAATACGGTGCACCATGGCGGTAGTTAGGGTGACTAGCGCCATCATTTTTTACGCTAGTCCGGTGCTTTGCAGGAAAATTATTACCTTAATCCTGCAAAGCACCCAGAGGCCCACTGTAATTAATGGAAGCCTCTTTTTAATGCCTGCACTTAGCAGGCGTTAAAAAATGCCGATAAAAATGGCACAAAGGAATCTCACAGATTCCTTTGCACCAATTTACGACCCCCCAGTGCCGGAACGCCCCCTTGAATGCATTATGCCGGGCGCAGGCATAATGTGGCACAAGGGGTTACAAAGTGGTGCAATGCAAGCATTTCGCCACTTTGTAAATATGGCACGGTGTGTTTCCCCTTCCAACGCCACATTAGCGTACAAAAATTACTGCTAATGTGATGTTGGAACGGTGCAAGGCCAGCATAAATCTGGCCCTGTGTACATTAAAAAGCATTAGATTCATGAATATATCCTGCAAAATGTGCATTTATATGGGGACACTGCTGACATAGGGACACGACTGAAGGGCATTGGTGCACAAACACAGAATTGTAATGGGATTGGTTAATATCTCCTTCTTGCTTGAGAAGAAATGCTTTTTAGAGAAATCTGCAAAGAGAGGAGAGAGAGAGGATGGCTACAAGTCAGCGGGCAGCGAAATCCAGTAATAAGGTACAAGCAAATTAAAAGACTGGAGCCATAATGTCGCAAGGGGTGGTTTGGGTATGGCTAGAAGATTATGGTTTTGCTGAGCGAAAAAAAAAACTGGATTTTGGCCTGGCAATTTAAGGATAGTCATTTCATAGTTTTGAGGACTATGACAAGTAGTATGTACAGGGATGTGTTGTTGGCACATAACTAACCAACTTGGTGACAATAGAGACATCTACATCAGTGTTAGAATAAGTGGGTCTTATTGCTGAACCGTAGTAAGCTTGATCATCTGATTACAATGGATCGATCACATGAGGCTCCTTTTTCTAGCAAGGTGACCTGGCAGTCTCCATTTCACCATGGAATTGGTCCTCTTGTGGCATAAATTCAGTTTCTATTGGAGATTTCTGTCTTTAAGTGACTTGTATTGGTTCCTGTCTTCTTACACAGGCATCCATGGATAAGCATGCTCCTTTGTTGGCTCAGTGGCCAATGGTTCC
The DNA here is from genome assembly GCF_031143425.1 of Pleurodeles waltl. Lineage (NCBI taxonomy): Eukaryota > Metazoa > Chordata > Amphibia > Caudata > Salamandridae > Pleurodeles > Pleurodeles waltl. Next base: position 318,525,565 of record NC_090437.1, on the reverse strand, counting down.
TTTGGAGGCTATTATGTTTAGAAGCTTTGGATATCTAGGCTCCAATATTTGAGGCCATAAACATTGGTCGTTCAAAAACCATACTCTGTTTTCAGGCTTTTGATGTTGACATTTTTGGCATAACAATTAGGCGAGTGCTGTGTTTCAGAATCATTAATGACATACATTTAAACATCCATAACAATGACTTTAATTTTAGATTATTTCGAGTTTGAGAATTCTAAAGTTTTAGGGTTGATTGATTGATTTGGGGAGTTGGGCTTGAATTGCAGAGTAAAAGGTTCATCCTGTTTCAGCTACTTATGTGTTTTTATGTTTGTTATTTCTGTGCCAAAATTGGCACCTTGTTGCCAGAATTTATGGTGTTTCAAGTTTTGTGTATGGTGATTCTCCTTGCAAGCACAAGTGGAAAGGTTTTTCCTGAATCTTTATTCCAATTGCCTGGTCCTATTTTAGGATTTTGAGAAGGTACTGGTTCCCTGATCCCCTCAGTGCTGCATTCTTTGCTGTTATATGCTGGTTATTTGCCTTCAGACTCAGTGTGGCTTTGAAAACTGGGCACAGCTCGTGGCTTGAATCTCCTGCAAGTACTGCATTATATGATATAATTTGCAGGCAAATACTGAATAAACATCTGATGTTTGTCAGCAGTCAAGAACCAAGTAATAAAATTGTCTTCAAATCTTTATTTAATTGCAAAACCTGAATCAATCTGTTTTGTAGTGCCGAAAAGCAAACCCAATTAGTTTATCTATATCTGTGATTCAACCAATGCAAGGTCTTTCTGCCAGACAGCCTATCAGCTTCTACCAATCATTGGCCACTTGTTGAAAGATTGTCTCACTGCAAGGCGTGCCGTTACTTGAACTACAGATATGAATTATTATGAAGAGGAAACTCGAGTTTTCTAAGGGTTACAAGTGGATGATCATAAGTTGAGGACAGAACACAAGATTTAGATTGAAGTGGATTTTAATAATAAAATATAGCGATTGGCAGAATTAAGACTGCATATTATATGCTGACCAGGTGCCTTGAAAAAACGGTAAGGCCACACAAACATTTGTCGGCTAGCTGTGAAGATTATCCGAAGGCAATTTGAGACAAATAAACATTGTGAAGATACATTGATCAAATTTGTTTCTTTGTGTTCTATAACAAATGGATGGACTATGATTTAAATAAATTATTGGATAATTATGAAAAATATTTTGTTGGTATTCCAGCACCTCCAAATTGCATCTAATTTTATTGATAGTCTCATATGACCTGGTGCACTGCTCTCAAATTTCAAAAGCAATCAAGTGAAGTTGAAGGTTCTCTTCATTTATGTAGTTTTTCCATGAAAAATGTCCGTCTTTGCTGTCATACAAAGGAATCTGATGCTGAAATTAACAATCTGAATACAAATCTTAGCATAAAGCAGTATGGAAAACCAGTTAACATTACAATGACATCTCATTTAAGACATGCTGCTGGGTGACATGCACAACTGATGAACTTTTAAAGAAAAACATGGGAAATTTCCCACCCACACAATACTCGCAGAATTATGAAAAATTTTCCTCTGCAAAATGTTGGCAATCTAGCCCACTGAAAGTCTTTATGTAAAACAGGTTTTCGAGATTAGCACGATATATCTGATCTAATTGTTTTTGCTAATATGGGGCCATACCTTAAATGAAGTGTACAGTGGACATATAGTCACACTGACCTAGTTTTTCAGCTTGTTGTAAAGTAATTGTGTTAGTTATTGGGTTAATTAAATCAGAGAAGCCCAATGATACTAAGGTCCAGAGTACACGTAGACCGTTAAATTCCGATGTGTGAGCAAACAAGTGTTATCGCACATGTTGGAATTCTGAGTTCTGTGGTCATTACTGCACCACCAATAATTATACTAAGGTAAATTTGTGCAGATCACACCTGCCAAAAGTTACAGGTGTGAAATGCCTCTTAAAGAAAGCAATGCAAGTGTAATTTATAGAAGTAGGCACTGAACTCTTCATGTTACGCCCCATTTTCTGAAACTACAGTTATTTACTGCGCACGGTAAATATCTCACATTACAGTGTCTGTATTTATCAGGTACGGTAAATACCACACCAACATCCGCCCAACTTGTAATGAGGCCTGTGTTTTGACCTTCTAATATATAGGGCGCTGTTAGGATGGTAACAAAGGCATACATGTTTTAATCAAGCTACTTTGCTTGACTTAGCTAAAATCACTTTACATATTTTCTTTCTTTTGTATTCACTGCCTCTTTTTAGTACCGATCATACTAAAAAAAAAGGCAGTGAATACAAAAGAAAGAAAATATGTATTATTTTACATTACTCGTTGATTCAATTATCTGATCCCCACCAAACCTTTAACTCACTGTTTTCCCATTTCCTCTACGTCCCTTGTCCTTTTACCAGTCATTACTTATGAAGTGTAACCCAACTCACTGAGTGGAGGAGAAGCAAACTAGTGCCCACTCCAGTCTCAGTGGAACAGCGAAAGAAAGACTTGACAGTTTCAAACCAGGGTCCTTCTTTCACCACCAGTTGACAAACTGGATTTTGAAGAGGGGGCAGGGATCCTCCAGACTCCTACTATGATGTGTGGTTACCTATGCCTACACAGGGCCCTTGTGAACCCATTGCGAAAGGAGCACTGGATGGAACAATAACTGCGCTACCACTTTCTAGGTGACACAGTTAGGTTGTCTCCCTTAAACCTATATACCCTGTGTCTGTGTTGGTATTATGACATGAGACCAGACGCACAGTCCCTTGCAAAGTTGACAGTGACACAAGGGTGCAAAATGTGTGCTTGTGCAATCAATATTACAGATTGGGCTGCACAAGTGCATTTGACCCTTTCGGTAATAAGAAAATAACCGCGGAGAATCAGAAAGTAGGCACTAATGCCTGCTGCACACCTCCTTCCCCTGAGGCATTTCCTGTTATCCACCCTTTGAGAATTCATATTTTTTAAGAATCCAACAAGGGGTGATGGGTGTTTTGAACCAAATGAAACTTCCGCAGACATTTTGCTGCTGAAAGAGAGGTGTTGCTCTTCAAGATTGTTCTACCATGTTTTTCTTCCAATGCAGATCAAAAAGAATACCTCCTCTGGGGTCCACAATTTTCACCACGGCTTTTGTTCTGGTGCCAAGAACAGTATTCACAGGAGAGCTCAGCACCACTTCAAAGATCTCTTCGTCTTCCTCTAAGCCGTCGCGGTTAATTGCTATGTTCCACGTCTTGGTTGACACCCCTACAACAAGTAAACATTTCAATTACACGTTTAATTACCATTTCATTCAGCATGGTGAGGAGAAAAAAATACATCAATTAGCACGTCTGAAGCCGGAGTGGAACTGTCGTGCACCTTACCGGGCCCCCAAAGTACCAAGTGCCAGCCTGCTGTTCTTCTAGTCCCCGGAAGACGCTGCACGTGCTCCTTGGACAATGAGGCCTCGCACAAGCACGCGCTGGACAAAGAAGGCTGCTTAGAAAAGCCCGGTTTGAAAACCGAGGAGACCTGCCTTCCTTCATTTCAAATGTCAAAAACAGCAGTGGCTGGGCACCATTTGAGGCTCAGAGTAATCATCCCAGAGCTGCAGCAGATTATTAATTCGGGGGTGACCAATGAAACGCTGAACCAAATTGGAGATGCTGGAAGCAAATCGGTAGCTGAGCTCAACAAAGACGAACGTTTTAACAAAGCGGAAATGGCGCAGTTTGGACAAAATTAAGCATGCAACGTGTGCACAAAGCTTTATCATGCTAAAACAGATGGTCGGTGCTGCAAGGGAAAGAGATTTGTAGAAAGAAGGACACGCTTTGAAGGTCATTTAGTGAAGGAACAAGCAACATTGAAACATTTCAAGCATTTCAGAATTCAATTTTGCTGTTTTACAGTCCAGTAAGATGTGAAGCAAGGGCATATTACTTCCAAGTGTATCGAGCGAGGCCAGTACCTCATTGCCGCTCTACCCACCTCACTACAGCATTAGGGTAAATCAGAAAAGAAGCAACCATTCCATACTTGTCCCAAAATCATACATACCTGATTCTTCTGTGTTGCTATATTTCAGCCAAAATGCAGCATGCTGCTTTGTATCTAGTTAAGATCCCTTCCTTTTTTGTATTCTGAATCCTTCAGTTACATTTTTGTGCTTAGCTACAGGCAGCTTTATCTGTCTGAAAGACATCATGCCATTAATTCTTTAATAAATTACAATAAGAAACAGAGAGGGGGCTTTTGGTCAGTCCCCTTGAGACATTGGCGTTGCATGTATTTTCATGCTTTGCCATTTCTGGGCTGGGTTGTCTGCGAAGGACATGACTTTAAGAGGATGGTTGTATAGTCACATGTGTGCCCTCATTTGGCTCTGGTGATGAAACATGAAGTAGTCCCTTTGTGAAGTCTGCAGATGGGACTTGACCTGTATCATTTATTTGAGAGAAACTACGCACCACTAGCATGGGTGTCCACAAAAGGTTTTTTTCAAGGGGGAGGAGGGGTGTGGCATAATACTAACAGGGGCTGTGGCCGTACTAGTGCAGGCAGCATAACACTACAGCGGCTGTAGTGTTACGCTACACTGTGAGCCTGCACCACTCCAGGCTGTACCTAAATCCGGGAGGGGGGGGCAAGCACCTGGCCTTGCCCCCCCTTGCGGATGCACATGACCGCTAGACACATCTTATTTGCGCTTTGATTTGTTCTATTTGTTTGTCATGATACCAACTTGCTGTATTTTAAACTTAAACACAGGGTGCTACAACTTAGGCCCCACAAACATATTGTACCAACAGTGTTTTTAGATCTCTGAGCCTTCATCATCTTCTTGCACATACCTCTCACTGCCTGCACCGCTTCCTGTCGCAACTCTGCCTGCCCACACCACACCTTGCCTGCATTCAGGCCACACCACTCTGAATCAATACATCTCCTTACTTGTACACCTGCCTAACTCTACATCTCCACGTTCCACTCCCAGCCATCAGCTCTCCCTGCCCATATAGCTCCCAACCTGCACCCATCCAAGCCCTCCCCTCCTTCTGTCGACACTTCTCCTGGCCCGCTCCTCTTCTTTGCTGTACAGCTCCCTGACACAAACCCTCTATGCCACTAACTGCCTGTGCTTGAAACTATCTGCACCCAGCTCGCACCTTTGTCAGCTGACTTTGCCAGTCAGAACTCTCCAAGCCTGCTCGTTTTTCTCTGACTACTCACTTTTTCCCCTGTCTGCATGTTTTCCTGCTCATACCTCTACCAGACTTTATCTCTCTCCCTCAGCCGCAAAAAATGACGCAGCAGAATTGTTCAGATTCTACTGGGTAATTTTTGCAGTTCCCCTAATGGAGGCATGTCCACTTTGCATGCATTATGCATGGTGCCTGCATAATGTGGCGCAAAGTGGCTCAAAGCATGCATTGCACAACTTTGTAAATATGGCGTGGTGATTTTTGAAGCCTAACGCCAAATTAGTGTAAAAAAAACACTAATTTGGCACAAGAGCTTCATAATTCTGGGCCTAAGTATGGAAGTCAGTTCCCTAAAATGCCAGGGTAGTGGAAGTGACATCACATGCCATTTTAACCCAATGACATCGCAGGAAGTGATGTCAAATGATCTGTGACCCACTGTCACTCTCTCCTCAGCTGTCTGCTTCTCAGCTGGCAGTCTCTTTTATTCTCTATTTCCATGTTTTACTGAACTGGTGCTGTATTTTTCTCACCCTACCGCTCTTTTCTCCATCCCAACTGTCTTTCTCACTGATATCCTTCTAATATCCTTATATCTCACATATCTTCCACTTTCTCCCATGACCTTCTCATCTGCTCAGTCATTTTCACCTCTCGTTCACTTATCCCCACCACCATTACTCCCTTATCTCTTTCTTACCTGTCTCTGTCTCACTGTCCATATCTCTCACCTTTCCTTTTCCAATCTCTTTCTCTGTTTTTTTTCCTAACCCGTTTTCTTTTCACCACTTTCTCTCTTTAAACTGTATAACCACTCCCATTCTCATTTAGCGCTGTCACTTTATCACCATTTTCTCAATTTCTCCCTTCTTTTGGTTGTCATTTTCTCACCAGTCCACGTCCACACCTCTCACTGCTGTATTTCTATCATGTCTATTTGTTTGCGCCTCTCACACCTGGCTTCCCCTCTGTCTGAGCTTTGTCTCACAGTATTGTTTTCAGCACCCCGCTCAACTGTCTCCTCAGCTATCTGCTGCTCCTTCTCTTTGAGTTGAGTCTTTCTCACTAGTCTCTCACCTCACGGTTGTCTATCACCGGCTGTCCCTTTCTCACTTTTCTCACATCTGTCTTACCTTACTCATCTGTTTCCATCTGAATCACATCCCTCCTACTGGCATCCCCTCTCACTGGTCTTCCCCTCTGCCTGGATCTTGGCTGACAAATTGTCACCTGTTAGTACGTCTTTCACCTAATACTCTCAACTGTTAAACTCTTTCACTCATGTCTATATCGCTCACACCCGTCAACTTGCTCTGATGCATTTTTAATCCCTCTCTGTCGCTCTCTCTCGCACACACACACAGACACACACACCAACATACAATCAAAGCACATGCACACACACACACACACACATACACACCTATGCACGTCTTTGTATTTATCTAATTCATCTTTCTGTGGTGTCTCCCTGGTCTACCTTTCAATATTTCCCCTCATTGCCCCCTGTAGTCTTTACCCTCTCCCGCACCTCTCTCTCATTCTCTCTCCTGTATGCCTTGCTTCCTTCTAATGCTAGAGGCAGCAGGATGTGGACAGGCATGTTTTCACTGGGGTCCACATACCATATAGCTTCAGGGCACAGAAAGTAAACTTGGCTGCCTGCAGCCTTGTTTAACTTCCCTTTCTACCCATACCGACTCTGAGGCCAGGGGTCGCAGGGGGGGGAAGCCTAGGGTTGCAGCTGCGACCTCTGGCGACCCCTAAATGACATCCATGGCACCAAGGTCTGTGACTGCAGTATGGGGATAAAACTGTGGCATTCAGCTATCAGAGCTCTGTACAACTGCAGCAAAGGCAAAAAAGCCAGTGGCAGATCTAGCTGCTTGAACAAACATTTTGACTGAAGGCACGAGGCCTGAAACACAGATAAGCACCAGAATGTTGCCATAGAGTGATTGGTCAGGAAGTGAAGGCAGACCTAGAGCTGCAGCAAGATGCGGGTCTGCAGAATGGTAGGTGTTCCTTGCTGAGGGTGAGATAACATCTGCAGGTATCCCTGACATTGGTATGGCCATGCACAGAGGGGTCATCTCTGAGCTGGTGTGTCTTCACATCTGGTGTTATTGTGAGCGTTCTTGGCATAACATGGGCATCACTGGCAGTAGCAGACTGGGATGCCTTGAACAGGCAAGGCAGAAAGATCTTTGGGTGTCTCCACACACTGTGAAAATGAGCTCTGTGTAAGTGTGTTGGGTGTCCAAATGGTCAGCATTTGTTTACATGGAAGACTGCAATGTAGTTGATGCAACAAAGTAAACATCCTGAACAACCCAAGTTACCCAACATTACCAGATGGTAATTTCACCTCGGCTCAAATCCATTGCCCCACCCTGCGGTACTAACCTATGGCGAGATTAGTGCCCCAGCTGGAGTCAATGAGCTCAACAGCAGAGGCAATGTGCAGATGACATTTAATCCAAATCAAATCGTCACCGTTTCCAAGTGACTGACCTCCGTTCCACTCACAAACGTCCTCATGTTCTCCGCTAAGAGGTGACGGGGGCATATTTACCAGAAATTGTTGCATCGCTCCCGATGCGCCACTTTCCTTGCGCCCCCTGTAACCCCCTAACAACACCCTGGTTGCACTGTATTTACAATACGGCGCACCATGGCAGTCACTACCACAATAGTGTCTACATTTTTGGTGCTATTGTGGCTCTTTGCTGCACTAGCGCCAAAATGTTGGCACTAGTGCAGCAAAGCACAGGGAGGCCCATAGGCCAATACAAGAGCGTCACTTTAAAGACTGTAATGGGCAGGTGTTAAAGATGATGAAACAAATGGCGCAGTGAAATCTTGTAAATTTCACTGCACCATTTTTTCAATCCTCCCTGTGGAGGAACACCCCACCTTGCAAACATTATGTCTGGCGCAGGCATAATGTGGTGCAAAGGATTGAAAACGCAATGCATGCATTTAGCCAATTTGTAAATATGGCACAAGGAATGGCCTACTTAGTGCCACTTTAGCGTGAAAAAAATGACACTAAGGTGGTGCTAAAAGGTGCTACGGGCTTGTAAATCTGCCCCTATATGTGGGAAAAGCCCAGAAAGTGCAGTTGTGTACTATTCATAATCCAGTATTGAGCACAAACACCCTTGCACACTCATTATTGGATTTTCATCTAAGTTCAGAATGATAGCCTTTGTATTTAGTCATTATAATAAAGAAGAATTTGGTTGCATGCAGTGAATGGCACTAAATGGAGCCGATTTCCACCCCTAAAGCCTTTAAAGCAGCTCAACAACTGTGCCTTGGCCTGCCAAGGGTAATGTTTAGTGCTCCCCTGACATAATGCCCTGGTTACTTACCGGTAATCTTCATTACTCTGAGTCCAGGTCTTCCTTGTCACAGTATTTACTCAATGAGCTTTGGCCTCCATACAGAAACTCCCAAGTCAAACAAGTTAGCATACTAGCTTCCCATCCCTCCAATATGGTTGATTTTGCCTTCCCCCTTTCTTATATAGAAAGGAAGTCAATCCCTCTCACCTTCTGTTTTCCAAAGCATCTAACACAAAAGTGAAGTCATTCACAACAGGGCAGGGTGGGATGTTATCCCATACTGTTGAGACCTGAACTCGGAGTAATAAAGATTACTGGTAAGTAATCAGAGTTCAAGGGTCTCAAACCATTTCTCACTGTTACAAAAGTTACAACAACACTGTCCACCTTCCTGAAATTCCCTGTTCTGGCAAGGTAAACCAGTAAAGCCCTCTTCACATGGAATAGGTGTAACAAGGCCTCATCCTCAGACTTAGGATCAGGAAACAACACAAGCAGCACCACCTCTGCTGACCTGTGAAAATATGAAGATACCTTAGGTATGAAAGAGGCATGAGCTCTCAAAATCACCTTACCTGCCAAAATCCTCAAAAAAGTCTCAGACCTCAGGAAAGACCCCTACTTCCCAATTCTCCTGCCTGAAGAGATGACCACCAAAAATACTTTAAGGGTCAGAAATGTCAAGCCTACTGACTCCAAAGGCTCAAACAGCTTCCCTGCAGGGCCCTTAATACCAAAGGCAAGTCTCACGAAGGAGCTGCTGCCATTGGACTATGGCCCTCAATACGACCCTGGCGGTCGGTGGTAATTTGGGGAAAGGTACTGCCAACAGGCTGGTGGGACCTTTTCCCAAATTATGACATTGGCGGTTTGGCTGAAGCCAAACGGCCAATGTACCACTCTGTCCGCCACAGTGGTAATGGTCGCTGGCCTGGAGACTTCGGTCTCCAGCCAGGCGGCCATCACAATCCCACACTCGGGATTATGACCCTGCCTACCACCATGGTTTTCGTGGCAAGCATACCACCACGAACCATGGCGGTAGGCACTATAGGTGTCAGGGAATTCCTTCCCTGGCACTGATAGTGATCTCCCCCGTCCCTTTCCCATAGTCCTCCCTCACCCTCCCCTCCCTCTCCTTCCCCTGCACATTTACACACCCACACACGCACACATACACACTCATACACACACGCATACCCACATCCACCCACGCATGCACACATACATACCCACACACCGCAACACACACCAACATACATTGTCACACACAACCATTGACAACACACAACATACACGTACACTCACATTCAGTCATTCACGCACTCATTCAACGCGACTCACACCCGCATGCACGCATACAAAAACAGACACACACATCCCCACACACACACAACACCCCCACACACGCATACACACCCCTCACCCCCCTCTCCTGTCGGAGAACCCGACTTACCTGCTTGCAGGGGGTCCTGAGGCAGGTGACGGGGCGTGGCACTGCTGCCAGCAACAGCGTCTGCTAGGCCGTATCATTGCTCATGATACGGTTGGCGGTGTTTTGCTGGCATGGTGCTGCTGCTGACAGCAGTGCCACCTTACCGCCGTCCGCCGCCATAACCGTCAACGGTATTCCACCAGCCTTCTGGCGGAATTCCATCTACAGTCATAATGTGGGTGGGCGGCTGGTAGCCACGGCGACGGTATGTTGGCTGCCAATGTTGTAATGAGGGCCAATGTCTTTTAAAAGAAAAGGATTTTAACAATCAAGACACCAAAGGCTCTAGATGATCAAACAGAGGGATTTTAAATGCTCGAAGGGCTGTCCACTGAGCTCTAATAGTCGAAGTGGCCAATCACAACTCAAACCCATCTGACAACAAATCAAGCACTTTAATGGGTTCCACATCATCAGGGTCAAAACCCTTCTTCACATACCATTTCCCAAAATGTGCCTAATGCTTGGCATATGCTTTAATGTGGAAGAGTGTCTAGATTGCTGGGTTAAATCAGCCACCACAGTAGAATAACCTCTTGCCATCAAACTCATCCTTCAACAACCAGGCCTGAAGGTGCATTGCCTGAAGCATGGTGACTGGAAGCTGGGGACCCATCAGTGGATATGGGTGACATCGAATCTCCCACTGTGGCTGAACTACTAATTCTAACAACAGGGGAAACCACAGGTGCCTTTGCCACCCAGGAACAACCAGAACCACAGAGGCTTTGTCCATTCTAATCTTCTGTAACACTTTGGGAGTCAATGGAATCGGGGGAATTCATACCACAGCCCCTTCGGCCATGTGAACGACATCGCATACAGTTTCGTCCTTCTGGCAAGTAATACTTGTGTCAAATTGTGGAAGCTTGGCATTCTCCTTTGAGGTGAACAAGTCTATCCTTGGGAACCCAATCTTCCTTTGTAACTGCAGGAACACATCCTTCAAGGACAATGAACTCATCAAAGGAAACACATGACTGAGTCTGTCTGCTACCCACTTCTCCCCAGGTAAATAAATTGCTGTTAGAGGTCCTGTCCTGCCCAGCTGCAAATATCCTGACTCAGTCAACTGAGAGACTGGACCCTGCAACCCCCCTAGTGATTTACATATCTCATGATCACCCTGTTGTCTGTTTGGACCTGCCGTAATATACTATGGGGTATTGCATTCCATGGTTACTATGGGAATGAAGAGAGTCACCGGGGGTTCTGAGAATTCTTGGTGCGAGATACCTGGAATCCTCAGAGCCAACGGAGGTCTTTCTGTTTGTGGGCTCGGTCTTTTACCTTATCGCTTGGATACGGAATTAAGTCATCGTTCCTTTATATATTTCATCGGATGGTGTGATTAATACTTATATCGAGGACATACTACATTTTGGTACAAGGAGTGGGGCACTGTTTCGGGGAGCTCACTGATGAGAGTCCGTTTGACCGTTGGGCTTTCTTACCGAAGACTTTAATGCTGAGTGGGAAAGTATCAACTTCTGACTACCAACTGCTGTCTGCAGTGGTGAGTTTTTCCCCTATTTGTTCGTGCTAACTGCTGCCGTCTACCCTGGCTTTCTCATTTACTGCTTGATGGCAGTTCTTCATGCATACCAGAATTGTTTTGAAGCTACATTCTTCAGCTTCTGTTTTCGTCATTCCAGTGGATTATAGCTGGATTGCAACCCGACTATCACAAAGCTCTATTTCACTGCATGGCTAACTGTGAACTTACTTTTTCAACGGCTGTTCTTCACGCGCACCTGGATTTCCTTTTCACTAGTCGGGCGCTGGTGCCTCCTTCATGATTTCTTGAGTGATTAACGTACTTACGCTGTTGTCGTCATACGGCAACCAATTGTAATGGAATCATCTGTTTTACACCTGGAATAAGGAAAGCAACCTACAGAAGCACACTGTCGTCAACTAGTGGCCATTTTGGAAGTAATTTTGTCACTCTTCTTAGTACAAAAGTGTCTTGCTCGATTTAAGTGGCATTTACATTTATTATTTAAGATGGCATGCTCACAAGGAGTGGTGCAACCTCCTCCATTTTCACAAAAACCTGGAAAACCAGATATTAAGTGGAGAGACTGGCTACATATTTTTTAAAACTATATTGATGCTATTGACGCAAATAGTTTTACGCCTTCCAGGAAAAAGGCAATGTTATTTAATTACTTGGGAGTAGCTGGTCAAAAAGTGTTTGACAATTTACCGGTGGTCCCTGAGCCTGGTGTAGAAAATGTATCCTGGAATGTTTTTATTGAGGCAAAAGAACGTATGTTTAACCAATATACTGAAGACACTAGTGTACTACTTGAAAGGTACACATTTTTTAAATGTAAACAGGCAAGTGATGAATAAGTAGAGGATTTTATTGCAACCTTGAGAGTCTTAGCTTCAAAATGTGAATTCAAGAATAATGTAGATAAATACATCAGGGATCAGTTCGTGTTCACCTGTTACTCGAAAAAGGTGCAAGAAAGGTTATTAGCCTGTGGAAATCCCACACTGTTAGAAACTATTGATATTGCCGAGAGTATTGAAAGGTCCAATTTAACCATGCAGGTTATGGCGAATCACAATAATGATCAGGGCACTTTCTCAACAAGTTCAACTCCAGTCAACTACATTAATGAGGAACCTCAAATATGTGCATTTAGTAGACCGAAACCAGTATCAAAAGGAGGAGCACAGAAATTGTGTTACAGATGCAGTTCAAAAAATCACATAGGTAATTACTCGATGTGTCCAGCAATTGGGAAAACGTGTACTCAATGTAAGAAAGTTGGTCATTTTCACGCAGTTTGTAGGGGAGGCAAGAGTTCATCCAATAAAGTAAAGATTCACAATGTCAATCTAATGGAATATTCTAATGGTCTTCAAGAGTGCACTCAAAAGTTCTCCAATGTACTTTTAACTTTAGGTGATGATACAGAAAGTAATCACAGTGATGGTAGAATTAAAGGACCATTTTTCAAAGCAACAATTGATGGTAAAGACATTCTGGTCATGGCAGATTCAGGAGTCCCAGTCACTTTAATAGCAGATTCCACATTTTTTGCATTATGGCCAACAAATACTCAACTGATTCCAGCGGACATAAATCCCAAAGCTTTTGGGGAACAGGATGTGGATTTACTTGGCAATTTTCCATCACATCTGCAATGTCTTGGTAGACAGTTTTATACTAAGGTCTAGATTTAGCTAAATTAGGAATTTATATATGTCCAGGTCACACAGAACCTATAGCTTTGAGGGAAGTACCTATTTTACATTTAAAGAGTACTGGTGACATTACACAATTGATGAAACAAACTTTTCCAAAAGTATTCTCTAACACCATTGGCACTGTAAGAGGTTTTGAACATGATATAAAACTAAAAGAGAATTTCAAACCTGTAATTCATAAAGTGAGACAGGTTCCCATGAGTGTTTTCCCCAGATTAAAAAAATCTGTTAAAGAAACTTGTTTTTGAGGGTGTGATTATTAGTACGGACTCTTAAGAATGTGTTTCTCCGTTTGTGATTACCAAGAAACGATCTGGTGATTTGAGATTATGTGTTGACTTAAGATCACTCAATCAGAATATTTTAGTAGACTGTCATCCTTTACCCCGTATACAGCAAATGGTGGCTATTATTTGGGATTCTAAGTATTTTTTTTACCATTGATCTACATGCAGCCTATCACCAGATTGCTCTTGAGAAGAAATCACAATCGTTAACAACTTTTGTAACACCCTATGGAGCATATAAATACTTGAAACTTATGTTTGGTCTTGCATCAGCTGCAAGTGTGTTTCAAAAGTTGATGGATAACTTATTTAAACATGAATCTCATGTCCAAGCGTTTCAGGATGATATTTTGGTGCACACCAAAACCAAGGAGGAACATATGATCGTGTTGGAAAGAGTTTTCAATACTTTAGAAAAAAGGGGCATGGCGTGAAAATTGACAAATACAATTTTTTGGTACAACAGGTTGAATATCTTGGACATAACATTTCTAGTTCTGGTATAAGACCCAAAGAATGTAATGTAGAAGCGATTAGAAGAGCTTCTTCTCCCACTGACAAAGATACCTTAAGATCTTTCTTAGGTTTATGCGAATACCATGCTTGTTTTGTACCTGGTTATGCTCTTCAGGTGCAACCTTTATGCTCACTTTTAAAGAAAGGTACTAAATTTATATGGTCAGATGAAATTAATCAAATATTTGAAGATATAGAAAGCTTAGTTATCAAAGCTCCTGCGCTACAATCATATGATCCTTCGGGGAAATCATTCATTTATGTGGATGCTAGCTTGAAAGGCTTGGGAGCAGTTTTTGGTCAGTGGGTAGATGGCGCACAATAGTTCTTACCTCCCTGCACATATTTGATTGTAAGATTATACTCTTGCAGTTTTGATAATAAGCAAACTAATCGTGAAGAAAGACCTCCGTTGGCTCCTAAGATTCCAGGTATCTTGCACCAAGAAACAAATGGCTTTTAGCTACACAGCAAGATGAAACATTACAGAAAGTTTTCCATTTTCTAAAAGTAGGTTGGCCCTCAGAGAAACTGTTGTCACAAGAATTGAGATGTTTTGCACAAGTGTCAGCAGAATTGTCATGTGAGACTCAAATATGCCTTAGAGATTGTTTGTTTGTTCCACCGTCTAGTTTACGAGAATGTATCATGATAATGGCACATACTGGTCATTTAGGTATATCTGCTACCTGCAAAAAACTAAAACAGTATTTTTGGTAGCCAGGAATGGATAACTGTGTTTTGTCACTAGTCCAGAATTGAACACAGTGTATTGTGTCTGATAAACACTGGAAAATGTGTGATAAACCCCTTTTTCCAGGTACCCCTTCTGGAGGTCCCTGGGTTAAGGTGGCTATGGTTTTCATGAGACCGTTTGACTTGCTACCTAGACATCAAAGATTTATAACTGTGTTAGTGGATTATTTTTCTAAATGGATATACTATGATTTTGTAGACGCATCTAACTCCGAGTCTGCAATTGAGTTTTTAAGGAAGGTTTTCCATTTTGAGGGGACTCCTCAATTTATTGTCACCGATAACTGAAAGCATTTTGTGTCAGGAGAAATTAATTAATTTTTAGTGAAATTGAATATCAAACATTTAAAAGTAGCCTTGTATAGTCCATCTTCCAATGGACTTGTTGAAAGAGCAAACCGTTTCATTAAAAAAGGTGTTCAAACTGCTCTTTCAGCCAGTTTGGATGTGCAGAAATTTCTGGAAGAGAAGTTGTGGGCCTACTTGACCACTCATCATTCCACTACTGGGGTCTCTCCATTTAATAGTTTACGTGGTAGGGATGTCAGGACCAAGCTTGTACCTAAATGGTTAGAGTCTTCCTCTTCTATCACAAAGAATCGGACACCTATTTACTCAGATGTTAGAGATGTTGTATCGCATAGACAGGACAGACAGAAGCAGTACTTTGATAAGAAAAAGGTGTTCAAGATATCAACATCAATGATTGGGTTTTGATCAAGAAGCCTAATAGAGTGATGAAGGGGGAATCTAGATTTACTTGTCCTGTCCAAGTGATCAGAACTAGTAAGTCAGCTGTTTTAATTCAAGGGAAAGGATGGTGGAATAGAAACAGAGTTATTCCTATTACAGATGGTCAAGTGGATCTATACTTTAAAACATGTACTCACAAGGACACAGATTATTCTATGATGACCACTGATGTTACTCAGGAAATAAAAGTTCAGAACAATGTGAGATGTTTTCAAGGAATGCTTCTGTTTCTAGAGATATAATTTGTTTGCATATTCAACAACAGTCAGATAGTGATGTCAACTACAATGATTCTGTAGTCCTGGATGATCAACAACAGGAAGAACATAATTTGAATGAACGAAACAAGATCAAATCTGGAAGCGCAAGAACTGTAAGACTACCAGCCAAGTTTAAAGATTATGAATTGTATTAGTATTGAGAAATAGTTTCTAAGTCTTAGCAATTTTATTGAATTTTTTGCATATTATTTGTTTTATTTTTTTTTGTTTTGTTGGTTATGGAGGGAAAGTGATGTAATATACTATGTGGTAGTGCATTCCATGGTTACTATGGGAATGAAGAGAGTCACCGGGGTTCTGAGAATTCTTGGTGCGAGATACCTGGAATCCTCAGAGCCAACGGAGGTCTTTCTGTTTATGGGCTTGGTGTTTTACCTTATCGCTTGGATACGGAAAAAAGTCTTCATTCCTTTATACATTTCATCGGATGGTGTGATTAATACTTATATTGAGGACATACTACAGCTGCACATGATGATTCACCAATTGAGGGGCAATGTCAGGAGACCAATCTGTACTGCCTTCAATTCCCTGTAACTGGATGAGCAAGCCGATTGAACCTTTGACCATTTCCCCTGCGATGACAAATGTTTTGAGCCCAGCTTGCTGGCATCTGTGTTGACAATCTTGGAGGGCACTACATGGAAAATATGTCCCTTCAACAGATTTGCATTGTCCACCTACCAGCTCAAAATCTCCCTCAATCGTGCTGTCACCGGAGCAAACTCTGCAACCAGTAGGACAGTACGTGATCATAGGGTACATATGTAGGCGTGCCCAAGGAAGAACTATAAGGGAAGCTGAAATTACGCCTATGGTCTTAACCATTGTTTCACTGGGGAACACTGCTGTGCCAGCAACTCTCAAACTTCAGCCACTAGAGTCTGCTTTTGTTCTATTGGCAGGAATGCATTCCCCACCAATGTCCTGAAATGTTACCCAATGAAAGTCAAATCTTGCGATGGAGTGAGACATGATTTCTTGTGATTCACCTGGAATCTGTGATCCTGCAATATACTGCAGACCTTTTTGACCTGCTGCTCTGTCTTAGAGAAAGAAGAAAAAGAAATCAGCACATAATATAGATACGGAAAAACCTTAAACCCCTTTAAATGCATGATAAAAAATAAGGGGAGCTAACACTTTATTAAAGACACTAGGTGAAGAGCATAAACCAAATGGCAATACCTTGAACTGTTAATGCTGACCCTACACAGAAAACATGAGAAATCTCTGCAAACTCTGATGAACCGTGACCTGCAGCTACGCATCTTGTAAGTCCAAAGATGCTAGACAGTCCTCCTGATTGAAAAAGGGGAGAATGTTCTGAAGTGCCAAAATTTTGAACTTTACAAGGGGGAATGAACTGGTTTAACCATTTCTGATCTACCACAGGTCTGAATTCGCCTGAATGTTTTTCCACCAGACAGAGAATAGAATATACTCCCATTCCTCTTAGCGAATGCTGGACAGGCATGTGAGCCTCTTTTTTCCAGGAGCTTTTGAATTCCATCTAATAGGGCTTGTCTTTTCACTCGATTCACTGGACATGGCATTACCTGAAAAACATCTGGTGGGAAAGTAACAAAATCAATCAGGAACCCCTCCTTTACCACTTGAAGTACCCACTGATTTGACACTGTGCTTTCCCAAACCTTGGAGAACAGAGAAAAACATCTTCCAACCTAGATGCATACTTCTGCCATATATTCAGGGTTTTGTGGCAGGCTGAGAGGATGTAGCTCCAGCTTGAAACCAGGATTTATCAATGGAAGGGGCACCCTGGCCTCGCTGCCTACCATGAAAGAGCAGGTTGGACCTTGCCTGCCTGGCTGCCTCAAATGCCCTTTTATTACTAAAAGAATTCTGCCTCAGTATCTTCTCTGGGGGAAATTAGCTTGCGATCTTCAGCCGACTTCTTGATCATTTTGCACAAAGGAGGCAAAACAACTTAACCTCAGAAAAGGAAATCTTCATCAATAGTGCTTTCTGTGCAGCATCAGCCTTCCAAGATTTGATCCATAACTGGCTCTGGGCTGCATGGATGACTCTTCAGTGGATGCAGCCGCACCCAGGGAATCAAAAGAAATGTCTGATAACAGCCTAACCTGCTGTTCAATCATGGCTAGAGTAGGAGCAATGTTCTCTCCTTGATCTATCAACTCCGAAAGAGATTGGCAGTCCCTCCTTAGTGACTGAATGGCATAGGATGAATATGCCACCATCCCATTAGGAACATTTGATGCCGAAAAGGAAGTTTAACAGCAACATCCACCCTTTCATCCACTGGATTTGCAGGAGTGGCATTCTCAGAAATTATAGTGCCTAGGGAAGCTAATCCAGAGTCCATGATGGATGGCAGGAATTTTTCAGCAAACCTTTGCAATGGATACACCTCTTTTCCAAAAATCGAAGAAAGGCATGTTTGTCTGGTTCGTTCCACTTGTGCGCCACCACTTTCTTAGCTGAAGGATGTAGTGGTAGGGAGTAAGGCTCTCTTCTTTGATATTGTGAGAAAAAAATCCTCACTCTCCTCTTGCAAAACTAACTTTGGAAACTCTAAGGCCCATATTTATACTTTTTGACGCACAACTGCGCCAAAGCTGCGGACTGGTATGCGTAAAAAAAAATTACTCACACCAGGCAGCGCCGGCGTATGGGAAAATGGGGGTGTGCGTCAAAAAATGGTGCAAGTCAGGTCTGAGGCAAAATTCAGGCCTCAAACCGGATTTGCGCCATTTATTTTGACGCCCAACCTCCATTGACATGACTCCTGTCTTAGCAAAGACAGGAGTCATGCCCCCTTGCCCAATGGCCCTGCCCAGGGGACTTGCGTCCCCTGGGGATGGTCATTGGGCATAGTGGCATGTAGGGGGGCCCAAATTAGGCCCCCTATGCCACAAAAAGAAATCGGAAAAAAATACTTACCCGAACTTACCTTTACTTCCCTGGGATGGGTCCCTCCATCCTTGGGTGTCCTCCTGGGGTGGGCAAGGGTGGCAGGGGGTGCCCCTGGGGGCAGGGGAGGGCACCTCTGGGCTCCTTCCGAGCCCACAGGTCCCTTAACGCCTGCCCTGACCCAGGCGTTAAAAAACGGCACACATCAGGCTGTGCGCCGTTTTTTAAGGCCCACCCCCTCCTGTGCGTCAAAATGACGCCAGAGTATAAATAAGGGGCACAGGCCTTAAAGTCATTTTTTGGAAGGGAACGCCTACCTTGCATATAATTAACGCAAGGCTGGTTCCCCCTTCCAAAAAATGACGCACATGGTGGAATTTTGACGCCCGCGGGGTCGGGTGTCAAAGTATAAATATGGGTCAGGGTTTGCGCCGATTGTGCGTCAAAATTTTTGACGCACATTCGGCGCAAACAGAGTATAAGTATGCACCTAGGTTTTGCCTAATGTGCTGCAGGACTTCCTTCAATTCCAGCCCTTGCACATATCTCCCCTTAAGTTCATTATCCTCCTCAGTATCAGAGTTCGTAGGAGCCACAGCCTCCAAATGAGGATTTTAGGTGGAGGAACCGACTCCCTCTCTTGAAACACAGCAGGCACTGCTGCTTAGATCATTTGCTGTATTACAGCCAGAGCAGGACCTGCCTCTTGTGCCCCAGGCTCCTCCACATTGGGAGTCTTCTCTGTAGCCTTGCCACCAGTCTCCATATTGCAAGTGGAACAATGCTTCTGTAAGCAGCAACTTCCTGCTTATATTGTTGCTAGGAAAGTCCTCATGATCCTTCCAAAAGTGTCACAATCTCCTAGCAACCACTCCACAATGCCTTGGGCTCCCACAACGTCAAAACGTCAAACCAGGGAGCATTGCGACATGCAGTCAATAAAATCCATCTAGTGACTGCCCGCGAAAACAGCATAATGCGCTGGCAAGCGATGTCATGGAAACTGCCAGAATGCGCCCGCTCATATTGATTGCTTCCCCACAGGCAGTCCCTCAGTGTGATTTTGCCGGGCGGGAGCCAGCATTCCCCTCATTTGTTTCAAATGGGCAGAACTGATGCCCCCAGCCCTCCTGCTGAGTTCGCTGAAGCAAGATCTCACCACAGGTAAGGGAATCGACTAGGCAACAAAATTGTTCAATGGGCAAAACATGGCTGTAGCACGGTTCTGCCAAAACAAAAAGCACCAATTAACTCCAGTGAAAGTACTGGGTCTGCTAATGCAATACCTCAGCTTTGCTGGGTATTATCAATCTTCTAAAGCCATACCTCTGCCCCGCTACACTTACCTGTAAACTTGACTGAAGCAACACTCACTGTGTTTCACAGAAACTAAAAAACAGGATGTGAGTGAGGTTGACATCCTTTTTATATAACGAAGGGGGAAGGTGAAGTCGGCCATATTGGAGGGATGGGAAGATAGAACACTGACCTTTTGACTTGGGAGTTTCAGTAGGGAGACAAGAGCTCACTGAGTAAATACTGTAGCGAGAAAGACAGAGGAGGTAATGCTGTCTGGTCTTGGCATAATGAGGGTATCCTGGAATAATGGAGCTCTTCCCTAGCATATTGGAGGACATATATTAATGGTAGATAATCTTAGAATGCACTAAGCATGCTAGGCATTATAGCGCTCATAACTTGCATGATAGTGGTTCTAAAATAATGGTTATTATTCTTGACGTATTGTTGATGTTTGCATCCTTGGTGTTATGGAATCATTCCTGGTTAAAGTAACACTGACATAATGGTGGTCAGGGCTAAAGTATTGTTATTGGCCTTATAGTGCCTAGCCCATCATAATGCATTCCATTCTTGCCATATACAAGCTTCCTTGATATTATGAAACCCATACTTGAGAGTGGCCCATATTAATAAAAAACATTCTTGGCATATTGTGGGTGTAACAGGCATAACAGTAGGCAACCCTGGGATTACAGAGGCCCTCAACGGCCTAGTGATAGACATGGCACAGCAGTGATTTTTTGCATGCTGTAGTAATCCTTGGCATGATGGTCCCTCCTGGTGGACTGCTAGCCATCCATGGCATATGGAGGGAAGCTGTGTTATCACACTCTTTGATATACTGTGTGCATCCTTGGCATTAGGAAGACTACTCCTTGAATAAGTGTGGTGTCCTTGGTTTGCAATGCCCATCCCTGATGTGTGATGAAGACACCAGGACACGTGGACATACAAAGCACTATTTTTCCAGGTGTGACGGTAGCACATTTGAGTAATTGATGATAGTAGCAAACTAAATGCTTGGGGACCTAGAGTTGGATATACAAAGACATGGGTCACAAAGAGTGGTCACAAATTGTGCACAGATTATTTGTAACCTGACTGTGATTTTGCAATGCGATGTGTGTACTAGTAGGTTCAGTCTCACAATGTCCAGTATCAGGGGGTCCCAGAATTACCTATCTAATTAATTAGGCAGGTTGCTATTTGTGACCACTTGTGAGTGGCTACAGCATGGTGATAGTTTACTGTGTTTGCATTCTCAAATGGGAAACAGATGTTTTTAAAACAACACCTGTTCCTCAATGGAACAGGTGCTGCTTTAAAAAATGTTTCCCATTAGGGAAGACATTTGAAAGTGGTGTAATCTTTCCAATCCTCAAACATGCAACAGCTCTTATGTGAGCAGTAGCTCTCCTATCTTGGTCTGTAAGGCCTGTCTAGGTTTGCACTCAATTGCTTTAGATTGTGACATCTGTGTAACTTTTAATTTTCGCATTTACCAACATGAATTCAACATTTTGCTCTGTTCACCAATAAAGGTATAAGATATTTCATGAGTGCCACTTCCTATACATCTTTTTGCTACTTTATTTGAAAAGGGTGCTGTCACATATGCCTTCAGCCCGCATTATTTCCTAAAGTTAGCTTGCCGTTCTCCTTTTCTACTCGTCTCCATTAAGTTTCTGCATGGGATGCAGCTGTCATAATCATTAACCTAAGTTTGGGAATTGAATCCATGCAGGCCAAGATAACTCTGACCCTCACTCCTTCCATGTGGCCTGGAAAAGGAAGGTTGGGGCGTCAAAGTTCAGGATTTAACGGGAAGTACTGAGTCAGTATTTACCTGACATAGCATTGTGGTTTTGTTAGTGGAATATGACAGGTCCATCTTTAGATGTCAAAGGCAATTGTAGTCTTAGGCAGCCTTTACAGTTCTGTAATGCCACATGGCCTATCCTGTTCTGGTGTCCTACAGATAAGTAAAATTTATTACATGTAATTTTTAAAGATAGAGCGCTAGGTCACCTGCAGATTATACTGGTCCGGACTATGTGCAAGACTGACTATGCCTCACTGCTGCTTACATGTTCACTGCAGGCAGCAATCTTTTTTTGCTTGTCAAATAGTATAAATGAAAAGGCAAACACTTTTTGTGCTGTTTTTATTTACTCTGTTATGTTTTTTTAGGAACTCACTGACTATTAGGCATGTTAGTCAGCTATTCCAGAATTTATGAGACAGACTTCAAAGCTAGCTAAGCTATGCAAGACACGAGCCAGAATGGTTTCCGGTCGGTGGTGAAGTCATTTCTTCAGTGGTGTTAGACACTGCCTATCAAATAAATATTGCTGGTACTGCTTTTACCAAATGAATATCTTGCTTCCATTCATGACTGACAAAATTGTGCTCTTTGTGTGCTGTGATCACTTTTGTTTTTGTAGCAAATGCTGTACATGAGACATGATCATGTTTGGGAGGTCAGATGGAGGTCTTTGATTTGATTTGATTTCACAGACTTGAGCCTACTTGCACCAACCATTTTAGTCTTATAGAGCTGGTCCCTGACACTGCCAACCATCTTATTGGAAAACCTTACTCTTTCAATTGTCATGCTTGAGTTGTGTGATGGGGCAATTATTTGTTTCAGATTTTAGCTGTTCATTGAAAGTGTTCCCCAGTGGTGTTATGGACTACACATTCAGAGGATCATTTGTTTCTGATTCCTTTGACCATAACCATTTTAGAAGAATAGGGTTTGGACACCCCAAAGGATCCTTCCTCAAAGGTAATGTTTTTGTGGGTTCTTTTTGAATTTAGTTTTTGTCAGATCACTGTTCAATACATTTCTATGTAAGAATGTTGAATGAGCAAAGAGATACTGCATTGTGCTTTGAGTGTTGGCTTAGAATGCACAATGTGTTGGTTGCACACATGTTCTGCCTTTGTGAGTGTATGCTTTGGGTGCTTTATGGTGCTGGCAAGTGGTCATAGTATCTTGTTTCATCTTTTTTGGGCACCAGTGTTTAATCTCATTTAGTGATGTGGTAGATATTAATCGCATGTATCTGCTGGTATTCTATGTCCTGAATATTGCATTATGCTTATGTATGGCATGATTGTCCTATTTTTTAATGGTGTGTAACAAAACGTGTGTTACAAACAGAGAGTTTCTGTAGTTATATTAAGACGAAGGTTTGGCTCCACATTACTTATTTGTTTCCAGTAATTTCCCTTCCCCTAAAAGATCAGTGATACAGGTTTATTAACATTTGTTGTTTGGCATTCAAGCTGTTGGTATGAAGTGGACATCAATGTGTACATTTCATATTTTTTGCAATTCATATGTTTTAGGTTTTAGTTTTTTGTGTTTACATGGTTCTCTTTATGGCTGTTGTTTAGTGGTCTTTCCACAAATGTCTTCAGAAATGGCAGAGTTTTCCTCAGAATTCTCCCTGGAAAGTCATGGTCCTTGTGCCATTTGGTGACAGTGTTCTCATTCTCTCCTATGTCTCCACTGAGAGGGTGAGGTCCTAGCTGAATTGAAGGCCTTTTGTGTATGTCTCTAACTATAGCTACTGTTTTTCTTGATACAATTTTGTTTTGTGAATATTGTATTGTGACTTTTTTTAACAGAACAATTTGTTACGTTACACTACTGTTTGCCGGGTCCTATTTGTTCCTGGAGCGTACTTCCTTTTTTTTTTCCTTCTGTGTGATACAGAATGTCACTAGACGGCTCCTGGCACTTTGTGGCATGTATATGAATGACACTGATTAAGGCAATTATCCTCTTTCAGCCTATGTACTAAAGTTAATATTAGTGGTTTGCAACTATTAACCCCTTCAGTGTTGGCATGTGCTTCGGATAGTACCCGACCGCCTAGCACCCTCCATTTCCATGGAGAAAGAGGTAAGTTTCTCCTGGGAGGGAGGGGGGTTACTTAGAAAAAGAGGCTTTGGGGAAAAGGAAAGGGTTTCCCTTTCCTCCGATGTCTCTTTGAACAGTCCTGCTGCATGATTGCAAAGCGATCATTCAGCAGGAATGCCCACTAGAAACCAGGGATTTTATTTTTAAAAATGTTTATGTAGGGGAGCAGTCCCTTGGGAAAGGGTGGCTCCCCTTTGATGGGGGCATTCATTTTGGCTGTTTCTGCCCCCCCTTGGGGGCAGATCAGCCTCTTTATGTTAGGCCCATCTGCCCCAGGTGTGCAGAAAACCACTAGAAACCAGGAAAAGTTTCTGAATGTTTGGTGGTGGGGTGTTTGAGGACTGGCACATTATTTGCATTTGTGATCATACTGTTTTATTTTCCCTTTGTATTCTAGTTCAAATCTTTTGATTTATTTGCTGTGACTCCTGCTTGCAGTTTTGGCAGTGGTGGACCTGCATATGTCTTATGTATAATTTTATTTTGTTTTTCAGTTTTAGTGGAATATTGTTGATGCTTGCTGTGTCTGTTTATTACTTGTTTTACATTTTATTTGTTGTTGATGTATTTGCCAAGTTATTTTTATTAGAAAGGATCATGGCTAGCCACAGGATGACCTCTCAACACATTGTTGATATGCTTTTTGAATCTTCCTCTGACCATGATTATGAGACTGACTCTGCATCTGAGGCGGAAGAGGAAGTGCAAGATTCTGGCAGTGAATTATCTGTCCGAAAGGAATGATCTGATGATGAAGCCACTAAGTGCAGATGAAGTGCCTGTTTTTAGAGGAGGACACTGAAGTGCCAATAATGCAGCAGCCTGGGGCTGAAAGGTTTCCCATTGGAAGATCTGAACTCTGGGTTGCCCCAAACACGGTCCATCCGGTGATGCCTGCCTTTACTGGTGTCACAGGGTGTAGAGTAAATACTGAAAACCTTTTGCCTATAAATTTCTTTGAGTCGTTTATGGATGGTGTATTTTTGGGTGAGATTGTTGAGCAGACTAATTTGTATGCTGAACAGTTTTTGAGGGACAACAGTGCCAGACTTGGGCCACACTCTATAGCTACCTGTGGACTCCCACAAATCTGGTAAAGTTGAAATTGTTTTAGGGTTTAACTATTTTGATGGGCTTGAAAAGGAAGCCGTTGTTGTCTTTATATTGGTCTGCCAGTCCCTTGATGGCAACAGCCATATTTCCTGCAACCATGAGTCGTGATCGGTACTTGCTTCTGGTTCAGACGCTGCATTTTGTTGATAATGCTTTAGCGTTGCCACAAGATCACTCTGATTGTGACCGCCTTTTTAAGATTCGTCCTGTCCTTGACCACTTTGTAGATCGATTTTTCAGATATCTGTATTTTAGGGCTGTTTCGTTTCTAGGCAGTACATTCGCAGCAAGAGGGCACGTTATAGAAATGCGATGTATATGCTGTCTGATAGTAGTACAGGATATGAGTATAATTTCCAGGTCTGCATTGGAAAGGATTCCACTACTGAACCCCACCGCCCAGTTGTCCATCCACTCTTAGAATTAGTGAGAAAATTGTGCGGGAACTTGGTAAACAACTATTTAACGAAGATCACCATTTGCACTTAGATAACTTCTACACTGGTGTGCAACTGTTTAGGAAATTGTCCAAAGTGGACACTGTCACATGTGGCACAGTCTGCTCCAATCATAAAGGTTATCCAAAGGAGCTTTTGTGTAAAAAACTTGAGAGGGGAAAGTGCAGTGCCTTGTGTAATGATGAAATGCTAGCTGCGAAATTTGTAGACAGGAGGGATGTCTACATGCTGACTACCATCCATGATGAAAGTTCTTTGCCTGTGACTGTTTGGGGCCAGATTGCTGAATTGCGCAAAGCTGTGTGCATTTTGGAGTACAATAAGCACATGGGTGGTGTAGATAGAGTAGATCAGAGGTTGGAACCTTACACTGCTGCTCATAAGGCTTACGTTTGGTATCAGAAGTTGACTATCCACCTCTTCCATTTAGCAAACTTTAATGCTTTTGTTGTGTTCAAGAATTGCTATAGTGCGTAAATTGACCCAAAGGCAACAAGCTTGTACTTTTTTAGGTGAATACTGATGTGCACCTCAACTTTTATGTAAGCTTCTAAACATGCCAATTAGCAAAGCAAAAGTACGCTCCACTACAGAACGTGCACTTCTGTGTATCATATTGTAGTCCTTTCTCTAGCTATCATTGAACTGGGATATAGAATAAGTATCTAGGGACATTGAGCATAGGCACTGTCACCTGTATTAGTATAGTTAAATTAGTCAAAAGAAGTTTACAGAGACATATTTGCTGTGATTAAAAAAATAAAGATTGGTCATCCTTACTATAACACTGTCTCCAAAGTCTCCTTCAGCAAGATAGCTATAGAGATCACATAGTCAAAAAACATATGATCTGTGGGTGTTTCCTGGATTTTTTGCTACAAGATCTGTAATAAGTTTATGGGTATTACATACAATCTGTAGATGAGCTCTGAGTTTTCCTTTTCCAATACAGATATTATGTTGCATACCGTAGACAAATCAGGACATGTGCTCCATCAACACAGCATATGACTCGAGGAAAATTACCATGTATGTTGATGTCAACCTTGGTTTGTTGTATTTCCTGTGGTGTCTTAGAAAAGGCAATACAACTGCGAGATGTAATGAACATAAAACATGCACATGTGTGAGTACTGCCACACTTTTTTGGTTGTTTGGCTTTGCAGACAGTGAACATTGCGAGTGTGCTGGTGCACCCTGCAGGATACAGCATTGCTGCTGGCTTGACCCGGAGACAATGCTGTAGCCTGTTTCCCGCTAGGTCGGCGGGCGGACAATGAGATTTCCGCCCGCAGACCTAGCGGGAAACTCCGGCGGGTTGGTCGCCACGAGGGCAGCTCGCCACGAGGGCAGCTCGCCACAAGGGCAGCGGCCACCCTGTCAGGAGCCTGGCAGACGGGCTTTACAGACCGCCAAATTCTTAATTAGGCCCTAAATGTCGAATTTTGGCAGAGTATCTCCGTTGAAACATCTGGCCTCATTTTATACTTTGGCTTTAAGCAGCTGCAACAGAATCATTCTTGTTTATGACTATCACCCTCCTTGCCATCTCATAGAGCGCAGCTATTTTGAAAGAAACACAAGAAGACACCTCTTTCTATAGTCTGCACATGATTCCCACCAAATCACAGAATATTGATTCTCTAATAGAGAATAGCAAATTGTGGTTGCAATATAGCAATTCAGGATTCAGTCAACTTGCATCACAGGTTTTAAGAAAAGGAGTTTAAACACAGGATTTACTTGTTTTAGTGGTCACAAACCAGTTAGCAACTGGATTATGATTTGCAAAACAATATGTTGCTTGGCTCTAAGTTCTTTAGACATGGTTTAGGGCATCCTCACTCTTGGAGGTTGAATATTTCTACAACTGTTTGTGTAGATTACACCTCTAAATTGTCTGGATATTCCACTAACTAGTCTGGTTTCATGTTTTGTAGGAATAGAGGTAGGTGGTATCATGGTACTGAAATGTGGGCTTATGGTGCCATTCATTAGTGGCCACTGAGTTTTTAGTTCAATTATGACTAAAGAGGGATCACTGACATGATATAGTGTAAAAAAAATATAGTTGACAAAAATATTGTGTTAAAAATATTGTTAACCACAATATTGTGCTCCTATACTTATAATGGCAAGTACCAAAATATCGTAAAAAAATATTGTTTACCCTAATATCGTCCACAAATATAATTTCTAAAAAAAATAGAATTTAAAGTAGTAAATGTTAAATATTTTAA
Organism: Pleurodeles waltl; assembly: GCF_031143425.1. Taxonomy (NCBI): domain Eukaryota; kingdom Metazoa; phylum Chordata; class Amphibia; order Caudata; family Salamandridae; genus Pleurodeles; species Pleurodeles waltl. The sequence goes on along the minus strand of NC_090437.1, from coordinate 318,497,753 downwards.
TATAAAATTTAATTTAAAGTAAGTTAAATAAATCCACTATTCAATCCTTAATATAAATATATACTTATATATACACACATATATACATATATATGTTTGTGTTTATATAAATATGTATATATATATATATATATATATATATACACATTAACATAATTTACATAAATGTCAGTTTAATATTATATTAAATGTTTTGATATTTTAAATATATTACTATGATATATATTCAGAGTAATACATTTAAAATATAAAGAAAAGTTAAATAAATGTTTGTATTAGTTATGTTACACTATATATATATATATATATATGTGTGTCGGTATGTGTGTGTACATAAGGTACATGCACAACTAAACTATACAAAATATAAAAAAATCTATAAGAAAAATATAATAATTATTGTGGACAATAAATAAAATATTAAAAATGTAAAAATCCTGAAAACACATTTACTAAAACAACTGTAAATTTTAAAATACATTTAAAAATAAAAACAACTAATATAAAATATAAACCACAATCAGTTAATGTTATAAACTTCATTTTAACAATATTATGAAAATATTGGAGTTTCATAATATTAAATATGATATTCCCACTCTAGTTTATGCAACAGTAGGGAACAAATTATTAATAAATTGTTAATTAATTATTACTTAACTTCCCACCCTACTCCCCCTACAATCCTAGAAGCCTGCAACTGAAATATAACTAAAATAAATATGTATTCCATAGATTACAGAATTCACAATCATTAAAATAATTAACAATTATTAATAGTTAATTAATTACTATTCAATTAACTTCCCATCCTATACCCCTACAAACCCAACAGCCCACAAATCACATTTAACAAATCAGTACTGCGTAATTTACATAATAAATACAATTAAATATAATGTATTAAATAATTCATAATCATTACCTAATTAATTCCACCCCATCACCCTACAAATTTAACAACCCACTATAATACTATAAATTACTATTGAAAATTAGATAAAACTTTCTAAATCGCCTTAAATTGCCAGGAATATTTAAAATAAATTATAACATTTATATAAATAATAGTAACACATAAACTTAATATAACAACTAAAACACATTCAGATAACTAAAAAACAATATTTTTAACCACTATATTATTGAAAACGTGGATATTTTTTTTAACGATATCACTTACCTCAAACAGCGATATTCTATTTATATATCACGATATTTGTGTGACAAGGTATTTAATTTCCAATATTTCTGTCTCCCAATGTATTTATTACAATATGTTTGTCCAAACCCCACTAAAGAGATGTTTTGTTGAAAACTTGCCACTACATAGTTTCCTCTCTTACTATTAGGACAGCGATGGAGAAGGGGTGGGAGTAACAATACTCTGATTACTAGCTGGTAGTCCTCATTACAGTAACACGTACTCTTCCTGTCACCCTGCAAGGTTCTATGTTTCCTTCCGTGTGCAGTGCCTTTTCCCGACCCTTGTGGAATTGCTTTGGTAAAACAAAGACATCTGGGTTTTTATTTCATCAGAGATGGTGAAGCTTAACATATTTCAAAACGTACAGATCAAATGTGAGTGCTAGTTTTCGAGACGTGACTCATCTGCACAGTGTTACAGTGTTGACATGAAAGAAGACTGTGTAATGAGGTAAATAGCAAGTAATTAAATAATGTATCCCCTTAGTGGCTTCCATAATCTCCGAGAGGTCTGATGCCTCATGAGGCATTTTTAAGCAATAAATACTAATAATGGTGTAGCTGCACTGTTGATTTCACGCACTAATGGATAAAAGCCTGCGTTTGATTCAATTGCAGAAATCTAGTTTGTTTTTGAAGAAATGTAAGCCATATCTCAGTAATTACATGCAGGTTGGTTTGAAACATACTGAAAGCGGATTTTGATTGTCTGCAAGATGAGTGTTGTTTGTTATTTTGCCCACCAGGCAGATTCAATCTATCTTTTTTTCGGCTGTCACAGATGAGGCTTCTCATCCTGCATCTGTTTCTCCTACAGTCACATTGTCATTTCGAACTTGAAATCTCAAACATCATTGGCAAAGTGACAATGTTTGAGGAAACTCTGAATCCACACACAGGTACATATAGAGACAACCACACAGAGGCACAGACAGAAATACACAGACGTGCACACACATGCATCGACACACACATACACACATGAACACAATACATGACGTGATAGACATATACAAATTGCAGAAACAGAGGTTGTTTATTAAACCATTGCACCCTTTCGTGCGTGAGAAGGGGGTTCTTTGTGTACAATGCAGACATAAATCATCAGTGCTGAATTAATTAAAGGTCGGTGTGCAAAGACTCAGAAGATGGAGGAAACAGAGGAAAGGTAGGAGAGGAAAGTGACAAGTGAGACTCACAAGGAATGTCTTCAATACCATAGAGTTAGTGATGCAAACATAAAAAGTGCATACAATTTCAAATGAGACTTTGACTTGGTCAATCCCCTTAGAATTGTGAGTCCATTGCTGTCAAGTTCATCAAAAGAAAATGTTGACAAATATTTTAAAACTGGAGTAAACAGTCTATTAACTCCTAGTGAATGAATCTTCAAAAAAAAGATTTTGAATTGAAACAATATGTTTATAAATGTGTAGCCTAAATATTTTGGTACACTACACTTTTTCTCTATTGGACTCCTTCTTGGTGGGGTTGTGTTTACCTGTTAGCAGATGAGGAGGGAATTACTGAGTCCTTGAGACGTGAACAAGGATATGTTCCTAGAAGGTTAATGGAATGATTTCTCACAGATCTTTTTTTTGGATCCATTCAGACATTAGAAATTGCCTTTCAGCCAGCTGAAAAATGTATTCCACACAGAGGATCTTGTTAGTCTGGTTTGTTGATCTATTTTCAACATGAAAATTAATTTGGGTATCATCACCATTCATTTGGAGGATAACCTATTATTGAGGTATGAGCTATACAAGCAGCCACATAGAAACACTAAAGAGTGTGTAGGATGGAGAGGGCTCCTGTGGCACACCCCATGCGGCAGCAAGTGATGAGAATTCTACTCACTCAATCCAAAGTTGTTGCCAGCATTTCAGAAAAAATATTGGAGCCATAACAAAGCAAACCCAACAGTTGTGGCCCATATTTCAAGTCGACTTAGAAGGATGCTGTGAGCCCCTGTAAAATAGGTGTCTGTCTAGTCATCTCTCTTTCCCTTATATTGCTAGGTCAGGATAGGATGGAAATAAGCCCACAGTTGGGCAGGATCTTTGTATTAGCTGAATATTTCTTCATGAGGTGTGGGATGATGGTTTGTTTTACCGCGCTATGTGTGATAATAGGGTGAGAGAATATGTTTAGCACTTTGTGAGGTCCAATCCAAGTGATGGGAGGAACTACATCATGCATGCTGTTGAAGTAGTTAACGTTTTACCCAATGGATCTAAGGCCTGCAAAACTGCAAAAGTAAACATTCCCAAATATTTAACCTCTATCTTACATGCTTTTTAGCCATGCGACAGAGCCTTTACTAAAAATGTTTATCACTAATTTAGCACTAATGGATATTCAGTTTGGAAAATCTGAGATCAGAGTCTCAGCCTATGTTACTAACATTTTATGGCAGCCTGAAATACTTCTCCAACTTATAACACTGTTAAATAGGTTGTCGGAAGCTTTAACTTGACTGTCATCAAATGGAAGAATTCTGTATGTGTCCAACTAATAACTGGGGTAGGCATTACGATGTGTGAATAGGCAGGATGAGTTTCTGAAATTCATGGGTATCAATTGTGCAGTGTTTTTGAATATGACAATCAAGAATCTACATAAGAACCAGGTAGAAATGATTTAGAAATTTGTTAAGTACATTGTCAGGAGTAAGAAATTGTTAAAGTAAAATAGGCCTGTGAATCAGGGGCAGCCATAAGTAAACACATTTTATTACTAAAAATCCATGAGTAAGCCACACTTACATCTGCAGTAAGACATGACTACTAACAAGAGATGCTTTATGAATCAGCCTTTGAAATTCCAGAGTAATTCACCTAAGTGAGGAGTAAAATGTAATTACTCACAGCAAAAGCTTGGTGAATGAGGCTCAGAAAGCTGAGCGGCTGAGAAGAACTCTTACCATATCTATCTGAAGGTTGAAAATGGCAGAATGTTTATGTGAAAGTCAATTCTGAATCCCATCACTGCCAGTTGGAGAGATGTCTCCAGCATCAACTCTTTAACTTCAGGTGTGGTCCATGCACCTAGTTATGGATGAGAGATAGACATTTAAGGTAACAGTACTGTAGGTGAGCTCCAGGATTCCATGGTCAGGGATAATTGGTAAGTGAATATGGGCCAGTACAATAATTTCTAGTTTGGATGTGACAGTGAATTAGTCTTTCCATTCCCTAATGAACCCTGGGTTCTGGCAACTATCTCCTGACAAAACTAAACACCACCGTTTAAAGCAAAGATTCCATACTAGAGCCAAGGAAAAAAGTTGACACTGCAGTAGGAGGTTTCTAATCCCGAAGAGGCGCTAAGGGAGGAATATGGAACACCTTAAACTACAGTTTTGCCTTGCCAGTGTGCCTACTCCTTCAGAACAATGTTATGAGGTGACGGTGGCACACACTTAAGTTGGAAAATAATACTGTCAATGGTATTGCCCCACCATCCCATCTCAGGTTGTGTATGAGTCTATTTTATAAACTAATCTTAGAGAGATAGTTTGAGCTATTTCCCCTCTTTTGATGGTCTTACAGCACAAGCTCTGCAATGATGAGGCATGCTCTGCAATACTGGGTAATGCACTGCAACTCTGATATATGCATATGTACTGAAATTGCAAAAAAATATTTTGTGGACTGGAATTTTCTGAAATGTTCTGCGGAATTGAATTTTGCAAATAGTGGTTTGTGTTGTTTGCAAGAACTTTGCTATGATTTACTGAACTGTAGTGCACACTGTTTCATTCTGTGCAGTCTTCAATGGGGGGTAGTGAACATCAATACAGGTGAGCCATGAATACAAGCCCTATAATGTACAGAGCAGGTAAACATAGTGAGCACACCCATCCCCATCTTCCACCAATCTAGATTCAGGCAGTAGTGTGGGGTCTTGGGTCTGTTGGTGTTACCCTCGCTCTCAAATAAATAATCTTAAAAACTGAGCCAAAGTAGATTTTTATATTTTCAAAAACTATATAGACATGGGGCATAAAGGACTGATAGAAATATTATAATACATCAGAGTTTCGAGCAGTACTCAGTCACGTTATTTCTCTGCATTCACAGTCATGTATGTGGCCATCAGACAAAAGTGCACTGATAAAGGCTGATTGAATGCACTGAGGACAAATATATGTCCCACACAAATCAAGCAGAGACAAACAAACATAGGGGCTGATTTAAATGTTGGCATTAGTGTTGCAATAGTGACGGAGTATCATTTCTGCCAACCTGGAGGCCCGCCGCTGCCTATAAACACCTCTGACGGCCCGTCAGAGTAAGGGTATTGGAGTTTTGGCCAATTTGTCTTCCCGCCATATTTAGATAGGATGGACACATGGCCAGTATTCACTGCCGGTCACTTCCATGAAAAATGCGGCATAAAGGGCAGTGAAAACTTTTAAATGATACCCATGTGATGGGAGAATATTGACGGAGCCATCAGTCAGACTTACAATACATTTCTAGGAACAGTCGTGACACCGGTTCCTGAAAATACAACAGAAGTCTGCAGGAACAGCGTACCATCTAAATATGGTCCACCTACATTTAAATCAGTCCCATAGGGTGCTGCTACCTACCCTGTAAGAAATTAATATGAATCATAATTTGGTTGATAGAGGAAGGTATAACAGGTTTGTCCACTGTGTCCAATATGATTGATCATGCCCATACATGTTCATGCCATCATAATTCAGGGTCCAGGGAATTAAACAATATCAAAATTCTATGCCAGGCTGCTGCCATGAAATGCCAGTGTGCTAACATTATGGCCCAGATTCACAAAGTTTCTATATCTGGTTTGTGTTGCTTGTTTAATGCAGACCCGACGCAAAAAACATGTTGGTATTCAGAAACAAACGTAAATGGTGGTTTGCATTGGTTTGTAACCAAAAGTAACACAAGGCAGCACTGAGCTCTACCTTGTGTTACTTTGGTCAATGTGGCAATTCATGGGGGTCCATGGGCATTCCTGCACATCCACCCATGACTTTTGACAGAAATCCATGTCTACAAAAAATTGTATCAGGAGAAAAAGGGAAGCACCCAGTATTTCTAGGGTAATGAAGGTCAGAAATACAACAATGTTCCTAAGGTAATCATTTAGAAACATTCAGGACAATGGCAGGGATTATCACGTTCAAAACCAGCTATGACAACAAATGATTTTAAGGAATTCATCAATTTAATTGTTTTATACATAACATGAGTAGAAGCGCTGACATTCCACAAATGACATGCACGTCTATCACGCAGAAACAACCCGTTCCTTTGAGCTCAGTGTGCAAAACAAAACAAGACACCATTTGACGTCGTTAGCTAATCACTAGAAAAGAGCCATGTTTAAAAACATGCAGGCACTAAACAACCACATGTGCAACTGTTTTAAAAAAAAACAAGATTTTTTTTTAAAAAAAACATTTTTTTTATGATTCAGGCCCTCATTACAAGGGCTGCACGAATTTGTGCAAATGACCGTTTGCACTACCCCAGAAAATATTTGGCAGGAAAAACATTTGAGGGAAAATAATTCAAAATTCCATGTTTTTGCACCTGGGGCAAAACATGGCATTGCCATGGTGTCACCCTTTCCAGGATGAAGAACTCCAAATGTGTGGTAAAAGCACAGAAGACAAAAAATGAACCATGCACTGTAGGTATTCACCAGATGTGGTATTATACTAGCTTAATGGTGCTGGCGCATGGAAGGAAGCCCTTAGAGTTTGTGTACATTGTCATGTGCTTAAAAAATCAGGACTTTAGATAGCTAGTTATATACTAATGAGATTACCTAAAACCGTACCAGAAAATCATTGTCGATGACCAGGTAGAATTTGTTGATGTAAAAAGATATAGACCATTAAGGCAGCCCACTCCAGAATATGGCAGACCAGAATAGCTCAGACCAGGACCTTTAATTATTCCTGGCTTGTTAGGGGTTTTCATTTGGGCCACTCTGCTTAAAGGTGTAATCCTGGCCCATGGCATTACTTCTTCCGGCAGATGTAGGGCTTTCTCTTGCATTTATCATAGGCCACAATCTTTTCACAATCTGAAAGGCTGTCTTTCTGACTTTAGCATAAGGGTTGTGTGGTATTGGTGGATGTGCACATGATTAACCTCTTTCTTCACCATTCACACTGGTTGGCATGAAACTATTACATTGCGTCTCTCTGCGATGATTGCTCTACCAAGGAAGCTAGCAGTCTGAGCTGGTATACCTATCAGTTGTATGCATCCCTTTGACTCAATGCAGACACAACAGTCAGGTCCATCTTTAAACATTGCTCTTCCTTCACAAGGGACAAGCCAATTTAACAGCACAGTTAGGAATAATCTTACCCCTTGCACACATCTACTAATTCAGGTTTGCACCCAAAAATTCAGTGCTGTGCCACACCTTTAGAGGTCTCTTGGTGGATCTCATATTTACTGTTTATTTGAAAGCCCTTTACACTGGAAGGATCTGACTACAAGGTACACGTTTCATTTTAGAGTGCTAGAACCCGATCATAGACACACAACGTTTGAAAGAAATATCACTGAGTTATGTCACCCCACTTGATTAAAACAACTTGCAATTGAACTGGGCTGAAATATTTATGAGATTGTCTTCAGTGATGGGCAAAAAACACTTAATGACACAGATGTAATGTACACGTACCTGGATCAAACTGGATGAGCTTGGATGGACTCGAGGTAAAGTCTTCTCCATCTTTTGCAGATACGCCGTTCACCTTAGAAGGGATAAAATAACACTTTGTGATTAGCTAAATTGTATAACGCTTACGAAACTCCGTCCACCTATTGAGTTCACTGGTAGACATTAATATAATTAAGCAGGAATTCTTGTAATAAAAAAATCGATACAGACGAGAGAAAGAAATGTAAAATCATAAATAGAAATTAATCTGTAAACCGTCTTTGCATCTAATAGTTGTTTCTAATTTTACCAAATGCTTTTGGTTTAGACCACATAACATTAAAATATGATACTGTGTTCAATAAAATAAATAACAAAGTGATCAGCACTTGGTAAAGAAAGTGATTGGACCAGTTTTTGGGTTCAACCCCGATTGATGACAATACAGACAATTATTCAATCACAAGACATCATGATCCCGGTGATGGCAGGTGAAGTTTTAAGCAGGTGGATCTTAAAGCTTCGATCCATCTAACCAGCAACATGAACTTCCCAGACTGAGCCTGCTGTGATTCCCCAGTCAAACACAAGTGGTTCGACCAGAGAGTTCTGATCTCAAGGGACACCACTTAGAACTCTCTTTTCCTCTACCTACACTTGACGAATACTTCCTTTGATTACAGTATGAACTAAAACCTAGCATATGCGGGCCTTCAGCCTCAGGGCACCATAATGCTTCAGACTTTGTTTCCACTGGCAACAGCCAAGCCAGCAATTCATCAATGTCTAGTTCTTCTCCGCACCTTATGGTTAATGATTTTAAAGTAGTACTCATACAAGAAAATCAAATTAAATGCATCCTTTAAGATGTGTGTAAATACAATCTTCATAGTGCATCAAGCTAGCAAAGTAAATGACCCACTTTGTCACTTTTACAGGTCCTCTGCCCAAACAACTGTAAACAACCATTGGCAGAGTCATAAAGACTGGAGTTAGCTTGCAGCCTTTTGGCTTTGTCAATGCTTATTTTGTTTTGTCAGGGTTTTGGCAAAACAATATTGATGGGGAAACTGCTGGGCCATCATCAATGTAAAAAAGCAGTGATTTAGTCTCAAAAACATACATCGTCATAGTAATTCCTGGCACCTCAGGGAACTACTTTGTGTGCGGAAGTGTTCTTTGTGAAAGAGCAGAATGTCGTCACTCACAGGGAAGTTAGCCAGGGGCTGATGTTGGCTGACCAACTGCCCGATGCTGGATGCTGTAGTGGGCAGAAGACAAATGTGAATGACACAATATCAGGCCAATCAATGGATGAAGTAGGCTGGGTGAAAGTCCTTCTATGTAAGCATATTATAGATATGAGTTTGGTAAAATCACAAGGCCTTGACTCATGCTAGATCTAAATCTAGCACCAAACAAGGCACTCTACAACTTGATTTTTTTTTTTTAAACAAGAGAGACATCGGCTCCATAAGTAATTTTGTAAAGAAACTCATTAAAATCCATTGCCACTTTGTCTGTTTTCTTTTTCACAATACAGATGGATATGAGGGTGAAAAATCAATGTAGAAACCGGCAACTCCACGTGCCCCTTAAATACAAAATACCTTCCTTTTTATTCCCAAAAAATAAACTCAATATACGTTTTGTACATGTATTATGTGTGTTTGTGTATATGACTGTCTATATATCTTTTCTTAAAATTGTTTTATGAACCCCAAAATCACCAAAAGTGATTACCTTACACTAATCGAGTTTTTGATGCAAACATCAATTAAAGCAGTAAATACACAAATCAAGCATTTTCAGAAGTAATTCAGAGTAAAACAAACTTTTGGCAGTGCCAAGTGTGCTATTTCTGCTAGGTAAGCCTACTGCAGTGTCGTTTATGGATTTCCTCTACAAACCTTAACCAGCTGTCTCAACTCCACAGCAGGCTACAAGCTTAGAGCAACAGTTACATTAGAAATCACACTGTCTAAACTGGCGTCCATGAGGACACCAGGGTCTGGCTTTATTACATCCTACAGGTACACTTACCTGTTGCAGTGATGGGGTACAGAGGTGCATGTAGGAGAAGGATGCCCTCCATCAACAACATTGTGAATTTGGGCCTGGGTGTCTGCTTGTTGTAAAGATGGTGAAGACTCAACAACAATGCTGCTTTGTTTTAAGCCCCCGCCTGGTCCAAAATTGACATCCACGCAATGAGGAGAGACTGGTTCTTTATTGACGGTTGCTTAGCAACCCTTAAAAAGCCAGAAATGGGGTCACGACAGGCGTTTTAAACTTACATGCTTACGTAAATCACTGGCCGAAGAAGCATTTGTATTTGCACATCATAGTAGAACACGGGGAGTGCATTTCTTGTAAATCCAGTTAAGCCACGTAGGATCACCAACCTCCAAATCACTGCCTGCAGCACTTGTTCCACAGCCAGTGATGCTGTCCCCGGAAGAATTACAGGCTATGCTGAGCCAAACAGTCACTGATGCCTAGCATATACAGGGGAGCATCCAGCTGTAAAGCAACTAGGAATTGGTTCAAATGTTGCTTATTCGGATCCACAGGCTACAAACATGTTATAACTGTGAGCCCTAAGCAAAGTATGTCCAGGGACACCGATTGCCAAAGGTTCTGTAGCATATTCACCAATATCTAATACCTCTGAAATTCCTGAGGAAGACTATCTATTCTGCCAAAACCATGATCATTGCCCGCTCATCATCAGTCGCGGCTCACAGCTCTTAAAAGGGGCGGGGTGGGTGCAGCACGATGGGGAGGGGAAAAGGGAACAGGGGCAGGGGAAGTGGGATGGGGATACATTATTTTTTTTTTTTAAACTTACCTTAACTTGCCACGCGCCACACCTCCATCGCAGGCTGCAGCCACAGGCTTCCAGCATGCCCTGTGCAAATCCTGACGCTGCTTAAAGCGGCGTCAGGATTGGCTGGGAGCACCCAGTGGGGTGCGCCCAGGCAGACTGGGAGCCTGTGCAGGCTCTCTCCAGCCCAGCAACACAGCCTACTGTGTATGCGTGTTTGGCCAGTCCAAGACGGCCGGCCAAACACACATGCGCTCTGAGGGAGAGTGCTGAGCACTCTCCCTCAGTGCACATAACCCCCATGGTCCGCCCCTTTCAGAATGAAAGGATAGTAAACATAGTTTATTATCCTTTCGTTCTGAAAGGTTTGCAGCATCTGCTGCTGGCGGGGGGGGCGACAATCCTCCACCCTTATGAAGGAGCCGCTCCTGCTCATCACACTATTTGTCACTGTTCACAAATGAATGGAAGGGTATTGATGGCATGATATTTCTATGCGTCTTAATAAAGAGATATTTGTTGGAGCTAGCGCCTATGCAGCAAGTACAATCTTTACACTTAGAAGGGTCTTTTGTCTTTTGTTAGAGATGTTTAAGTTGAAATCAACACTTCATTCAAGGCACTACTGGGGGCATCGGGCGTTTCCCCGGGAGGCTGTAAGGGTGGGGGCTGCTTTTTTTAATGGGGGACGGTTTTGTATCACAGTAGGTAAATATTCCTGCTGCAAATAACGTGTGCTATGCAGACCACAGAACAGTATTTTATGCGCAATGCTCAGTGGAATACTGCTTTTGTCACAGAGATCCTTTTGTTACCATGCAGGTCATAAGTTACAACCCTGATATAGCACAGTGAGCTATGAACTGCCATCTAAGAGCTGCATGTAAACTGCACAATTGCTGATTATCCTAATTTTGCTAAAACGGTTTGTTTGGGTAGAAATACATTGTTACTAGTAAAGTCAACTCTAACCATTGTCTTACATTCTGAATCATTAATTTTTGCCTCCCCAGACCAAGCACTCTTTAAAAATCCCTACCAGTATGGATGACATGTGAATCCTACAACTTGTAGTCCCCTTTTTGTTATGTTACATTTTCTATACACTAGTTTACACACGTATGATTCATTGTCTCTGTATGTGTGTGTGAAGTTCTCCACCAAACTACGCAAGTAAGAGAGGCGCTACAAAATGAATGAAATACATGTGAGAGGGGCTATGGAGAAATTAGAAGCCCTGTTAGATGGTGAGTCACTTATTGAAGAGTCCCAATAAAGATTGCCGTATTCTGGTGCACTGTAAGGTTATAATTTAATATGCTTTAAAAACTGATACAATTGAATAGATACTGGAAATGTGTTGTAGAATGCACCATTTCTGATTTTTTCCCTAAATGTTCTTGGGGGGCAGAGCCCACAAGCCCTGTTGTAGTGGTCAGGCTCGCTCGCTAGGCACCCTATGGGCGCTGATCTGACAAAACTTGTCAGAGCTGCTTTGGGTTCTCAGTCCAGCCCTGACTTCAGTTACCTAAGGTGTGTGGAAAAACCATATTCTACTTGACCTCACTTTTGACATACTAGGTGCCACAGCTTCAGCATCAGGTGCGGCAGTAGCAGCCCACACACACCTATGGAGGAGATATTAGAACATGGATACTTTCCAGAAGGCTTTTTTCATATTTATTCCCTTACATGTGCCACTCTCTTCAGGTCCCAGTTTGAGTAGATCATGAAGAAATCAGCAGAGAAACGTTGTTTCCAGTTTATTAGACATGGTCTAAGACAGTGGTTCTTAACCATTCGGCTGCTGTGGATGACTACTGTAATCTGGACACCGCAATGTGTCATTATTGGAAGCAGGAGAGTCCCAGCCTAGGCAGTTTCTAATATTTGAAACTCAAAACAATACACAAAAATGCAAAAAAAACATGTTTACACCAAACAAATGCTCAAATATTGGAAAATGTACTTTAATTCAGAATCAAATTTCTGAATGCTTTCACATTTTCAACTTTGCTTCTTTATATATATATATATATATATATATATGGAAAATGTCACTTACCCAGTGTATATCTGTTCGTGGCATGAGACGCTGCAGATTCACATGCTGTGCATTATCCTGCCATCTAGTGTTGGGCTCGGAGTGTTACAAGTTGTTTTTCTTCTAAGAAGTCTTTTCGAGTCACAAGACCGAGGGACTCCTCCCTTTCGGCTCCATTGCGCATGGGCGTCGACTCCATCTTAGATTGTTTTTCCCGCAGAGGGTGAGGTAGGAGTTGTGTATATAGTAAAGGTGCCCATGCAATGGAGTAAGTATGTATGTACATAATGTGATTAAAAGTGATACATATTTACAAATTTACAAATGTAGAAGTTTTATCAACATATAATATATCGTTTTCATCAACTTAAAACGGCTACAGGCTCCCGGGGAGGCGGGAGGGTGCATGTGAATCTGTAGCGTCTCATGCCACGAACAGATGTACACTGGGTAAGTGACATTTTCCGTTCGATGGCATGTGTAGCTGCAGATACACATGCTGTGCATAGACTAGTAAGCAGTTACTCCCCAAAAGCGGTGGCTTAGCCTGTAGGAGTTGAAGTTGTTTGAAATAATGTTCGTAATACTGCCTATCCTACTGTGGCTTGTTGTTTTGTTAACACATCTACACAGTAGTGTTTTGTGAATGTATGAGGCGTAGACCATGTGGCTGCCTTACATATTTCAGTCATAGGTATATTTCCTAGAAAGGCCATTGTGGCGCCTTTCTTTCTAGTGGAGTGTGCCTTTGGGGTAAGTTCTCTCTTTGCTTTAATATAGCAGGTTTGAATACATTTCACTATCCATCTGGCAATGCCTTGTTTGGATATTGGATTTCCTGCATGAGGTTTTTGGAAGGCTATAAACAATTGTTTTGTCTTGCAAAATTGTTTTGTTCTATCAATGTAATACATTAGTGCTCTTTTAATGTCTAATGTATGTAAGGCTCTTTCGGCTACTGAGTCTGGCTGTGGAAAAAAGACTGGGAGTTCCACTGTTTGGTTTAGGTGGAACGGTGATATAACTTTTGGTAAAAATTTTGGATTTGTGCGTAGAACCACTTTATGTTTGTGTATTTGTATAAAGGGTTCTTGTATAGTAAATGATTGTATTTCACTTACTCTTCTAAGAGATGTGATAGCTATTAGGAAGGCAACTTTCCAGGTTAAGTACTGCATTTCACAAGAGTGCATGAGTTCAAATGGTGGACCCATGAGTCGTGTTAATACAATATTAAGGTTCCATGAGGGAACTGGTGGTGTTCTTGGGGGTATGATTCTCTTTAGACCCTCCATAAATGCTTTGATGACTGGGATTCTAAAGGGTGATGTAGAATGTGTAATCTGCAGATAAGCAGATATTGCTGTGAGATGTATTTTAATGGACGAAAAAGCTAGATTTGACTTTTGTAAGTGTAATAGGTAGCTTACAATGTTTTTTGCGGATGCATGTAGTGGTGAATTTGATTATTATGGCAGTAATAAACAAATCTTTTCCATTTATTTGCGTAACAATGTCTTGTAGTAGGTTTTCTTGCTTGTTTAATGACCTCCATACATTCTTGTGTAAGGTCTAGATGTCCAAATTCTAAGATTTCAGGAGCCAGATTGCTAGATTGAGCAATACTGGATTCGGTGTCTGATCTGTTGTTTGTGTTGAGTTAACAGATCTGGCCTGTTTGGTAGTTTGATATGAGGTACTACTGACAGATCTAGTAGTGTTGTGTACCATGGCTGGCGAGCCCAAGTTGGTGCTATTAGTATTAGTTTCAGTTTGTTTTGACTCAATTTGTTTACTAGATACGGAAGGAGTGGGAGAGGGGGAAAAGCGTAAGCAAATATCCCTGACCAACTCATCCATAACGCATTACCCTTGGAGTGAGGGTGCGGATACCTGGACGTGAAGTTTTGGCATTTTGCGTTTTCTTTTGTTGCGAATAGGTCTATTCGTGGTGTGCCCCAGCTTTGAAAGTAAGTTTGTAGTACCTGGGGATGAATTTCCCATTCGTGGGTTTGTTGGTGATCTCGACTGAGATTGTCGGCTAACTGGTTTTGAATTCCTGGGATGTATTGTGCTATTAGGCGAATGTGATTGTGAATCGCCCAATGCCAAATCTTTTGTGCTAAGAGACACAGCTGTGATGAGTGTGTCCCTCCCTG